>NC_060138.1:13403109-14005609 GCF_021461385.2 Schistocerca piceifrons
AATAAGGAAAAGAAAGATGACAAAAAATCCAGCAGACTGCATTTCAGAATTGAACACAGGTTCTCTGCTCCCCAGCCAGATGCCTTGATTGTTGCATCAGCAGTACTTTCATTGAATAGCATTTACTTTACGGGTACATAAGTGGCAGTTGTAATAGTTTCTTTTGCAAATCCCTAGGAAAAAAGTTTGCTTCTGGACACCACCTATGATGATTAAAAAAGTGTTCCATTTTCAATTGTATATCGATCTGGTCAGTTTTGAATCAAATTCACATCATGAACTGTAGGGATGGTGTTCTCAAAACTGATCTTCATTTTATGTTGTATAGAAGCAGGCTGCCAAATATGAGCTGAATTGGTTAACTGCATTTGTGGCCTTCTCCTTGCCCATGTTAAAAATTTACACTTTACGCTGCTATTTTTGCATTGTTGTGAAGTACTGATCAATTGGTGGTAAAAGGTTTCAAAGAAACCATTGAAGCTATAATAGTACTTTAATTTGAAAACCTTTTGACAGTGTATGGTTTCTTTAATTGATTACATTTAATGGGTTTCATATAAATGATTTCCTTTTTCTTCTGTGATGCCATATGTAATGTAATTAAGAGGTATATTTTCGTTTTCATAGTGCTGGAACAGTGATATAAGCCATTTGATACTTCAAAAATAAGCTATTGGAAAGTGATACCAAACTCCTCAAAAATACCATCAAAATTGGCAGAAAGTAATACCAGAGTTGACAAAAAACAGCAACAAATAGGCAAAAATAAGTCTCAAATTGACCATAAAACAAAATGGATTTTTCCTGTCTCTGCTTACTGTTTGTTAGACAGACAGACAGACATTATTTCCACGACATAATACTTATTTCTTTGAGATTGTGTTCTTCGCAGTTGTATACCATTGTTTACACCTGATTCTCTTATCTTGAATGTGCTGCCATACAGTGTATGTTCAAGTACAGCGTGTACATAAAATCAAGGAACACTTTCAATTATTTATTTAAACATTGTACAGATGCCATACATACTGCATTTCGAAGAGAAACTTTTTGAAAGTTTATTTTTTTCTATAAACATTTGATATGCGAACCATGAGTGATCAGGTAGATGACAATATGGTAATCGAATTCTTGCCTTACCCATCCCAGCATGGCATCGTCGACTGTGGCAGTCACTTCCCGTATTCACTCCCGGAGCTCTGCCACATCATATGGTAGAGGCAGTACATACACAAAAGAGTCACACAGAGTGAGATCTGGTGATTGGGAGGGCCATTTCATGAAACAGATTTCCTCTTCGGTAGCATGGCCGAGCCATCGGTGTGACTGCTCCGTTTTCAGGTACCCAGGAACTTCACGATGAAAATGGGGTGGAGCCCCATCCTGCTGAAAGATGAACAGAGAGTCCAATCTCATTTGAGGCATCAGCCATTGCTGCAACATGTACAAGTAGGAATTTCCAGTGACAGTGCTCTTGGTGAAGAAGAATGGCCCATACAATTTTTGACGTGACAAGACACAAAAAACATTTACCTTTGCAGTACAGTTTCAGATTCTTTGTTCACCATTGACCACCTGAGGTGGAACAGGCAATTTAAATGGATATCATATAACATTTTCCGTGAATAGTACCTTAAAGCTAAATGAGCTTTGCAAATAGCGCCCATAGATGATAACATACACCATAACATAAGATAAATACATTCAGTGACACCACATAATGAAATCCTTAAAAATTAATGTTGATTGATTTTATATTCATAAATTCTGTTACATTGTAAAAAGGATTGATTAGTAACCAATTTAGTAGCTTGCTCTTGAAGCTACTTATGTGATCCGACCGAGAAGAAAATGGAAGTTTATTAAATATTTTTAGACTGTTGATTAGATGGGAATTCGCTGTTCTTGTCAGCCTGTGCCTAGGTATGTCTAATTTTGTTTTGCCTCTGGTACTATGGTGGTGCATGTTTTCCCCCATTTCAAAATCTGCTATATTATTTTTTGCTTACAATTCTGAGGCGTATATATAAAAATTAATAACGGTTAATATTTTCAGCTGAATGAACAGTGGTCGGCAGTGCTCTGATCTACCAGAATTGCTCATTGGCCTTATCACTTTCTTCTGAATTTTTAGAAGTTCAGTGATGTGAAGAGAGTCCCCATATCAGCAGTCCATACTCTATCTGTGACTGAAAGAGTCCAAAATAAATAACTCATAAATATTCTCTTGTCACCAGGCTCCTCAGTTTCCACATTAAATACGTAACTCGAGACAATTTTGCGCAGGTGTGGTTGATGTGTGTTTCCCACATTAACTTAAAGTCTACATGAATTCCTAGAATTTTAACTGCTTTCACCTATACCTCTTTTGAGAATCCCAGTGTAATCTGTTGGTTTTTATAAGGATTGCAAAGCAGTGTATTGGGTGAGAACAAATTTAGTGCTGCTTCCATGTCATCTTGCAGAACTGATATGTTCTCGTGCTGAGCAAGCAAAGTTGTGGCATCAGCATAACCAAATAACAAAAGTGGGGATACAATGAGGTAACTCATTGACTGCAGTTATAAAAAAGAAGGGCCTAAGGACAGAACCTTGTGGGACTCCTGTCTTAACTTCTAGCAACTGTGAGTCTCTGTTTCTGACATAGGCAAACTGCTTCCAATTTTTAGGTATGATTCAATTACTGCCAATGCAGAATCTTGTATGCCATAGAATTTGAGTTTAGCAATTAAGATATCATGAGAAATCCAGTCTAATGCCTTACTTAAATCACATAAAAGAAGTGAGGCTTTATTTTTATTCTCAAAGGTTGTTATTACTTCATTCACAATTGAAAGAACAGCAGTGGTGGTATTTTTTCCCTTGCCGAGGCCAAATTGACTATTAGAGAGTAAGTTATGCGACTCAAAGTAGTGGTTCAGTTGGTTATAAATAAGAGATTCAAGTATTTTCAAGAAAATGGGAACTATTGAAACTGGTTGGTAATTTTTGAGATCATGTTTGACCCCTTTTTTATACACTGGGATAACTTTTGATATTTTTAGAGTTGTAGGATAGACTCCAAACTTTCGACACCTATTAAACAGAAAGGCCAATGGTTCACTAATTATATGCACTGTTTTTTTAATTATGTAATTGGACAACCAAGAGCAGTCCATGCTCTTGGGAGTTTGAGAACTTTGCCACTACCTTTGTAATCCCACTTAATATATCCGAGTTTCTGAATGAACTGGTTTACTACTTCTTCCTTCTGCCCTCTAACCCACATGACCTTTTCCTTAGCATTGGCACCTATGTTTGGGGAATACGCTCAAATTCAGTGCATTTGTGTGGATGCTTCATACTGTAGATTCGACAGTTGTGCCTGTTCACTTTCACAGTACTGTGAAAAGTTACTTGGTTGCTAAAAATGAAGTGTTCAACAATGCCATACCCACCAGATTCACTTGTTACAACTGTGAATAAATCTCAGAATGCTTGTCTTTGTTGTTGCCATTGAGGTTCTGCACTAGCTCCAATTTTAATGGTTTCATAGACAGCTTCTGTAGCAGGACTTTCCACACTGTCATTGGAGTAATTTCCAGTTCAAAGGATGCATGATGCGCCGATTTCCTAGGACTCCTTATGAATATATCTCGTAAGTGCTCCACATTCACTGCACTCACACTAGGATGTCCGCTTCTCTTCGTCAGGCACAAGCTACCTGTCATAAGGAATTTGTTGTGCCGGTGGTACATGGCCTTTCTTGTTGTTAGCTTCTTACCGTACTTGGTTCTAAACATAGGGGAAAAAAAAACTTTCAGTGTTTATCTTCGAAATGACATATGTGTGATATCTGCACAGTGTTTGGTTTCTGTGCAATAAATAATTGAAACTGTTCCTAGACTTTATGTACACCCTGTAATTTGAAATCTCCTATGTTGGCAAACATATAAGTGTTATATCAAATATTGATAGAAACTGCTTACCAAGCATCAAGGAAGACATTAACACAGACGAGGAAAACCTAGTCAAGGAAAACATAAGTTTTTTTTGAAACTGGAGTTATATTAATCTGCCAAAAGAGAAGAAAGTAGCAATATTATGAAAAAGAAAGTTACCACTCACTATAAAGCAGAGATGCTAAGTCATAGATAGGCACAACTAAAAGCCTGTCACAAACAAGAAGGTTTGGCCAGTAAGGCCTTACTGGCCGGAAGCTTCTTATTTGTGACAGTCTTTCTGTTGTGCCTATCTGTGACTCAGCATCTCTACCATACGGCGAGTGGTGACTTTTATTTCCATAATATTGTTATATTCCATCCTGGATTTTCCTTATTTGAAAAGAGAAGACAGGTTGGATGAAACAATGCATACTGAGATTAAATAGAAAAAGTTCTCAAGAGTTCCTGGAGCAAGGAGGAGGTGAACAACTCAGTAAGAGCACTTGTTTTTCCTTTCATTCTTTCCATTTAATTTCAGTTACTATTCCTGCTTCTGTACTTTCTTCATTGGAAAGAACCCAAAAAATGGCGCTGTTATACTTCACTGTGTATGCCTGTATCTACAGCTGCTTGGTAAATAAAAATTATATCTAATGTTATTTGACTGCAATTCTGTATGGGGTGTAATTTTTGCTAGCAGAAAAATATATAATTCCAGTGATACACTATGGCCGACCACTACTTATATTTAGGAGGTGAAATTGCCAGTGCTGCTGATTGTCACACACAAAATGAGGGGGAATGAGGAAGGGAGATATCTCATAACTTTGATGTTCCCCAAGGAGGAAAGATTGATAGCTTGGGGATGATTGGAAGAGGTCCCTCAGACATCAGGAAACTAATGAATTCGAAAGTTTTTCTCTCTCTCTCTCTCTCTCTCTCTCTCTCTCTCTCTCTTTTTTTTTTTTTTTTTCACCCCATACACTTACAAGTGTCCATCAGCAGTACTTGGGAATTCCACCTTCTAAAGGTAAGTACTGCCCACCCCATCTGTCTCTTTGTAATTTTATACACAGTTCAGTCACATTAATGTGAGCACTGCCTATGTTTTATATCAACATGCAGTAAATGCTCACAGAAGGCAGATGCCAGCATTAGCATTGGAGTATATATAAAGTGGGTCAAGGGGTGATGCAGAAAAGAGTGCAGATGTTGTCATAATGCTGAAACAGAGCTATTTATCGGACATCATTGGTTTTTGGTCCAAGTGTAGAAGCATTTCCAATGAATGGATTTTGTGGTGATAAACAACCTCAAAGGGAATCGACACTGTGGTTTCATGTATTCTGGTGTTATATGACGAAATCACATATGGTAATAGACAATCCCAGTCTGAGGGGAAGCTAATCATGTTATAAGATAAGATTCTAGGTACTGTTTTATGAATGTGTTCAATCCTACCATTACTCTTAGAATGAAATGACATAGCTCTGAACTTCTTTATTTTAAACAGTCAAGATAACTGTATGATAAGATTGGCCATAACTTTTGTCCCTCAGTCTGCTATAATGGCCTCTGGATTTCTAGATTATAGTGCAAAATAAGTTACCAGTGCTCTCACAACCATCTCAGCGGAAATGTCTGCAGTGGGTCACACACTAAGATGATGAGAGAAACGGTCAGCGACAGATAAAATGTATGTTACTTTTTACTGTTAAGGCAAATGGTCCTGCAATATAGAGTACTAAGACTTTGAAAGGTCCAGCTACCTCAGATATAGGTTGAAGAGGTACATTTGGTTTTTGTTCTTGCACTCTCTGCAAAAAGACAATTTTGAACTTAATATCCTAATTTATTTGTGGCACTTTCCCCATTACGATGTGTCTGTATACACTCATGACTTTGTTGCAGTATATACTTGCCAGTAGTCTTGGGATTCTTGTGCCTTCTTTAATTCCTCAGTAAGCACATCATCTACTTGCAGGATCTTAATTTTTGTACTCAAGGCACCTGGATTCTGATTTAACTTTCCAGGCTTAGGTCTGGTTATGTAGTCATATTCACAGAGTTTTAAGGCCAATCTAACAAGTCCACTGCTGGGATCCTTTAAACTCAAAAGGCACTGTAAAGCAACACGATCTGCAATTACTGTGAACTGTCATGCCTATAGGTAACACTGGCAGTAATGGGTGCCAAAAACAAGAATCAGAAGTTCATTTTGTGTGGTGGTGTAATTTTGCACAGCTGCTACAGCTGACGTGAAGCATAACCAATTGGTTTTTCTCCACCGTTTTGTATCTGACTCAAAATAGAACCAGCTGAGACATTGCTAGCCCAACCAGCTGAGACATTGCTAGCATCAAACAACAAGATTAAAGGTAGAGCAAAATGCCGATAACCCAAGACAGGTGCACTTGTTAAGAGTGTCTTTTAGTTTTAACATGGCCCTCCTGCTATCCATTGTCCAGACAGGAGCAACTCCCTTCGTTAGTAATTTTGCAAGCCATTTTGTGGTGACTGGATAGTTCTCCACAAAACGGCGATAGTAATTTATTAACCTGAGAAATCAGTTGCAATTCTTTAATGTTCCTTGATGCTGGAAAATCATTCACTGCATTTTTTAATTGTGGTTCTGGTCTTAACCATCTGCTAAAATTATATGGCCTGTATAGTGCAATTATGATAGTGCAAAATCGCAGTTTTTGAGTTTCAAATTTATATTAGCATCACTAAAATGGGTTAAAAGAAGGTTGTATACCTGGAAGAATCCTGGAGATACTAAAAGGTATCAGATAGATTATATAATGGTAAGACAGAGATTTAGGAACCAGGTTTCAAATTGTAAGACATTTCCAGGGGCAGATGTGGATTCTGACCACAATCTATTGGTTATGAACTGCAGATTGAAAGTGAAGAAACTGCAAAAAGGTGGGAATTTAAGGAGATGGGACCTGGATAAACTAAAAGAACCAGAGGTTGTACAGAGATTCAGGGAGAGCATAAGGGAGCAATTGACAGGAATGGGGGAAATAAATACAGTAGAAGAAGAATGGGTAGCTTTGAGGGATGAAGTAGTGAAGGCAGCAGAGGGTCAAGTAGGTAAAAAGACGAGGGCTAGTAGAAATCCTTGGGTAACAGAAGAAATATTGAATTTAATTGATGAAAGGAGAAAATATAAAAATGCAGTAAGTGAAACAGGCAAAAAGGAATACAAACGTCTCAAAAATGAGATCGACAGGAAGTGCAAAATGGCTAAGCAGGGATGGCTAGAGGACAAATGTAAGGATGTAGAGGCCTATCTCACTAGGGGTAAGATACATACCACCTACAGGAAAATTAAAGAGACCTTTGGAGATAAGAGAACGACTTGTATGAATATCAAGAGCTCAGATGGCAACCCAGTTCTAAGCAAAGAAGGGAAAGCAGAAAGGTGGAAGGAGTATATAGAGGGTCTATACAAGGGCGATGTACTTGAAGACAATATTATGGAAATGGAAGAGGATGTAGATGAAGATGAAATGGGAGATATGATACTGCGTGAAGAGTTTGACAGAGCACTGAAAGACCTGAGTCGAAACAAGGCCCCCGGAGTAGACAATATTCCATTGGAACTACTGACGGCCATGGGAGAGCCAGTCCTGACAAAACTCTACCATCTGGTGAGCAAGATGTATGAAACAGGCGAAATACCCTCAGACTTCAAGAAGAATATAATAATTCCAATCCCAAAGAAAGCAGGTGTAGACAGGTGTGAAAATTACCGAACTATCAGCTTAATAAGTCACAGCTGCAAAATACTAACACGAATTCTTTACAGACGAATGGAAAAACTAGTAGAAGCCAACCTCGGGGAAGATCAGTTTGGATTCCGTAGAAACACTGGAACACGTGAGGCAATACTGACCTTACGATTTATCTTAGAAGAAAGATTAAGGAAAGGCAAACTTACGTTTCTAGCATTTGTAGACTTAGAGAAAGCTTTTGACAATGTTGACTGGAATACTCTCTTTCAAATTCTAAAGGTGGCAGGGGTAAAATACAGGGAGCGAAAGGCTATTTACAATTTGTACAGAAACCAGATGGCAGTTATAAGAGTCGAGGGACATGAAAGGGAAGCAGTGGTTGGGAAGGGAGTAAGACAGGGTTGTAGCCTCTCCCCGATGTTGTTCAATCTGTATATTGAGCAAGCAGTAAAGGAAACAAAAGAAAAATTCGGAGTAGGTATTAAAATTCATGGAGAAGAAGTAAAAACTTTGAGGTACGCCGATGACATTGTAATTCTGTCAGAGACAGCAAAGGACTTCGAAGAGCAGTTGAATGGAATGGACAGTGTCTTGAAAGGAGGATATAAGATGAACATCAACAAAAGCAAAACAAGGATAATGGAATGTAGTCTAATTAAGTCGGGTGATGCTGAGGGAATTAGATTAGGAAATGAGACACTTAAAGTAGTAAAGGAGTTTTGCTATTTGGGGAGCAAAATAACTGATGATGGTCGAAGTAGAGAGGATATAAAATGTAGGCTGGCAATGGCAAGGAAAGCGTTTCTGAAGAAGAGAAATTTGTTAACATCCAGTATTGATTTAAGTGTCAGGAAGTCATTTCTGAAAGTATTCGTATGGAGTGTAGCCATGTATGGAAGTGAAACATGGACGATAAATAGTTTGGACAAGAAGAGAATAGAAGCTTTTGAAATGTGGTGCTACAGAAGAATGCTGAAGATTAGATGGGTAGATCACATAAATAATGAGGAAGTATTGAATAGGATTGGGGAGAAGAGAAGTTTGTGGCACAACTTGACCAGAAGAAGGGATCGGTTGGTAGGACATGTTCTGAGGCATCAAGGGATCACCAATTTAGTATTGGAGGGCAGCGTGGAGGGTAAAAATCGTAGAGGAAGACCAAGAGATGAATACACTAAGCAGATTCAGAAGGATGTAGGTTGCAGTAGTTACTGGGAGATGAAAAAGCTTGCACAGGATAGAGTAGTATGGAGAGCTGCATCAAACCAGTCTCAGGACTGAAGACCACAACAACAACAACAATAACTTTGAAAAATTAAGTAAATACTACAACGAGAGTAAGCTTTTGTTAAGTGTAGTTTATCTGTTAAAAATAACCTCTTTGATGTAGGTGGAATAAATGTATTAAAACATATTTTGTAAATAATTATGTAATATTTCAAGTACAACTGTAATTAATTATGTCAATTTTGTGTGTATGTGCTGTCATGCAATTGTAGATGGTTCATACTTAGGGTTTTTGTAAGCAGAAGTGTAAAATGAAAATGTGTAGGGATCATAGGTAGAACGGAACTCTGTTCTGTGGTGGAATGGGAAAGGTGGTGGGGCATGCGAGTGAGAATTGGCGCGCAAGTGACACACACAGTCGGTAGCTGCCCTGCAAGTGGTGAACATGCTCAGACGTGTTCTACATGATTGGCGCAGTACAGCAATAAATTAATAGCTCAGAAATTTGCAATTTTATCATCGCCAACAAGAGGAAGATAGAGCTATGTACATCAAGAGCCGTATCTGTGCAATGTTACTACGCAGCACCGCCTCACGCCACCTTCGACATCAGTAACAGGCAAAGTACTTTACTTAGAAGTGTATCACAGTATGAACCATCCTTCTTCAATCACTGGAATATAAGTGTTAAATGTACCTTTGTGTTTAACCATAATTTTCCAATTTCATTTACCTCAGTAGGGTCCTTACCTAAATGAATTTATTCCGAGTATTCTGATGTTTATTGAAGCTTGAATAATAGTAAATTACTGGCAGTAGTATTGTTTTGGTAGTAAATTCTGAAAATCATTGTTAAATACTAAAGTTTGCACATATCGGTTTAAAAACCACCGCTTTTCGTGACCATGAGGATAAATTTTCAATAGCATTTTTGAAAGTAAGATAACATAATTGTTTAACTGCAACAATCTTAACATTATTTGTTCGTGTTGCTTCTCCATGTCAAAGAAAGCCAGACAAATATTGGTGTTAGTTAAATGTTAACAAATAAAAGTCCTAAAGAAATGAAATCTAGTCGTGTTAAATAATAGTTTTGGTCATATGAATAATAGCTATAAGTTTAATATTTTTTTGTATCCTTGTTGAAACATGTGTGTGTTTTCTTTAAATAATTACTGAAGTATAGTGGTAAATTCCATAAGTAACAGAAAGTGGGATTAATAGTACTTACTGCCAAATGACCCAAGTAAATGGAAATTAAGTGATATTGCAGTCAATATTTGTTGATAATGTCTGCTCTTGGCACTTATGTGAGTCTGTATTTGGGGTTACAAAATCAAGTCTCTTTAGCAAGCAAGCTTAGATTCAAATTATTATTATCACCTAGTTGCATTGATCAGTGGTTGCCACCTAAGTTGATCATTAACAGATACTAGGTGGTCAATTCACATTTCAAAATGAATTGATATCGTTGATTGGCATAGCACATATACAATGAATTAATTAATTCCTTCGAATGACACAGGCTTCAGTTAACGCAGCATGATGTTTTGTCTGTTGAAAATTATTTCCTTTAATATTAATGTGGAATACTACTACATCATCATCATCATCTTTATTGTTATTCTTATTGTCCAGGGATAAGCCATACTTGGTTCACTTCTTGTGATGCTTGGTTCAAAATCGTAGGACACTACAGTTTTTCCTTAACTTAGTTTTTAATAACACAGTTTTTTTTTTAATATGATTCACTACTATGAATGGACACACTTGTTTTTGGGCATGATGCAGTATGAAACTGACCAACTGAGCTATATACAAAATGACAATTTCAGGGCCTACCCTCCAAATAAATTTCTTGGCCAACCACTGTCTCATCTGTCCATAGTCCTTTAACTGTTGTTGTTGAGTACTGTCTTCATGTTCTGCTGGTCACCAGGTACTTTTGACGAGTTTAAGCACAGCTTGTGGGTTTTCCTTGAGCGCTATTGATGAGTTAACTTAAGCCATCCTGCTGCCCCCTGACCACTAATGACAAGTATAAATGTGCAACTTCACAGGCAGCTGTGTACTGTTCATGAATTTAAGTGCACAATAGAGCTTTGAACCTATTTTTTAGCAGTTTCTCATAGTTCTGGCTACTAAGTTGGTAGTAGTAGTAGTACTGTGTCTACTACGATATTATTTCACTGCATTCAATTTTACTTCATCTTACTGTTCATCAAGATTAGAATAAAAATGTTTGGGATTACGGAAATGTCCAATTCCACCCGTATGCTTTGACCAATGACGTCACCAATATGGCGGACACGACCATTCACAATGTCTCCAATATGGCGCCTATGAGGTCATTATGTAAACACAATTACAAAATCCATAAATATAATCAAACTCACGGGACCAGTGCGGGAAATTGGGGGTTTTTGGGTGGGGACAAACTAAACAGACAGACACACACACACACACACACACACACACACACACACACACACACACACACACGACAACGTAAAACCAATCAAAATTTCCCCAATTCCACTACATTCACAATATTCACAGGAATCTGTCACTTCCCTTCATCTACATAGCTCAACCACAATTACCGATACCGCAAAAGAAAAATTGACATCTAGAAAAATTGCAACACTGCGACTACACATACCATCAAAAATGGGAATCGGACACTTCACTTGACCTATATAGGTCAACAGCAGCTGACAATACCAAAACACGTAGCTATGATGAGTCATTGGAATTGGACACTTCCCTTGACCTATATAACTCAAATACAACTGACAATACCAAAAAAATTGAAATAAAGTACTTCCCATAAGATACATAAATCAACTACAAGTGCTGATAACAAAACACCAACCACCAACACATGCAGTAAATAACACTGACCCAACAACACACAAATACCCCACCAATCATCATAACATGCAAACAATAGATCCAAAAAAATGGCTACTTACCACAAAAAAGTTCCAGCGCTACACACTAGGTCAGCAACCCCAATCCCCCCACCTCCGCCAAACAAACAAACAAAAACACATCCAAAACAAACCAGCCCCCCCCCTCCCTCAACCTTAACCCAATTTAACTTAGAAGACATATCCATACCAAACAAAAGAAGCCACAAATTAAATTAAATGACTTACCGCTCAACAAACAGCAAATGACACCACAATAACATAAACACAACACAAACTTAATTCTTAACTCACTGAAACAAATTTCTGTTCTTCTATAACAGTCATGACCGATAAATGCACACTTCAAGCAGTGATAACCAAATGAACCCAATACACCACATAATACACGGACCATACACACACTACTTGAGGACACCTCCAACTGCAACAAGACGACAGCTACAAACACAACACACTCATAAACTAAACTCCGCATCGTCATGACGTCACACACCACAACATGCTTACGTCACGGATCAAAGCCGACGGGTTGGATTGGATGCCTCTGTTGATCCAAATGTTTTTATCTTCAGCCCTTCTATTGAATATGTTGTTGTTGTTGTTCCCTTCTATTGAGGATGAAATTATGAAGATATGAAGCATGACAGTGGGGATGAATTATTCGATGTTGATACAAGTGGTAACTCCTCCACAGATTCTGACCATGACAGTCTTGAAGTCATGTACCTCAACAAGTGTAACATGTAGTCTTGTGTCAACAAGATGTAATTGATAGTCTGTCCGAGGAAGAAAGGGTGGTGACAAATTTGACTAGAAAAAAAATCATTTTAGTCCACTTAATCACGCATTTGAAGACTTGTCCTTAGGACACAGCAATCAGCCAGGGAATGATCCAAGCTCTCTGTCATTCTTCATGTTATTTTTCAGATAAGATACTGTACTGACTAATACACAAACAGGAGGTTTGGAGTCCCTTGATGTCTCTTTTACACGTGTGAAGTGCACAGGAGTAAAAGTACCACATACACTGCATCAGACAGACAAAAATTATAAATGATCCTCTGTTTATGGTATTGAAATATTCATAAATCAATAAAGATATTTCATACACTTGGATTTACATTTCTTTGAAGATTTTATTGCACAATTGGGCATAAAACAGATCATTTTCTTTCATTTCATGAACTGATGGTTTTAAAGTTTCCTTGAGGTGTATGAGTCTCAGCTTTATCTTTAATAATTGTAGAAGCTGAAGAAATTAATTAAAATTTCTATCACAGCCATGACTTGAACCTTTTTTCAACTTTATTCAATTGACTGTATACATACAAATAGAGCACATTAATAAGAAATGACACATTATATTTAGTTTCAGATTTTCTTTTTAAAAATTTCTCCTTTATTACATTTTTGTTGACTATCTTTTCAGTGTTGGGAGTTCATTTTGGTTTTACATTTAGGATATTTTTCCATGTGTGTGTGTTTTTGTAATGCTTTCAGTCTTTTTATGAAGTTTTTGAGTTAGGTTTGTTGACTTCTTTCCTCATTGATGATTAATGGCAGCAAATAAACAGTTTTATGTTATTAGTGTAGGTCGGCTCTGTGACAGAGAGCTGTGACATCTCTCCCCCGCCCCCCTGCCCGCACAACTAGTACAGAAAAGGCTGCTCCAGGTACCCCATCCCCACCACACCTCAAGGTCGCACTCTGGAGCCAGTTGACTGTGGCCAACAAAGCTTCCAGCTGCATTTGGACTGTGGCTAACTCCTCCTGCATCCGCACACAACAGACACAGTCCCTATCCATCTAGCTAATATGTGATTTACTATAAGAAACTTAAGGAAACCTACTGCCACACTAGGTTAACAACTACACTTTAGGTGGCAGAAAGGACACTCAACAATGAAAAACAATAAATATTTATGGTAGAAGCTAGATCTGGTGCTTATTTTGCAGCTAGGGCTATCAAGTGGATACTACAGGCAAAAACAGTGACCTACAGTATACTGCTAGGGGCTATATAGTGAATGTTATTTATAAATGTTAAACAGTAACCAGCGGTAAACTACACCTACTGGTAATCCCTTGCATTTACAGTGTAAACAAACGTTTACGTACACGCTAAAATGACCTAAACTATAAAAACGGCTACATTCAATGTATCGAGTCGAAATGACACAAATAAATGTAAATACTGAGCATTGTACACTGACAGATGCAGGTACAAAACAAAACCTTTAGCTAACAATAAGAGTTCAGAATGAAAAGCACAAATACGAGTTCTACTTTATAGGAACCCATAGGCTCACAGTACACGATCACTAATGCCCACAACAAGCTAAGGAAAATAAGCAGACGGCGAGGAGAGTATTAGATTTCTGCTAACTAAACCATATGTAAGAATGGCTCAGAAGTTTTATTGTAACATTGATTTACTCAGACATTTTAGTGTAACACCAATTTACCACGTATTTTATGTCTACTTAACTGTTAACGCTAGTCAAACGTATGCAAGTGGCATTAGAGTTCACCGTCAGTATCACTTTTCCTAATAAAACGTATAAAAACTGCTACCTTCAATGTAACGAGCCTAAATGACACTAATAAGCGTGAATACTAAGCATCCAACACTAACTTAAACTGATTAACCCTCGTATTTATAATGTAAACAAACGTTCACGTACACGCGAAAAATGACCTAATAAAATGTATAAAAACTGCTATGTTCAATATATTGAGTCTAAATGACACTAATAAACGTAAATACTGAGTACTGTGCACTACTTAATTGATGATCCCGCACATTTAACAATGTAATTTAAGAATGTAAACAAATGTTTGCGTACACGCGAAGCTGTCCTTCGCTTTTCCTATTCAAACGCAAATAAAAACTGAAACCTTAAATTTATCAAGTTTATTTCACACTAATGCACGCAAATAGTATAGAAAATACAGAAAAAACTGTTAATTACATATCTCGTAACACTCACTGAAAAAGACGTAAAATTCTGCTGTTGGTCACACGAGCGACAAGATCCACGCTGGTTTTGAATGCATCTGCTGGTTCTGCGATACTGTCACCCTTCGTGTACTGTGTAGTCAGCAGCAACCTCGTGGTGTTGTGGAAATTTGTGTGTGATATTCTCCAGGTAATTTATAAGCGTTTATAAACTGCAAACAAGAATAAGTGAAGAAATGTGTTTCGGAAGTAAATTAACATGGTACTTAATTTCTATCACAGTAACAGTTGAGTTTGATGAGTGTACTAGTTCGCGAATATCTTGTGATGACTCTGCTGTTTGAGGCTGCTGTCTTTTTTATGTTTTAATTTTCAATGGGTACATAAGGATGAGATTTTATTCTGTATTTAATTGTGATCACATCACCTATAGTGTGCTTGGTGACGGTGTGTGAATGTTGTAATTTTTCAGGTTATGTTCGTAACAACTAAATACCTGAGTTGTTAGTGCTTGTTTTTGGCCTGACCGTTAAAATCGCTAAGTGTATCTTCGTAAAAGAAACAGCTGAGTGTGTGACGTGCTGTCAGGAGCAGTTTGTCTACGAAGTAATCTCCTCATACACTTTGTGGCTAACGAGAAAAGGCGGACAGTGAAATTCAAAGGTTGTCCATGTTAGTACGGTTATTTTGACTTACTTAGCAGTAATAATGATTGTGATGATAATTTTCTGTGATGTGATGTAGACATAAAGCGGCTCCAGATCTTAGGGCTAACGTAAGCATTTTTTAAAGTGCCCACAGTTACATCATTTCATGGTTTGAGTATGTTCGCATGAAAGGAAATGCTGCAATTCTGTTGCATTTTGTTAGTTTTCACTGTGCTTTGATTATTCGTGTCGTTAGTATTCGTGTAATCATATGTAAATACCAGTTTGTTGTAGTGTGTGGGTTTTAATGGAGCTCTGTATAAGAGTACTGCAACATCATTTACGAACTGGCAAGATACAAGGTACAGATTAACTATAATCTGCCTAACGTAAAGCATTACATGTCATCAGATCTCAATAGATCATTCATCATATTTACAGTTAGTATGAAGTCGTTTCAGTAAATCAGTTTTGTTAGATAAATGCTAACCAATGTTTAATCTTGATGGTAATCAAGAATGAGAATTTCCACATTGCAATGTGCACTCTACAGTGCAGGTATTGGTTTCCTTTAATAGCAGGTAAAGATTCTAAAATGATGACGCTTCCCGCAAATTGGGCATACATCCGTGAATGAATACAGATGAAGTAAGTTTCAAGGTAATGCCTACGTTGAAAATGCATATTCACTGATAAACAATCCGTATATCCGAATTTTCTTCATGTCCCTATCACACTGAAATTAACACAATGAACCAAGTATAGAATGAAATATTTGATGTTATTAAGTAATATCGCTGCAATCTATTGACTGCTGTGATTGTTTGTAATGCTGAAGTTAATGCATGCACACAAAATTACACATCTTCCATAATTGTCACAACAGGATGGTATCCATGAGCCAGTGTTACAAAGAAGCAGTAGCAAATTTAAATGCTCAGTTTCCATTGCGTGTTATTTTATGATTGTTCTCACTCATCATGACCTGCAAAATGTGAATGAGTTTATATCTATGAACACACTTTTCCTCAGCCACTTTGCATCTGTTTCGTGTGTAATCACCCATTTACTGCACGCAATATATGAGTGACAATACTGCCTTTGAGCTATACCTCATGGTAAAAACAGAAACTGAGTGGGCCAAAAACTTTTCTTATCTGATTGCTTTTTCTTTTCAGACTGTAGAACTGAAGCGATGGACCAGGAGCCAAGTAAGTGGATAAAAAAAGATGAAACTGATGAAGTACAAACTGAGTTACACTTCATAGTAAGTGGCTTACTTGTATTTCTTAACAGGGTTTCATTAATTTCTGTGTGCAGTGTGATGCGTGAATACATACAATTGATGTCATACAGTTGGAAACATGAATAATTCAGTTTACTAAAATGATGAACTTACTGTCTTAAATATGACATTTTGCACAGTGCATTGAAATAAGCCTTGTATTAAACCTCACATAGAATTGAGCAAGAGTTTCAATTTAATGGTTAGTAAACATGCAAAACTTTTTTAATGCACAACCCAATTATACTGATAAACTGGTTGCCATAAAGTGGGTATATTCTGCTCTGATACACTTCTTTTGAATGACAACCTTAATGTGCAACTTAAGAATGATTATGACTGTAGTGAACCTTAGCAGTGCCATTAAATTTATAAATGGTATGGCTGCAGTTAATGCATTATTGCAGTGTATCGTTGTATGGAATGAGAATTGTAATTTATTTACTGATAATGTAAAATAAATTATTTATGAATAATTTTGAAGTGACACTTGCATGGTCACTAATCTGAGAAGTACATTTTGCTTACTTTGAATATGTGAACCATATGTAAGTAGAACTCTCAGCAGTGAAGTTAAATTTCAGACAATGATCACATGGAAGCATAAATTGTTACACAGCAGAATGAATTTGTATGTTGGCAGCAAAGTTTTGATGAAGCCATGGGGCTACACATTAAATATTGACAGGTTTGTTCATAACCACTTTCTGCATTTGCTGCACATTGTTACTCATATTGTTTGTGAAACTGTCACAATGTTACAGTTACTGGTGTAAATAATCTTACATATACATGTCACTTGAAATCTGACGTAGTGCAACTGGTTGTAGGGTATTCACCTATCAGCAGCAAACAAATTCACTTGGTGCCACTAGTATTTTTATCCTGCAAACGAGAATTGAGCGAACTGACACAATCACGCAAACTACTTGTGAACTATCTGTGCTGAAAAAATCTGCTTCAACATACATCTTGAGTGCAACTGCAGAAGTACTGGGATAGCATTAATGCAGCATTTGCATTTGAATATATGTGAGTACTTCATTATAGATTATACAAACTATGTGAACAGCTTGCAATTCATTTGACAAGCATTATCACAACAGTAATCCTAAACAATCACTGTGAGGAAATGATAGGAAAATAAATATACTAAATTTTATTAAATACAGTAAAAGAGTGGTTAGACCCAACACAGTTCAGGCTTTGGCTTTGAACCCTGAAGTAATGATGGTTTGGCATTCAGGATGATATGTATGCACAAGACACATCATGTAAATGAAAAGCAGTTTGAAGATCCATTGACTTTGGACCTAAACTGGAGAACTATTCAAAGGCTACAAGGTTAAAATGTGGTTCTAGACCCACTCCCCCCTTGTAACATTGGTTGTAGTGGGAGTCTGATTCATAGTGCATCTCAAGGCTTAGCCTATGTTCAAAAGTGGCAGTGTGGCTGTGAGCTGACAAAGTCTAGAAATGTGAAAGCCAAGTAAAGGATATGGTAACAAATTGATCAGTAGCACAGCCTAATGTTAACCAAAACATCCAAATGGTGCCCATAATGTAACTTTTTACCTACAAGAAGTCTTCTCATACTCTGTGTGCTGTGTTAGTTGATGAACTGAACTTCCCTATGACCTTAACATTGTATCAGTTGAAAGCCACCTTCTTT
Organism: Schistocerca piceifrons; assembly: GCF_021461385.2. Taxonomy (NCBI): domain Eukaryota; kingdom Metazoa; phylum Arthropoda; class Insecta; order Orthoptera; family Acrididae; genus Schistocerca; species Schistocerca piceifrons. The sequence continues at coordinate 13,421,502 of NC_060138.1, forward strand.
GCCAAATTAATTATATGTTAATTTTTAATTGGTGTATATTTTGGGCATGAGCACATGCTGGAAAGTAATGACACAAAATTTCTATTCGGAAATTATTGAAGCATTTTAATTAAAACAAACTTAATATTTAACATATTTATTCTTCATGTTTCTATATTTATTTCTAACATAGTCACCGTGGCACTGAACACCTTTCTCCCAGTGAGACACCAGGTTGTTGGTGTCGTCACTGTAGAATGCTTGACTTCGTTGGCAGACCCACAGCCTCACCTACGCTTACACTAATTCATCACTATCAAAGTTGAGTCCCTGAAGGTGTTCTTTAAGTTTTGCAAACAGTTGAAAATTCATTGGCTCAAACCGGGTCAGTATGGAGGATGATCAATAATAATGAATCAAAGGTGTCAGACTGTTGCAGGTGCAAAAAAAAAAGTTGTGTATGGTCTGGCATTGTCATGCTGAAGGAGAGGGTGCTCCACATGTGGATGAACTATTTGAATTGGTGCTCTGTTGCCTGAGGGTTTTCTCACATGCTGACACAGTTAAATAACACACACACACACACACCCTGCAGTTCAGAACTGTTCATCAGGAGGGTGCTGCATACTGTGTCAGCAAAGTGGTAACATCAACAGTGTCATATGCATGACAACTGATATTAAGAACAGAATCAAAATTTTGGAGGCATTATTTTCTGGCACACCCTTGTAATAAATTGATGCATTTTACAGTTGCCTCAAATGTTGCAGAATGGTTCCCTTGGCATTGCCCAGCATCCATTTGGAAGTCATAATACTAAATCCATATACACAGCAGCCAAAACATTATGATCACTGATCTACTGTCAGTATAAACTCATCCAGGCAATAGCATCTCACCTTGTCTTCTAGTCAGACACACACACGTTGCATGGAGTATCAGTGAGAATCCTGTCTTGTTGTAAAATAGGAAATGCGCACAATCTGAGTTTGACCAAGAGCAGATTTTGATGGCCTGAAGGCTTGGTATGAACGTTTTGGAAGCTGCACAGCTTGCCAGGTGTTGAAGTAGTACTATGGCAGTTGTCTTCAACACATGGCAAAACAAAGGTGAGACCATGGCCAGACGTTATGGGGTTGGGCAAGTACTCCTCATCACAGATGGTAGACATCATAGGCTAGGCAGACTGGTAAATCAAGACAGGCAACAAACTGTGGTGTAACTAACATCAGACATTAATGCTGGGCAGAGTACAATTGTGTTTGAATGCACAATGCTCCAAACACTCCTAATGATGAGTCTGTGCCGCTGATGACCCACGCCATGACATCGACAACAACTGAAATAGATATGTAACTATTGGCGCTGGATGTTGGCACAATGGCCGAGCACTGCGTGGTCTGATGAATCCTGATACCTTCATCGTGCCTTTGGGAGGGTGCATTTCCGTCACCCACAAGGGGAACAGCCTCTTGACTCCTGTACTGTAGGGGCCTCCATTACACTCTGGGAAACAACCACGTGGGCACCCATGGGTCCAGTGGAGCTTGTGTGAGGCACTGTGTCACAAAAGAAGTATTGTAAACTGGTTGCAAAGCACATCCACCCCTTCTATTGTTGTTGTGCTCTTCAGTGGCAAGACTGGATTGATGCAGCTCTCCATGCCACTCTATCCTGTGCAAGCTTCTTCATCCCCGAGTAACTACTGCAACCCACATCCTCCTGAATCTGTTTAGTGTATTGATGTCTTGGTCTCCCTCTGATTTTCACCCTCCACCCTTCCCTCCAATACTAAATCGATGATCCCTTGATGGCTCAGAACCTGTCCTACCAACCAGTCCCTTCTTCTATAGGGTGGCGCAACGAAATGTGTTACCATTTTGTTTTTGAATATAAACTTTATTGTCAATACAATCCGAAAGGAACATATGCTATAATGAAGAGCCGTCCATGGAGATTTGTTCTAACTCAGTACATGCTCAATATGCCCACCATTTTGTTTCCCAACTTTCTTCAAAGGAATGCTGAAGTTAATGAGTACCCTACAGCACATGTCTTCCCTAATTTCACTGAAAGCTTAAAGAATAAGTCTTCTGAGCTCCATTAAATCACGTGGACATTTCAGGAAATTTTTTTCCTTTAGATACCCCAAAGAAAAGAGTCACATGGATTGAGGTCTGGACTATTGGGGGGCCAATTTTGTCCATCATTGAAGCAACCTGGAAACCTGAGTGAAATGATCCGCATGTCGAAATGCTTGTGTAAAAACTCCAACACAGTGTTTGCAGTATGTGGCCTTGCTCCATCTTGCATGAATCACTGTGTGTTGAAGGGCAAGGCAGTAGCAAGAAGCTGTGGAATGAATCTACTGCGAAGCATGCTCAAATAACGTTCGCTGTTCAGTTTCTTCAAAGAAAAAGGGTCCAGTAAGTCCGTGACTGGAAATTGCTGCCCACGCTGTAATCCTCAGAGCATAATGTCAATCATGAAGCACTTGTGGGTTTTCAGTGGCCCAAAAGTGTACATTTTGTTTGTTAACCACACCATCTAAATGAAAATGCGCCTCATCTGAAAACCAAACATTGTTGAGAGTTTCTTCCCTATCCTCCACCCACTGAGCAAAGAGTAGTCTCTGCTGCTTGTGTTCTTCAGTGAGCTTCTGTGCACAGGTCATCTTGTATGGGTACATGTGGAGGCCACTTTTAAAAATGCATTGAATGGAGCGACTGGGTAATCCCAGTTGCACTGCTGCCTTTCTGCACAATTTCCTGGGACTTCTCTGTACAGCAACTCGTACTGCTTAAATATTCTCTGGCGAACAAACAGGCTTAGGCCGAGGTCGCTTCGATTCCAATACTGTTCCTTCCTGTACAAATTTATCGTACAACCCATGAATGGTCTTCTTGCAAGGGACCCATCGTGTGTTAAACTGTTGTCGAAAACGCCTCTGAGTCACAACAAGGCTTTTCGTTTCATGAAAAAGTAACACAATTGCCGATCGTTGCTGTGTTGTCAGTCTTCCACTGTCAGTCATTGCTGGTTACTAGTCTCCTAGTGGCAGTATCATGAATTACATGTCATTTCGTAACTCATTTGTTTTTCCAAGCTCTGCTGGTACTGCTGTAGAGATCCCAGCGGAGTATCTAATGTGTGGTGTAAATTGTAAAAGAAACAATTGGTAACACATTTTGTATGCCACCCAATAGTTAAGTTGTGCCACAAATTCCTCTTCTTCCCAATTCTATTCAGTATCTCCTCATTAGTCACATAATCTACCCATCTAATCTTCAGCATTCTTCTGTAGCACCACATTTCGAAAGCTTCTGTTCTCTTCTTGTCTAAACTATTTATCGTCCATGTTTCACTTCCATACATGGTTACACTCAATGCAAATACTTTCTGAAAAGACTTCCTGACACTTAAATGTATGCTCAATGTGAACAAATTTCTCTTCTTCAGAAATGCTGTCCTTGGCACTGCCAGACTAGATTTTATATTCTCTCTACTTCAACCTTCGTCAGTTATTTTGCTCCCCAAATAGCAGAACTTATCTATTACCTTAATTGTCTTATTTCATAATGTAAATTTGTCATCATCACCCAATTTAATTCGACTACATTCCATTAGCCTTGTTTTGCTTTTGTTGATGTTCGTCTTATATCCCTCTTTGAATGTGCTATCCATTCTGTTCAACTGATCTTCCAGGCCCTTTACTGTCGCTGACAGAATTAAAATGTCATTGGCTAACCTCAAAGTTTTTATTTCTCCTCCCTGGATTTTAATTCCTACTCAAAATTTTTCATTTGTTCCCTTTATTGCTTGCTCAATATGCAGACTGAGCGACACCAGGGATAGGCTAAAACCCTGTCTCACTCCCTTCCCAACCACTGCTTCCCTTTTGCTCCTCCCCTTTTATAACTGCCATCTGGTTTCTGTACAAATTGTAAATAGCCTTTCACTCCCTGCATTTGACGACTGCCACCTTCAGAATTGAAAGAGAGTATGCCAGTCAACATTGTCGAAAGCTTCTTTAAGTTTACAAATACTAGAAATGTAGGTTTGCCTTTCCTTCATCTATCATCTAAGATAAATCATAGGGTCGGTATTGCCTCACGTGTTCCAACGTTTCTACGGAATCGAAACTAATCTTCCCTGAGGTCAGCACCTACCAGTTTTTCCATTCGACTGTACAGAATTCATGTTAGTATTCTACAGCCATGACTTATTAAACTGATAGATAGGTAATTTTCATGCTGTTCAACATTTGCTTTCTTTGGAATTGCAATTATTATATTCTTCTTGAAGTCTGGAGGTATTTTGCCTGTCTCACACATTTTTCTGACCAGATGGCAGAGTTTTTTCAAGGCTGGCTGTCCCAAGGCTATCAGTAGTTTTAATGGAGGTTGCCTCATCCCAGGGCCTTGTTTCAACTTATGTCCTTCAGCACTGTCAAATTCTTCACGCAATATCGTACCTCCCATTTCATCCTCATCTACGTTCTCTTCCATTTTCAAAATATTGCCCGCAAGTGCATCGCCCTTGTATAGACCCTCTATAGGTCTCTTCAGTATTCCAGTAGGCAGTGTTTGTCTTACCCCTAGTATGCCTCTACATCCTTAAATTTGTCCTGTTACCATCCCTGCTGAGCCATTTTGCACTTCCTGTCGATCTCATTTTTGAGACGTTTGTATTCCTTTCAGCCTGCTTCATTTACCGCATTTTTATATTTTCACCATTCATCTATTAAATTCAGTATCTCCTCTGTTACCCAAGGATTTCTACTAGCCTCGTCTTTTTACCTACTTGATCCTCTGCTACTTTCACTAGTAATCTCTCAAAGCTACCCTTTCTCTTCTGCTGTATCTCTTACCCATGGCCTTGTCAATGGTTCCCTAGTGCTTTCTGAAACACTCTACAATCTCTGATCCTTTCACTTTATCCAGATCCCATCTCTTACAATTCCTACCTTTTTGCAGTTCTTTCAGGTCTGGATAGATATCTGCTTATTACACATTACAACCTTCTCCAAATGTCGGCGGTATCTTTCAGTCAGCAGACAAGATTGGCCTGTATGCTTTTGTGCTGCATGTGTCCCTTCATGCTTCCACTTCACTATCTCATCAGAAACAGTGGATGTAGGAATGTTGTGGAGTGTGGAAAGTTCGCATACAGACATGTGACACCAATGACACCCTATCACCTGACCACATTCAAAGTCAATGAGCTCCACGGAGCGCCCCATTTTGCTCTCTCACGATGTATAATGACTACTGAGGTCTCTGATATGGAGTAGGTGGCAGCACAATGCACCAAATATGAAAAAGTAAGTTTTTGGGGGTGGCCCGAAGCTGTGCAAAATTCTACCAGACGGCTTCCTCTTTCATTCCTTACCCACATTCCATATTCACCTCCTCCTTTTCCTTCTCTTCCTTTTCCTACTATTGAATTCCAATCCCCTATGTCTATTAAATTTTCGTCTTCCTTCGTTATCTGAATAATTTCTTTTATCTCATCATACATTTCTTTAATCTCTTCATCATCTGGGGACCTAGTTGGCATATGAACTTGTACTACTGTGGCAGGTGTGGGCTTTGTGTCTATCTTGGCTGCAATACTGCATTCACTATGCTGTTCATAGTAGCTTACCCGCACTCCTGTTTTTTATTCATTTTTAAACCTACTCCTCCATTACCCCTATATGATTTTGTATTTATAATCCTGTATTCATCTGACCAGAAGTCTTTTTCCTCATGCCATCAAACTTAACCAATTCCCACCATATTTATCTTTACACTATCCATTTCCCTTTTTAAATTTTCTAACCTGCCTGCCTGATTAAAGGGTCTGACATTCCATGTTCCAATTTGTAGAACATAAGTTTTCTGTCTCCTGATAATGATGTCATCCTGGAGATCTGAATGGGGGACTATTTGACTTCCGGAATGTTTTACCCAAGAGGACACCATCATCATTTAAAGGACAGTAAATTTGCATCCCCTCGTGAAAAATTACGGCTATAGTTTCCCCTTGCTTTCATCCGTTTACAGTACCAGCACAGCAAGGCTGTTTTGGTTAATGTTACAAGACCAGATCAGTCATTCATCCTGACTGTCGCCCCTGCAACTACTGAAAAGACTGCTGCCCCTCTTAAGGGACCACATGTTTGTCTGGCCCCACAACAGATACCCCTCCGTTGGGGTTGCACCTATGGAACGACTATCCGTATTGCTGAGGCACGCAAGCCTCGCTACCACTGCCACGGTCCATGGTTCATGTTAGGTCCACTCCTTCGTGACGATCATGTTTCCCATTGAGTAAATGTTTAAGTGTCAGGAAGTCTTTTCTGAAAGTATTTGCATTGAGTGTGGCATTTTACATGAAAACAATGCACCATTTCACAAGGCCATGAGTGTGATCGAGTGGTTTCAGGAACACAGTGGTGAGTTCCAATTGATGTGTTGGCCACCCAACTCGCCAGCCCTGAACCTGGTTGAACAGATCTGGGATGTGATTTAACATAACGTCAGAGATCATCTCCCCTTCCAGAATTTATGGGAATGAAGTGGCCTGATTGTATAAATATGGTTCCAACTTCCTCCAGTGATCTATGAAGGCCTCATTGCTTCTGTGCCACTATGTCTCCCTACTGTTGTCTGTGCCAGAGGTGTACATACCAGCTTTTAGATGAGTGATGATAATCTTGGGCTGATCAGCCTATGGCAGTTACCATTATTGAAAGAAGGTTGTATTATTGTAATGATTGTGATGGTATAATGATACTGCCACATAAAGTTCGGCTAAACAGTACATGCTGCCCACGAGCCCTGCATGACTCACCCTACAGTCCAGCTTCAAGACACCGACTGCCCGTGAGATCCACTGCTGTTCCTCTACACCCATTCTTGCTCCACAATGCCCACTGGTGCCACGAGCTCTGAGCTGTGAGAAGTGACATCTGCCAGGCACATGGGGCTCGAATTCGAAGAGGGAGCCCACCATGGTTCAGCCTCCTCCACCAAACCAAAATCCCCCGTCCCCACCATTAAGGAGCCCTTTACATATGCCTCTCCTTGATATGAGTAATGTGCATGTGTGAGGCTTTACTCGTCCATAAATTCAGAACCAGGAGGTTTGCCGAACTCACCACCCTGACAATCTAACAGGGTCCCAACAACTGAGGAGCTAGCTTGCTATCGAACCCTAACTCCCCCTTTTCAGCAATATTAGGGTTTCGGACTAACACTGTGTCCCCAGCCTTTCCAATGAACCATTTAGCCCCTGACTAACAGATGGATAACCTGTGACAGGCAATTTTGGTATTATGTCTAGCCTGGCTCCAGTTGTGCTGTGTTACTGCTAGGGTGACTTGTTCTTGAAGCAAATCATTGATTGACTACAGGTTGACAAGAGGAAAATTGACTGGATGTGCTAACATAAGGGATACTGGAGCAGCCTCCAGGGACTTGGGTTGTGCAGTGTTAGAGATAAAATTGAGCCACGTTGTCTGAGCCTTGTTGTGAAAGATAAGCACAGCCTTCAACTTGCAGTTCACCTGGTCAGCAAAGTATGCTGGTAAAAGAATTTGTGGTCACATCTTTAATTCCATTGTCAAAGCAGAACCTCACAAATAGCTGGGAAACAGAAGCTATCAAGCATCCTCGGTGGCCTGGAAACAGAAAAAATTCATAACAAATGCTGGCCAGCTGCCAGGAATGTCATTTCTCTGCTCGGAATGTGTCAAAAAAACGAGAAAATTCATCCATGATAACTAGTAGGTGCCTAATACACACACACACTTGATGAAGTGGACCTATATAATCCATACAAAGTTAATCCATCAGGCATTCCTAACAGGTAGGCTCTAAAAGCCACTTGAGGGAATTCCAGTTGGGCTCAGCTCCCTTACGGCTCTCACACTCCTCCACCAACCTCTGGACAGCCTTATTCAGGGAGGACCAGGTGACATGTTGAGTGATCTTGACCCCACCAACCTTCAGGCTTGCTTATACAGGGGGGACCAGGTGATGTGTCGTCTGATCTTGACAACAGTTTTATAAATGCCTAAGAGGGTATTATGGAAATAATGAGCCAAAACCTAACTAAGAGCTTGATTGTCAGTCTCTAAACAAAATTCCTGGTGTTCAAAATAAAATCTGAATTTCTTAAGGGCAAACACAACCGCCAAGGCTTCCCATTCATACATAGAATATTTCATCTCCGCAGGTGAAAGTTCCCAAGGTGCATTGCTATAGGGCATCAACATGCAACACCTCCCCTGCCATTCTGTTCCTGTAGGAGGACAGCTACCACTTTCTACTCCAGAAGAATTAGGTGTCTGTCTGCAAGAAGAACATGACCTCAAAATTTGGTATATCTAATACTAGTGGGTTACTAAGCACCACCTTAATGGCTTCAGAAGATTCTGGATGACTTTCATCCCATGTGAAATTTCTTAAATCGTTAAGGCACCCCACTAATTTAATAAAATTCGGCACAGACTTTCGAAAAAATTTGTCATGCCAGGTCTTGCATCTGAGTCTATTGCATAGATATGAGGCATGTACCAAGGAGTTGGGAACTGGGGCAGGCTAGAGATGGACAAGTATATTTCATATGTTGGGTGGGTGGTGGAATATCACTGTGGGAGGGATGGGGAGGATATTTGTCATTTCAGTTTTGACTGTCTCCCGAACTGTCCTAAAATATCCTCACTACTGTCTTCCCCAACCCTCCCATAATGATATCTTGTTGCCCACCAGTCCTAGACAATACTCTTATCCATCACTACTCCTCTCTTGCTCCTAGCCCCTTGCCTCAAGGCTTATATTCCTGCAACAGACCCAGAAGCCATATCTACTCCAGTCCTATCACTGGCATCTCCTATTTGATCAAAGACAGAGCCACCTGTGAAACCAGCCATACGAACTACCAAATAAGCGGTAACATCTGTGACACATTCTATGTGGGCATGACCACTAACAAACTATCTGTTTGCATGAAAAAGCTACTTTGTAAAAGGGGAGAAAGGGATAATGTGACCAATTTTAGACCTATTTCTATGCCAACAGTGTTTGCTTAAGTTATTGAAAAGGCTGTGTATGTAAGGATAATTGATCATTTTATTTCACATAATTTGCTATCAAATGTCCAGATCAGTTTTAGAAGTGGTTTAACAACTGAAAATGCTATATTCTCTTTTCTCTGTGAGGTACTGGATGGATTAAACAAATGGTTTCGAGCACTAGCCATCTTTTTTTAATCAACTAAGGTGTTCAGTTGTGTTGATCACAAAATATTGATACAGAAGTTAGACCATTACAGAATACAGGTAGTAGCTCACAGTTGGTTCACTTCTTCCCCAACCCCTACCCCACTATCCCTCCCACTCCTCAACCTGTGCTGCCTCCTTTTACCTGTCACTCACTTCAGCAGTTGTTGCTCATGTCAAACACAGTCACAGTCGGGCCTTAATAGCCACAGACAGTAGCCGTGTGTGTGTGTGTGTGTGTGTGTGTGTGTGTGTGTGAGAGAGAGAGAGAGAGAGAGAGAGAGAGAGAGAGAGAGAGAGAGTTCTACTTCTGAGGAAGGACTTTGTCGGAGATTGTGCATACTTCCAGTGTCCTTTTCATTGTGCCGGCCCACAACTCGATGACTCTCTACGTTACGAGTAGAAATCTATCCTCTATATTATTGTTCTTACATCCTGGACCTTCCATTGATCAATCAATAATATTTGTAACTATACAAGCTCTCAGGTAATGTAGTTACCATTAACAAAAAGTTATATCAAATGAGTATGTGAAGCAACTACCAGACCACATTAAAGGAAACAACTGAACATATACACTTGACAGCACAGAAAGTTCCCCACCCCTCAGAATTCTAAGCCTTGTCATATGCATGATTTGACAACACAGGATGCAGACACTGTAAGATGTAGACATTCTCTTTCACTTGAGTTGTTAGAGTGTTGTACCACTCGTGGTCTAGTGGTAAATGTCATGCAATGTAGATGCAAAGTTGTATGCTCCAGTCTATTCATTCCTTTATTTTTTAACTGCAGTTTGACTCCCTGCTAAAAGTGTGAACCTGATGAAACCTCAAAGGTAATCTGCTTCACTTTCTAACCACACAGTAATAACAAAAGAGCCTTTGGCTGCATCAAGATCACAACAGTTTATGCTTAAATGTTTCCTCACCCTACATAACCACTGCAACCCAGCTGCTCACCACCAGGCATCTGACACTGGTTGTAGTCCGAACAGATGAATGTGGTGCATCTGTGTTTGGAGTAAATTTATGCTCTCACACTGATAAGCATGAAATTATTTATTAGCATAGTTGGATTTTCTGCAGTAAATAACTTTAGTAAACCAAGTGAACATGGAGCTACACAAAAGGTATGAGTGTATTTATCAACTGTCATTTTCTAATTTAAAATTCTAGTATTTGACTTGCAGTTATGAATTGGATTTTTCATAATTTGATCTTTTTAACATTGTTTATGCATTGTAAACTAAGTAGCACGAAGAAGATATCTAATATATGTGACATACTGTTTGCTGTGGGTTTAACAGAGGGGTGAATGCACCTTGAAGCATTTGTGTGAAGTGTGGAACGATATTAGGAAAACCACATCAGAAAAGCATTTTCTGGTTTCTTTCATTCTGGCATGAATGAATTTCCACATTCATGAAGTTTCAATAATTGACATATGTGATGAACTGTTACCATTTAACTTTCGTACAACATTTGCATTCAACTGCCAAAGTTAAGAAGTCAATAGCAGAAGTACGACATGCCACAATTAACAGCAACAAAAATCAAACTGGTGTCTATTACCACATTTTCGTTTCAGTGTCATCAGTTCACTCATAGAGCTTCCCTATGCCATGGCTATCAACAATGAGAAGATGCTGTTATAAAAGACATGGCAAATATGGAGGCTCCTTCACCTGTCAGTTAACCCCAAAATGAAAAATATGTCTGAAGTGTTAGACCCTTTCCTCTTGCATCTATTTCATAACACTTAAACAATATTCATAAGATTCAACTACACACAATCCAGTTCATAACTACACATCAAATATTGGAAGTTCAAATAAGAAAATGGCAACTGATAAATATATTCACAATAACCTACACATGTGTAACTGCATGGTGTCCAACCCATTTATCAAAGTTATTTCATGCGGAGAATCAAACTACACAAAGAAACAATTTAAATGCGAGAGCAGCATGGTGCCAAAAATACGTCGCAATGAGCTCAACTGGTCAGATGGTGGCTGGCATCAAGAGACCAGTGGCAGACAGCTGGTGGCTGCTCTATGGAAAGAAAACTCTCGACTATAATCTATTCCGATCTTGATGCAGCCATGAGCTCTTGCACAGAAGATTAGAAAGTGAAGCAAATTATCCCTGAGTTTCTATCAGACTGATACATTAAGTACACAGCCGAAATGTGGTTAAAAAATAAAAGAATGAGAGGACTTAAACTCTCAACTATGCCTCTACATTGCGCGACATTTACTACCAGATACAACACTGTAACAGCTCGAGTGGAAGACAACATTTCCTCCAGACACATACACATACTATAGTGTTGCCAGATTGTGTAGACGGCCAGACTTAGAATTCTTAGAGGGCAACTAATTTTTGTGCAGTCAAATGTAAACAATAGGTTTATCTGGGCTTGCCCAACTTATACAATACAGTATTACAGTATTATATTTGCAGACTGCAAGAATGAAAGACGCAAGCAAGATATAGACAACATTTTAAAAACCCAATATGTCTGATAATGTTAGTAATCTTCCAAGGTGTTGAGATGCCTCAGATCACCAGTTATTTTGGCAACAGAGAATGTTGCTGTCTTCAGCTGATTTCTGTGGGATGGACTGTTACACGACTGAGTTCACTGGGTAAAAATTTAGTTGTCTATTGTGTTGAAACTAAATGAAACAGCACGCATCTGCAGGATATGTGCAACAAGGAGTGGGAACCAACTGCTGACTGAAAACTACCTCAGTATGAAAGCCATCTTGAAATACAAACTGTGGTTGGTTAAGTATGCCATAATGAAGGAAAGAAAAAAAAGTTCTTGTCCTGGCAGAGAGTTGACAATGATATGAAGAAAAGTTTGTTTTAGTTATGCTGAATAAAATTTGTGTGAATAGTTCTATGTTCTAGATTTGACCAATTTCTTTTTACATGGTGAGTTAATTGTGAGCACGTTTTACCATGCATTCATACTATTGATTCACTTCAATAGGTAATTAATTCCCTACCTTCAGTGTGGATGTACACTTACATTCAACCTCCAGTGTGAATATAAAATCAGCGAGAAAGTACGACATGGACAGGGACTGCTGATAGGTGCCACTGGGGGGCTGTGAGAGTCTGCTGGGGAGCACGATGAGATAGTCTGCGTTTTTGCAATAAACACTTTGTTCAGGTGGCATTGCGGTTAATGTGACTGCCTAGTAACCACAAGATCATGGGTTTGAGTCCCTCTACAGCACACATTTTCACTCATTGCTGCTGACTCTGTGTAAAGTCTCGATGCAGCTAATATCATTAGTCCCTTCCCTTTCTCTGCCTTCCTCTCCCTCCAACTACAATTGCTGTCATAGCTGCGGATTCAGTGTGGTGTGTGTACTTCCAGAAATGTCCAAAACAATAGACACCATGCTCATATAATAACTGAAAGTACTTCCTCAGGCTTCATTACTTCGGAAAAACCAGAAGAACAAGAAACTGAACATTATATTTTTAGGTAATGCCTGCTGAAATGGTTATCAGGGGGATTACACACAATCCCCATGTGTGACATTTTCTTTATTTTACACTGACAGTACCATATTAAGTGGTGTTGGCCATTATGACATATTTTTTGTTTTAGGAGATTTCCTTCTGGCGGCACACAGTCCACCTGGTTTCACTTTGAATGATCTTCTGTTTATGTGGTTTGTTCTTCTTCAGTATTCTAGTGTGACAGTACTTAATCTTAACATCTACATTTGTCAAACCATTGGCCATACTTGCATAACCAGTTGATATTATCATTCACAGGCTCAGTAGTTGTAGCTGACAAGCTATGGAAGAAATACATTTGTGCAGATGCTTCAGCTGTTGATCTGCACCTCCCCCAACATGGTGTGGTTGTCCACAACAAAGTCTCCATAACTATTGTTGCCCTCCCCAATCACGCCATCTGCACAGCAGCTATGGTCTAGGTTATTTTGTGTGCACTGAGCAAGACTTCAGGAAGTATTGTAAGCTATTAGAACAAAGGTGACTGACTTGTTTATCCAATGAACCTTCAGTACCTTCAGAACCACCACAAGGGTGACTCTTCAAATTATGGACCAATTTCATACACTTTCCTGCTTAAGGAAGTACCAGGATCATTGTGAAATGTAGAAGAGACCATTCTCACCTAAGGGAAGAATGCAGTTTTCAACATGTGATTTGATCACATAGTGTAAATATTTGAACAAACCATCTGTTGAGGATATAAATCATACATAAGCTTCAGCATATACACATGTAAGAAATAAGCATTTCAATCTAGGCTCAATGCTTCAATTAGGAGTATTCAAAGGAACATTAATTGCTGTGTATCAAATGAAAAGTATACAAACAGCTTTAAGGTATTACAAACAATGTCTGAAATTTATTTAATCATCCTGTGAGATGCAGTAGTCTTCTTACACTGTCAAAATGTAAGCTTTTGACAAAGCAAGCTGGGATCTTCTTACTTCCTCTTGTTTTGTTATCTGCCTTCTTAAATTCATTTTTTTTTAAATTTTTGACCAATTACCATCAAAATATGTAAATGTAATCTGCAATTTCATAAATGAGAAAGGTTGGCCCTCAGTTTTAAAGAATATAGTACCAGATCTAAATTTGTGCTCCGTTTTATGTATGTAATTGATTTTCTAATTTATTTTGACAATTTATTGTTAATATCTTTTGTTATAGGATGAAATCAGTAATTGTTTTGTGGCTTAGATTCTATTGCTGACTTACAAACAAATATAAATTCTGTACTAATTATACACATTTGGAAAAAGAATCACTAGGATTCTTGAAGTATTTATTTGGCTCTATTTGAAAATATATTAACAAATCTAGCCCTTCATTAATTCCAAAGTAATTAACAGGTTTGTAAAAAGTATTGTTTCTATATCTATATCTGTTAATTTCATCATTTAAACAAATAATTCGGCTTAACCCCTGTGTAGAACAAACTGTTAAAAAGAACCAATTTTTCAATGTATTCAGTTAATTTAATGATTTATGTTTTAATTGTAACTTCTGCAACTTAAACACTGAACAATGTGTAGTTTCAGTGCCTATTACTGAGATGATGTATAAAGGCCCAATTTTTGGTCCCGAGACAATCAGTCCACGGGCGATTTTCAGACGAGAAACCTGTGCTGGTTAGGTCAACAACAATGCATCAACGTAACTGTGAAATACGTGTAATAGGTCATGTGTTAAAACAATGACAGTGTTTATTCAATATGTAGCATATTATTCTGCAATAACTGTGTGATCAGGTTTTTACTGCTCATAGGTGTTCAACAGTAAACTACGGTAGCAGTATGCTGATGTTTGCCTGAATACTATTAATGAGGTTCATCGAAAGTTAAACAATAGTGCACTGGCCATATTAACTGTGTTTATTGGCAGGTCGTGAACAGTGAAAGTAAAGAACTAGGAATGCAACTGTGCACCTGTTGGCTACATTATTTACAGTAGTCAGTGCTGAAATTCCACTCCCCATTTTTCAGTCAGTAACACAATGCAATATGTTGACACCAAGGACCATGAACAAACAAATAAAGCAGGTGAACATCATGTATGGTTCCCTTCTGGGTGATGATTATCATAATTGGGCACAAAAAACTAGGACTCACGAACTATGAACACTATCTCAAGAACAGTTTACAATACAGTGATTATAACGAAGGAAGTGCAACAGCAAATCAGCGAATGGGTTTCATGGCCACAGTATGACAGCAGCCAATCAGCTAGTGGGTTCTATGGAAGCAGCCATTGAGTACAGGAGCAGCAAATCAGCACACACAGACGCAGCTGTGCAGACGATGAATCGAGATGATGATTACTGCTGCTGCAACTCCAGCAGCAGCAGCAGCAGCAGCCGCAGAAGACGAGTGAATAAGAATAAGGTAATTTCATAAAAAAGTCATTTTATATTAAATTATGAATGGCCTTAACGAACGAGACAGTGTGATGAGAGAGAAAGGACAATGGGGAACTAGTTCTGTAAATGACATGCACGTAACTTTGAATGATGAGGACAAAAGCCCTATTGTAGATGAAACGATAAAAGCGTCATGTACACTGTATGGTGATGGAAGTGAAATGGATGAAAACAGTACTGAAGTGGATGAAATCATTAAGGTTAAGGGGGAGTAGTGAAAGTCAGTGAGGGCAACAGGTTAGGGCAGACAAAAATTGGAATGAATGTTAAAAGAAATTATGAGTAGTATGTGTACGAAAGAAGACATTATTAAGGTGGAAAAGAAAACTCATAGCATTAGAACTGACATGGTTAGCTTCAAGGATGAATTGGAGAAATAAATTAAAAAGGAGATTAAGGTAGTCAGCTCTAATCTTTCAGAATTAAATAAGAAGGTTGAGGCAGTAGCTAACGGTTGTGATGAAAAGATAAAGAAAGTAGCACATAACACTAATGAGAAATTAACATTAATGAGTAGTAAATGTGTAGAAGACAGAAAGAAGCTTTGTGATGACTATAGTAGGAGGGTGCAGGCTTCCAAAAAACAGCGTAAAGATGAAATCAAAGCAGCCAGGAAATTTTGTGCTGAAAACAGGGTTAACCTTGAACCAAATCAATCAGATTAAAAATGATTTAGAAACAATTAACTTTACAGGGCTGCCGCCCTTTATGCTGTCAATGCCATGTTGGGACCGGTACAGTAGTTTCTGTTCCGTGGAGAACCAACCGTACCTGCACATAGGCTATTATTATGATGGAATCACCACTTCAAAAGGCATTCCAAAGCTGCTGCCAGCTTCCCTCTGTGGAGTAAACCATCTACCATTCCTGTCTGCTCCTAGAGAATATGTTGCATGGCTAAATATAGTTTTCTGTTAGAAAGTGTTTGTGCGTTGTGTATCTGAGGTGGGACAGGTAGGTAAATTCACATATCCAGGTAAATTATTGGTGTACTGGCTAATAAAACAAAGTATGCAAGCTGTGGGGGCAGTGTGAAACTTTTTTAAGCACTGTATTTGAAAAATATTATTCATTTTGTTCCACTTCTAGAATCTTAGGTTTTGTGGATTTTTGCCTGTACATTAATGCGTGTGGATGCGTTCAGTGGAGGCAAGTGTGTCGTGTATGATTTTTCTCAATAAATATGTCCTACTGATGTTGCAGTATATCTCCAATGTTCTGGATGCATCAAATGAAGTTTAAAAGACAGCTAACTCCTGCTGCTGGTATGCCTCTTCATGTAAATGTCAGAGTTACTATTATTATTCAATACAGAAAGGAAGATTACCAGCTTAGCAATTTGCTGAAAATGAGTTCATTAAAGGGAATATTACAATTAACATCCTGTTAATGACAAATTAATTAGAGATGGGAAGCAGCCCCAGATTGGAGAAGGAAATTGGACGGATAGCTGACTCCATAAAAATTAATACATTTCATACTGTGCTCGAGCACAGGCAATAAAAAACAGTGAGCAAACATGATTTGTGTACTTGTTGCCCCAGGGTCTCCTGCGAAACTGAGGTGCTTGAGTAAGCTACATCACACTGCTTTGTTGCGTGCTTGTTGTCAAGCCAGTTTATGAAGTACACATCCCTCTTCATTTTTATATAACTTTGTTTTGAATGCACTGTACAAGAATATTGAATACCTTGAAAATTATCGAGTTCAGCCATTCATTCACATGTAATATTCCAACAGCTCCATCACCGATGAGAGC
The DNA here is from genome assembly GCF_021461385.2 of Schistocerca piceifrons. Classification (NCBI taxonomy): domain Eukaryota; kingdom Metazoa; phylum Arthropoda; class Insecta; order Orthoptera; family Acrididae; genus Schistocerca; species Schistocerca piceifrons. The sequence goes on from NC_060138.1 coordinate 13,438,472, forward strand.
CTTCAGGGGTGTAAAACGAGTAAGTGAGAAGTGCCACTGAACTACTAACAACCATTTTCATCTACTACTAATCTGCTCACATTAATCATTATTCAAGGGGATCAGTTCTACATCATTTTATTTTTATAAATATACAGAGAAGCAACTACTTGAAAAAAGCCAATGCTCTGCTACTTAAACTGCTCTGCCACTATTTTGATTTAATACTTCATGCTAAATGGGCATTTAATTTTACACAGGACACTGTCAGCTAAACTTATTCTGATAAATTCATATACTTCCTTCCTGTGCAATGCCCTTTATGCTGTCAATGCCACGTTGGGACCGGTACAGTAGTTTCTGTTCCGTGGAGAACCAACCGTACCTGCACATAGGCTATTATTATGATGGAATCACCACTTCAAAAGGCATTCCAAAGCTGCTGCCAGCTTCCCTCTGTGGAGTAAACCATCTACCATTCCTGTCTGCTCCTAGAGAATATGTTGCATGGCTAAATATGGTTTTCTGTTAGAAAGTGTTTGTGCGTTGTGTATCTGCGGTGGGACAGGTAGGTAAATTCACATATCCAGGTAAATTATTGGTGTACTGGCTAATAAAACATTTTTTACTTTAATTTTGAATATTTGGGGATTTCCAGATTGCTCCTAATGTCGGCTGGCAGATGTTAAAAGGGTGTTGCACCTGAATATAAAACAGTTTTCTTAACCCTAAGCTTCAATGCATATTCTCTATGTAAATTATTTATATTGTGATTGTTATGGTTGCAAACTTTGCAATTAATGCTAAATTCTCTCTTGTCCATTTGAGCAGCTCAGAGGTCAGCATATCTTGCTGCTATGTGGAGGACCCAGGTCCAATTCGTGGTAATGCCTTTTTTTTTAAAGGGCGAAGCTACTCCACACCCACACTGACATGGTGACCATCACCAAAGTTCTACCATCACTTCCGTTTGCTTCGTTACAATTGAGAAGTGCACAGGATGTGGGGTCATGATGTTGTCCGTAGGATTACCCACTAATACAGGCACTTTGAGGCGATAGAAGTGGTCGAGAAGTGAGCAGAAGATAGCAGTTTTAAGGGCAGAGGGAGAAAAGTGCCAAGGCAAGCACCAAAGGAAAAGAACTTCTGCAATAGTCTGGACAGATAGTAAGAGCAGTAGCAGTTTCTTTCTGTCTGCAAGGGTGAGGTTGTCATTAGTTTTGGGTATCGTGCGATGCTCGATACCATTGTCGCAGCTTAAAACACTCTTTACGAGTGTCAGTCCTATTGAGGAGGGGTACTCTTGGGCTGTGCACCTGAGTGTCTCCTGGGCCACCTGCAGCATCTGTACTTGTAACATGCCAAGGTCGTTATACGAGTGGTCAATTGGCCATAAAGAGGTTTGGTTGGATATGTTTATGTTTAGTGTGCAATACTGCTTTCCCGTATTGCCAGTTGGTCAGCTAGATATTTGCAGCTGGCAATGCCATTTAGTTTTGCTGTAATGCAGGGATTCACCAGTGTTTATTTTGTCTGTGAGCTTGTGCTGTGCTGTCCACAGGTGATTAATTGTCCCTAGATTGAAGTGTTTTTCAGCAGTTGTCTTTTCACCCGTGGTTGTAGTCGTAGTTTCCCACGTTAAGAATGAAGTGAATGTCAGAGTGTCTCAAGTTCCTGTACAGTCGTGTGGTGAGTTTTTTGAATATCTGTGTGTGAGTCTCAAGGCAGTATTCTCTGTGAAGGTCGACAGTGTGTGTGGACTGTGGTGCACTTCGTTCTGTATCACCTGTAGGCGGCACAGGCGGTCAGAGCCACGTAACCCCAGACTGCAGCTGCATGTATCATCATGGGTCTAATCAGTATCATGTACACGGACCTCGATACCCTCCTATTCAGTGTGCTTTACCTGTTGAGCTTAGAGTAACACTGTTTGAGCCTTGCATTTGCTCAGTTGGGCTAGCACTGAACTATTTGACTTTCACACTGAAACGTATTGGGCGTGTGTGTAGTGTTATTTGTCTGCAGTCTTAATGTGGGGTCCTGCCCACTCATCTCGTATAGGGTGCCTAAAGGATGCTGCATTCTCAAAATGCTATACAACAATTCAAGCAAACAACATTAATAGTTTTTATTACAAATAAGAAGCTTGACAATGCTTAACCTGGAATTTACAATGGTGTCGCAAGCAATAGGCGACATGCAGTATAAAACCGAGTCCTTTGATATATACAATGTTCGTGCAAGTTTGACACACAGTTTGTGGATCACTAATAACTGTTATTGTAGCATTCTGCGCTAGGCCTGTCCGTATACTGTCCTAATCCTGTCCAAATACTGAGAAGCCGAGGCTGGCAGGAGCGGCACTTATATTCTCTTTGTCTAGGGGCCTGCTCCCGTCGTGGTGTGGTCCTTGCCAGTGGGCTATTGGCTGACGGTGCGTTCACTGCCTTCTTTGCTCTTGCGATCTTAATTTTCATTCCAGAGCTTGTGGGTATGCCAGAACACTTAATGTTTGTGCAGTTGTTATGGTTTGTCAGTGAACAGAACTGCTTCACACTTGTCAGCATTTGCTTTAACACACTGTCGTTCCAGCTAGGCAGTTTTGTTTGCAGTTGCGAACTATGCCTGATGGTTTCCAGTCTTGCACTAGGATGGTAGTGTCATCTGCGTAGATGGTTGCCATTGTGCTTTGTTCAGTTGGAAAGTCATTGACGTAGAGATTAAACAAGAGGGGCCCTTGGATGCTGCCTTGGGGTACTCCCACTTGTATACTGTGTTGTATTGACTGTTTGCCCTGAACGTCGGTGTTGAAGCTTCTGTGGGTGAGATATGAGTGTGTAAGATGTATGAGCTCGTCGGAGAGACTAGCAGTGCAGAGTTTGCGAATGAGACGATTGTGCCGTAGATGACTGAAGACAAGGAACAGCGCTCCTGTAGCTTTGTTGGTGTTGGGGGTGTGTGTAATATGTTCTACTACACGGAGGAGTTGTTGTGTTGTGGAGTGGTGATTGCTGAATCCAAATTGCTCCAGTCTCAGCGAGTCATTGGTGTTGCAGTGCATAGTAAGATGTTTGAGAATCATCTTCTCAACAATCTTATTCAGGGAGCTCAGCAGGCTGATGGCTCCGTAATTTTGTGGTAGGGAGTGGTATTTCCCTGGCTTCCTGAACATCAGGACAGGGAAGTGTTGATGTTGTAGAATGGTATTCGTCATATGTGTGAGATGCTCTATAGCTTTATTCGTGAACTCCTGGGTGACACGGTTTTGAAAGTGATTGGGACCAGGAGCTTTTCTAGCTGTTTTGTGCTTAATAACCTGTGTAATTTCATGTGTAGCAGTATGTATTGTTACATTGCACTTGGGCTGGGTTACAAGCCATGTAACCTCCTGGTCCATTTCAAGTAGCAGTGCTGGATTGGAAGGAGCCAGATTCAGTGTGAATGATGTTGCTAGTGTTCTGGTCATCAGCTCATGCTTCTCCTCCATGGAGTATGCTGGTCTGTAAGGTATTTGTAAACTTGGTGTGTAGTATTTCTTCTTGGTGGAGTGGACAGCTATTTGCCACACTCCAGGTCATGTGGTGTGCAGCCCTGTGAGTGTATTGTCCCAGTTTGTGGTTTTAAAAGTTTTAATTTAGCCTGTATGATCCCCTGGAGCCTGCTAATATGCTGTTTGTACAGCCAGTATCTCCCGAGATGATCTCTCATTGACATCGGCCCCTGTATTTCTGGGAGCAGGGCCATTGAGCATTCTTGTGGTATAAGTACTGTAATGGTACCTGCTATTGCATCCTGAACTGCGGTGGTAAGGGCTTTGACAGTGTCAACAAGTTTCCTGCTTTGTGTAATTTTGGGAATTTGTGGGATACGACTTTTCAAGCATTTCCTTGAACAATGCCCAATTCACACGCTTGTAGCTCAGTATCCTGTGAGATTCATCATACTGCTGTGTTTCTTCCGAGTAAAGTATTACAGGTGTTTGGTGAGGCCAAATCATGTAACTAAAGGATGTTCTGAAATTCCCGTTTTTTTCCATGCAGTTGCTTCTTGTGATAATCAGAGGCTGATTTTGACTAGTTAGAAATACTGCCACCTCCCCAATGAAATGTTGGTTGTGGTCAGATTTATATGTAGCGTAGCTAGAGGTATGGGTTGCTCCAGAGTGGTTAATTTTGTTTTACCTTGTACGGAAGCAATAAAGAGCGTCCAGTGGAGTTAAATACCCTTGGCAGCAGAAATAAGTTTCACATGAAGTACACACAGCTTATCCTGTCTCAAACACTTGACAGCTACACAGCGAATATTATTCAAATGTAGATGGCAGCTGTACCTTGAAAGTAAGCGTACCTCGTGAGTATATCAGCAGTACATCTTCTGACATGCTTGATGTGAATATGAACATAGAATAATAGTTAAAAACAACTATAGAATTGGCCGGCAGAATCACCATTTGAGGTTCCGTAAACGTCCCCATTGGTTGTTTTCATGTCAGGTCTCCAGGTGGAACACATTGTCATCTGGTCACAATACTACGGCTGTGAGCCGTCGCACTATCTGCCGGAACACAAATATCCATCGACCGTGGGTCAACCGCGCGTGCGTGAACACAACTGCCCTCTAGCGACAGGCACAACAGCGCACAGGTGGTGAAAGCTCGTGGGAACAATAGATATAAAAAACTGACAGTTTCTGATGACCGAAACAGGGACCATTGTGTTTCTTAACATCAAACAGAACAAGGTTCTAATTGTTAGTTAAAGGGTACCTCTTATCTCAATTCAGAGTATTGTTAGATAGCCGCATTCCAATGGCTTCTTCCACTACACAGTCCCAATACAGCGACGCAGGGTCAACCACTTGTCTCATCGTACAACATTTCATATTTTTCAGTAAGACAATGTTCAGACACTCAGATTTTTCTGGCTGAATTTAATGTGCGTGCCGATCGTGCTTCACGCAACAATACTGGAGCGTACGAATAGTTCGTCCAATATAGGCTTTCCCGCAATTGCAGGGAATTGTGTAGATCCCGGGCTTTCTCGAACCAAAGTTATCCTTCACTAAGCCCAGCAGAGCTGTGGTCTCAGGCGGTGGACGGAAAATACTTTTAATATCAAACTTCTTTAAAATTTTTCCTGTTTCTGAAGATATGCTCCCCGAAAAATGTAGGAATTCCGCAGATTTGCTTGTATCTTCTGTTAGTTCCCGCGAATGTCCAGTCTCCAGTTCTTGCGTCAAACTGTCTGCATCTCAGATAGCGTAAACCCTTTTCACCAATGTACATAGGACCCCGCTGCGTTGGTAGGATTGATGACTGCCTGATGGATGAAGATATCTGTTCGTATGCGTGTGCTTCAGATAAACTGTCCTAATGTCCCATCGCCCCTCCTGTGGACCAAGACACCTAAAAACGGATGTTCACCATCCTCTTCGACTTCCATCGTGAACTCAATATTGGGATGCACACAATTAAAATGATACAGAAAACGATCCAGAACATCCCTCCCAAATGGTCATCCCATAAACGTATGGTCAACGTATCTCCAGGAACAAGTTGGTTTAAAGAACCATGTTGCAATGTCCTCAATCTTCCACAAATTGGCGACCACGGGGGATAATGGACTCCCAATAGCCACTCAGTTTGTTTAAAACTTTTGACATTAAGTAAAAAAATACGTCAACGTCAACACATGGCGACAAAGCTTGTTGTTTCTTCGTCCAATTTTTCACAAATTAACTGCAAAGAATCCTCAAGAGGAACTTTGGGAAACAGAGACGCAACATCAAAACTAAAGAGCCAATTCTTGGGATTGAGACTCAGAAGTCATATGTTGAATAAAAAACAGAGAATTGGAAATAAGATTATAGCAATTTCCGACAGGGGGACTGAGAATGGACGCTAGATACTTAGCCAACTTATAAGTAGGAGTGCCCAAATTTCTAACAAAAAGCCGAAGAGAAAGTCCTTCCTGTCTACCTTAGGCAAACCGTATAATCTCGGCTGGACTGCAGAACCAGGTCGACGTTTTTCCCAGAACTTCATCAGATAATGAAGTCTCTTTTAATGACTGGAAGAGTCTTGAGAGTCTTGGGTTTTATACGGTGAGTTGGATAGTTCTGCAATCTTTGGTATGCCGAGTGTGCAAGAGAGAGATCAATTTTAAGCACATAATTGTCCCGCGAAAGAAGAACCGTTGAACTGGCCTTGTCCGCTGGAGGAATTACTAAATCTTCTCTGAAGGACCGGATTGCGGCTCTTTAAAGCGAGATGTTACGTCGCGGGGGTGGCACCTGACGCAGCTGAGACACCTCTTACCTAACCTCATCAGCTAGATGGTCGGGAAACCTGGACACGACTTGTTCAATGGCGGAAATGTATTCCGTAATTGGAACTTCACTGGGTGTATGGGTAAAATTGAATTCCTGTTCCAATACTGCAGGCTAGCATCGTTCACTCTTTCGTTGTGAGACTGATCACATGTCGATGGGTGTTATCACTGTAGACTGCGAAGAAAACCGTTGAATTTTCGAAGATTTCCTACTGACGGCATTTGCATACACCCAGTCTGATATTGCCCAGGACGAACTGTCGACCCAATTCCAGTATGCAGCTAAAGCAGCGCTGAAACTGCCAAATGCAAGTAAAATAAATCTTTGGATATGAAATCCAGTTGTGCGCGTATAAAACCATTGCGCTCCCTTAGTAAGGCAAAACCAGCACGCTTCTTAATGGTGTTGGCCATTCTTGTCTCAATGTAATCAACAATTCTGGCAAATTTAGGTATTAAAACTTCATTCCAGCATCTCAGCCGAAAAGCGAGGTCGCTCAGTAATTTCCCCTTCTTACGAAGTTCATGAAATACCCTTGAAAGTTGAAACTTCCCCTCACCGTAGAGGATCTTCATGTGATTCCGTAATCTCTGCCGACGTAATAATTGGTTGTATTCATGTCGGGGCTCCAGATTCAAAACATCATCTGATCTGGCTGGAGAGCCGACATGAATACCCATAATCATGTATCAATGGCCAATGATGCAAACAAAATGGTCTTCGTCTCTTCGGTTTGGAGTGATCATGTGTACATGCGTGAACTCGAGTACACAAGTATGTGACTAGAAGTGAGACGGGGTCATACAGCGTATAAATTCTCAACCATGTAGTTGAGAAAGATCCAAACACCATTTCAACCTCAATATTCACAATTTTCCATCGCGTTTAGCCTAGGATTATTGTTTGCCCTCAGATGAACCAAAAGTAAAGAAACACATAGTATAGGATGTTATGTTGTCCATACCGCAAATGAAATAAATCTTTGAATATGAAATCCAGTTGTCTGCTGTTAAAGTCTCAGCAAGCCTTAACAGGTAAGTTCAGACATATTGTTAAGGTCACGATGTCCAGAAACGAAAGGGCTGTTCTTAAAATTTCAGACAGTTGTCAGACAGGTATACACGGTGCTAAGTCGGAACTGTCCATTACCGCAACTAATTTCCAGCTGTATGAGGGGGCGAAAGAAGCAACACAAAGTACTTTGTTTCAGCAGTGTTCCGAAACGACAGGCAAATGATGTATTTATTATAACGAATGAAACATTGCACAAATAACTGACAGGACGCTCAATATTTAGTCTGTCACGAATTACATGCAGGACACATCCAGAAATTAGTGAGAATTCTTAAATGGATGAAGTTTATCGCAGACGCTCATGGTGGGGAGGGAGGGGGGGGGGGGGGGGGTTAGCGGCAAGTGCAACTCCTTGCTGTCCGTCCCCTGACGTCCCCCTCCTCCCCCCCCCCACTTCTGTAACCTATGACTAAGTATAAATCTATGAACTGCGACACTATGAATTAAATTTCAAAATAGGATATAAAAAAGTTTGCTCTCGAGCTCACATGCGATTGCACAGATTAGAAATGGAATTCCTGAAAAACCACCCATGCTTTCTGAAAACCGGGGTAAGTGTTTTAACGATATAGCTATGCTACTATCTGGGGAAAATCGAACGCATTTCTCGCAGTTACAGTGGAAAATTTACTCACAGAACATCCAGTAATATGCAGGCAGCACTGTGTGGTGGAAAAATTTCATAATTCACACAGTACTTACATGAAACTAAGTTTATTACTGTCTGCCAGCACTGAATCAGAAAAAAAGATGGTTCAGCACTAATCTTGATAACCGCAGAGAATACATGCAACTATCTAAATACGTTCCTGAGCTGTCCAGAATGCTGTGTTCCAATAACAGGTACATGGCTGTCCGGACCTCACTGCTGCTCCGTCCCGACACACGACGACCCGGAAATACTAGCGGTCGCTCTAAAGATAGTACGACAGTCCTCTTATCGATAAGCGCCGCTGGTGCCACTCACGGGCAGGCAAGCCAGCAACTTAGTGACGCCAGTAAATCTAATAAGAAACGGGACGGCAGTACCGCAAAGACAAGATGTTAAGCAATAAACGGCACTAACACGAGCCGCGCACGGCTCAATCAGGGTATGGTATAATGCAGGACAATATAATTACATGGTTTTCAGTGTATGTAGTATTGCGATCTTCGATTTGTTTCCTTACTTTATACCACTTTATAACGTAATAACGTAGTCCCAAAACATGTTCTGGTTATTATATCACACATTTAACAACTGACGCGTAACATTGTCAGTACTGATTCATGAACGAGTTGTACGTTGCTTGACAATACATATACAAGCTTAGAATTTAGGACCTTAGCCACAGTCTTCCCATGTGGTATTGCTTCAGTTTATCCTGGTGTACAGCTGTGTATCCAAAGTACTGTCTGTTTTTTTTAATTCATCTGTCTTTCGACTGGTTTGGAGTCCTACATCGCTTCCTATCTTCTGCACTACTTTTCATCTCTACAGGGTGTCCCCGAAATGTTGCGACAAAATTCGAGGAGTTGTAGAGGGTGTCTTGAGGAATAAATGGAGGATAGGAATACGTGTCCAGAAATTTCATCCAACGAAGCTACAGAACGTCGAAGTTATAGAAGCCTATGTCTGCCACTAGGGCACCCCTTCGGCAGCAAAATCACGTTGTACACTGACGAAATGTAAGAGGAACGCCTCGCAATGTTATTTCTTATTCAGTGATCGCAACTGATTGCCATGATCGCCATTGGAGAGGATGGAGCTAGCTGCTGCGTAGACAGGACTTGTCTCCAATGAATGCGATGTTCTGTTGCCTTGGTGGATGACTGTTTCGGACACGGGTTTCCATCTGTAGTTTATTTTTCTCCTGTATTTTAGAGGGTTCCAGGAGAAAAATAAACTGCGAGTGGATACTCGTGTCGGAAACCGCCACCAACCGAAGCACCAGAGCATCATATTCATAGGAAACAAAGCCGTTCTAAGCAGCAGCTAGCTCCACCTTCTCCACTGAAGGTCGTGGTAATCAGTCCATCAGTGAATAAACAAACAACATTGAGAGACTTTCTGCCTACCGTCCTTCAGCGTGCAAAGTCACGTTTGCTGCCGGCGCCTATAACATCGGCGCGCTCTAGCGTTGTTGAACGACGTTTCCCAACACGGGTTTCTACCCGCAACGTATTCCTCAAGATACCATCTACAACCCCTCGAAGTCTGTTTCAACGTATCTAGAACACCAAGTTTATAATTTCTTTGTACTAGGACGCATGTTCTAGTATCAGTCTACACCCACATTACTTTTTTTCCATTTCTAATTCCTTCCAGCGCAAAATTAATTTTAGCGGCCTGCGTGGCAAATGTTCCATTAACGTGACCATTCTACTGGTAAGGCTTTCCCATAGATTTAATATAGGGCCTATTTGTTTTTTCAAAATGGTTCAAATGGCTCTGAGCACTATGCGACTTAACATCTGAGGTCATCAGTCCCCTAGAACTTAGAACTACTTAAACCTAACTAACCTAAGGACATCACACACATCCATGCCCGAGGCAGGATTTGAACCTGCGACCGTAGCGGTCGCGCGGTTCCCGACTGTAGCGCCTAGAACTGCTCGGCCACTGCGGCCGGCTGTTTTTTCAGTACCTCCTTGTTTCGTATCCCGTCTCTCTACTTTACTACCTTCTTCGATAGTACCTCATCTGATAGGATCAAATTCTCCCCAATTTCTGATCGTTTGAAGTGGCGTAGTGATGAAGGTAAGGGTCTCGTACTGGGGAGGACGGTGGATTCAAATACTCGCCCCACACTGAGATCAGATTTTCGTGGGTTCCCTGAACCAGTTCAGGTCACTGCATGGATAGATCCTTTGAAAAGTATACGCCGATTTCCCTTCACATCCTTCACACATCTCAGTTTATGCACAGTCTCTAGTTACGATGATGCTGAAAGGAAGCCAAATCTTCCGTCCTTCTAATTTATACTTCTCAAATTTTCGCTTGGTATATATTTCAGTTCCACACAATGATATGCTCCAGAACTTTCTTCAGGTATGCCACATCCACTTGATGAATCCACCCCTGCAAGAGCTGTCATCTGCAGAGAGGAGTGAGAGTGTTTGTCATACCAGGAACATAAGAATACAACCCTGTGAAAATGGCTGTTGTCATCTTGGAAGACGGGAGGGTCCACAGCATATCCATATCAAAATGTAGAGGGGTAATGCTTAATTACAGATAATGTAGAGATGAACATCGTGGTTTATTTTCATGGCAATGAATGGTCGCAAGTCACGGTGCGAAAACTGCCCCAAAACATCACAGAACCACCTCCGGCCTGATCCACAACTTCCAGTCTTCAGTGTGGCATCATTGCATTCCAGTCAACTACTGCCCAGGTACTGTGTTGTTTGTCCAATTAAAGACGTCCAACTCTACATGCCGCTGAGAGCAATGACCTTTTGCGAAGTACCTCGTTCCGAAAGTCCACGGCATGCAGTTCCATTCGCAACGTTGGTTCGCTGGAAACTTGTTGCATTCTTTCAGTCCTGGATCCTTGCGGTGGGAGAGGGGAGAAAGTAAGAAACTGAGAGCCCCCCCCAATTAGAATCCTACTGTGGATCCGTGTCTGCATTGAATGACTGCAGCAATTTCTGTCGGGTTGGAAAAATATTGTCATTGGCAAGGTGTGACATCCGTCACTAGTCACTGTCGGTTAGGGTGATTTAACAACGGCTGCTCTTAACATGTGTTACATGACTGTGAGTGGTCCACGATTCCTTGTAGACAATCCACAATGATACACCAATCAACCTCTTCATCTCAGAAGAACAATGTCCTCAATTATTTGGTGCATATATTCCAATCTCTGTTTTCACCTACAGTTTTTACCTTCTACAGCTCCCTCTAGTACCATCCAAGTTACTGCCTAATGTCTTAACACATGTACATGTCCTATTACCTCGTCAACCCATCTTAAAGCGCAAATTTCGTATAATTGAGTGGCACATACACAGAATTTCATTGTAAAGAGGCACTGTCCTGAGTTAGGTCAGCAGTGGAGTGTCACACAACCGTCTGGTATCAGTTCTACGCGACTTAGAGCGATCCAAAGCATTCGCTGTGAGCAGCAATTCCTTGTCATGTTTGAAACTGATTGTATCTGGTAATGTATGACAATTGTCTCTGGTCCATGTCAGCTAAAGTCTTCTTACTAGCGTTGCTCCTACGCCGTATTACATGGCTGCGAGAGATCTACCATTACTGTCTTGATACATCAACAAATCGGTGGACTGCACTCACGATCTGATCACAGGAGAGTCCAAACACGATAACTACTAACTGCAATCCTGTCACTTCTCCATGTAGAGCCTTCTTACTGCGGTGTTCCTTATAACCGACTGGCACATAAACTATCTCATCAAAAGTATCTGGACACCGCTATGTGATGCGGAATTGGCGACTATATGTCACGAGAGGTAGACTCGACAGGGTAACTGGAGGTGGGAGCCATTGTCTTATTAGCAGAGAAACAGTAACAGTAAAATGGGTTGTTCACGAGGGCTCGGTGATCTCGAACATAGTGACTGGATGTCACTGGAGTAACAAATCCATCAGGGTCATTTCAGACGTTCTAAAGCTGCCCAAGTCGACTGCTAGCGATGTGAGTGTGCAGTGGAAGAGGGGAGGAAACACCACAGCTAAACCTAGATGAAGCAGACATCATGCACTGACGGACAGGACCTCCAACCCTAGCAGACGGTGGTTGTAAGAAACCGCACGAAATGAGTGGAAGGGATCACTCGTGTGTTCCAAAGTACTACCAGTAGTCCAGCTAGCACAATGAATGAGAGTTAAACGGAATGGAGTACGACGGTTGTGCAGCTTCTGTCAAGCCACAAATTTCTGTAATTAGTGCTAAGCAAAACATGGGGTGCTGTAAAGAATGATGCCATTGGGCAGTGTATCACTGGAAAGGGGTGATTTGAAGTGAGGAATCACGCTACATACTTTGGAAATCCAATGAAAGGGTTTGTAGAATGCCTGCCATCATGCGTAATTCCAACACAGAAGTACAGAAGAGATGATGTTACAATATGGGGCTGTTTATCATGCTTAGGGTGTCGTTCCCTCATTGCACTTAGGAAAACGCTATATGCAGAAGTATATGAAGACATTTTGTGGAACTTTAGGCTGCATTCAGCACAGGAAGTTTCCGGAGACTATAATTGTTTCAGCATGACAGTAAACCCTGTTGCGCAGCAGTATCTGTGAGGTAATGGTTTGTGAATAACATTATTCCTGAAATGGACTATGCTGCCCAGTGTCCCGACCTGAACCCAATGGAACTCATTTGGGAAGTGTTAAAAGATCGACTTCGCTCCGGAATCCAACATCACTACCACCTCTGGTTTCAGCACTTGAAGAAGAACAGACTGTCATTCCCTCACTGGAAATGTCCCCAGCAGAATTCCAGCTATCATAAATTAAAGGGTGGTCATATCCCATGAGTAATAAAGGGACACACACACACACACACACACACACACACACACACACACACACACACACAGCCAACAGTCGACCCACAAGCCCTTCGCATGATCTCTGGCACAATTTCACCCAACCCCTCCCTCCCCCAATCACTCCACCCAAAAAATTATGTTATGTGTAGCGCTGCCCTGCCAGCCGACCGAGAGAAGTTCATCTTTTGTCCCTGTAGTCGTTCAGTAAAGTAGGTCGTAAAGTGTGTAGGCTGCACAGGAAATTGGTCGGTCGGTTGGTGTGTGTGCGCAGTGCCCTTTATGTCCATTACTAGATGCTGGACACTTTTGATCAGTAGGTGTACCCACCACTTGGCCGGCATGACATACTTCAGAGCGGTGGAGGGTAATGTGACAGCCTGGCAGAAGTCCTACACAGGTTGTTGTTGTTGTTGTTGTTGTTGTTGTCTCCAGTCCTGAGACTGGTTTGATGCAGCTCTCCATGTTACTCTACCCTGTACAAGCTTCTTCATCTCCCAATACCTACTGCAACCTACATCCTTCTGAATCTGCTTAGTGTATTCATCTCTTGGTCTCCCTCTATGATTTTTACCCTCCACGCTGCCCTCCAATGCTAGATTGGTGATCCCTCGATGCCTCAGAACATGTCCAACCGATCCCTTCTTCTAGTCAAGTTGTGCCACAAACTCCTCTTCTCCCCAATTCTATTCAATACCTCCTCATTAGTTATGTGATCTACCCATCTAATCTTCAGCATTTTTCTGTAGCACCACATTTCGAAAGCTTCTATTCTCTTCTTGTCTAAACTATTTATCGTCCACGTTTCACTTCCACACATGGCTACACTCCATACAAATACTTTCAGAAACGACTTCCTGACATTTAAATCTATACTCGATGTTAACAAATTTCTCTTCTTGAGAAACGCTTTCCTTACCATTGCCAGTCTACATTTTATATCCTCTGTACATCGACCATCATCAGTTATTTTGCTCCCCAAACAGCAAAACTCCTTTACTACTTTAAGTGTCTCATTTCCTAATCCAATTCCCTCAGCATCACCCGACTTAATTCGACTACATTCCATTATCCTCGTTTTGCTTTTGTTGATGTTCATCTTATACCCTCCTTTCAAGACACTGCCCATTCCGTTCAACCGCTCTTCCAGGTCCTTTGCTGTCTCTGACAGAATTACAACGTTATCGGCGAACCTCAAAGTTTTTATTTCTTCTCCATGGATTTTAATACCTACTCCGAACTTTTCTTTTGTTTCCTTTATTGCTTGCTCTATATACAGAGTGAATAACATCGGGGATAGGCTACAACCCTGTTTCACTCACTTCCCAACCACTGCTTCTCTTTCATACCCCTCGACTCTTATAAGTGTCATCTGCTTTCTGTACAAATTGTAAATAGCCTTTCGCTCCCTGTATTTTACCCCTGCCCCCTTCAGAGCTCCAAAGCGACGAGTTGAGCTTTTTTGAGGGGGTGGCTGATATTTTGTCCTGTGAGATTGTCTGTACTGACGGGTGCCGGCGATGTGCCCGCAGGGCCCGACGTGGGAGTGGAGCGGCGAGCTGCCGCAGGTGGCGCAGACGATCCTGCACCAACACGCGATCCAGGGCGATGTGACGGAGCTGCAGCTGGCCGCCGTGCGCTGGACGTCCTACTGCCGGCAGGCGCTGTCTTCGCCACTGGACACTCGCATCCTGCTGCGCCTGCTGCAGGACCTGGACGCGCGCTGGCCACACGAGACGCTGTCCCGCGAGGAGGTAAGCGCTAAGCGGCCCGCGCGCGCCCGCATAGCTCGCCGGATACCGGAGGCCCATTTTCACTGTCATATTCACACGTTGTCTCATTCGGCTCTGCTATTCCGATCAAATATCGGTTTTCCGAGCGGCAGTTGTTATACACCATGGTCGGCCAGGTCGTGCAAAATTTCACTTTTGCACAATGTGCTGCTTCCAAGCGCTCCGAGGTTCGGCCTGTCTCATCACTGTTTGGTACGTCTCGGCTTTGCTCGGTCCCTCTCGGTATAGCGCCACATTTCGTACAGCAGAGCGATGTGACACTTCCTTCCAGCATTTGATGAGGCTTCTTTTGATCAACACGGCTTTCTTCAGCTCGCCAGGGTCTTGGTGTAAGCACTGTTTATCCTTCGCTATTTGTTCGTGGTATAAAGGAAGTTGGTCCAGTGGTTATTCGCACAAAAACAGGCAGTCTAGTGATCTATCATCACAAGATGTGGATGGGAACGAGAACAGGAGGTTGAAATTCTCCATATCCATTATGCAGTCGCAGTAATATATGAGTAGCAGAAATTTCCTATGGAACATTACACACCACGCAGATAGAATTTAAAGATTTAGTTGACGGGCTGGCCGGGGTGGTCGAGCGGTTCTAGGCACTACAGTCTGGAACCGCGCGACCGCTATGGTCACAGGTTCGAATCCTGCCTTGGGCATGGATGTGTGTGATGTCCTTAGGTTAGTTAGGTTTAAGTAGTTCTAAGTTCTAGGGGACTGATGGCCTCAGAAGTTAAGTCCCATAGTGCTCACAGCCATTTGAACCATTTTTTTAGTTGACGAGGAAAGAACCAGAAATTACAAAGATTAGCAGACGAGATTCTGTGTTCTGTACATCAAAAAGCACTTTGTTTTAAATTAGCAGACGTAGCTGACTTGATGACATTGATGGTTCAAGTAGCAAATTTTCGGAAGTAGCATACATTACTACGCCGTCAGGTATAACTGTTTCAGTGAAACTGTACGAAGAGTATGAAGACCAATCCATTTCGCAGAAAAAGTTCCAGGACAGGCTTTTTTTATTTCTGAGCTTGCAATACCAAAAGGGAACAAATGTTGCTTTCATGTTAACGTGTGTGTCCTCGAAATGACCTTGCGCGTGTTTCCGTGAAACTCACTATGTGGCAAGGCTGTGCTTAGCAACACCCTATCTGGATTCTTGGCGCATTAGTTTTGGTGACACAATCGATGCTGATTGTGAGCAAAGAGTGAACAATAAGTTCTGCGTCAAGCTGGGAAAACCCTAGTGAAATGTGGACGATGATTAAGCAACTGCAGCGAGGCCCTTTCAAGAATGCAACTGAAAGAAAAGCTCCATCAAGATATCACATACATACGACGGTCTGTGACAAATGAGCTTACAAGCATAGAAGTTGAAAATTTCCCTGCTTTCTTTCAAGACCTCCAGAAACGTTGGTAACTGTGTAAAAATGCCCAAGAGGGCTACTCCGATGGGAGCTAGGATCATTACTTGGTAAGTACAATTTTCTATATTTTTTTTAATCTGTCCTGTAACATTTCTGACAAAGGGAGTATATTCAGGATGAGTCATGCACGACGTAATACCCCTTTTATTTCGTGAATGATTTTAGATACCGAAGCTAGGTTTTGGGCCAATGATAGCACGCTAAGGGACACGTAATTTGGTGTGTAATACAGAATCTTCGCTTTTGTATCGATGGTGATAATGAAGCAAGTATAATTTTTTAAAGAGAATGATATACTTTCTTAACGGCATCCGAAAGCGCATGAGAAGACGACTGCAGTGATACAATGCTTGTTAATTTTGTAGTAGAAACTCTTTGCAAAAGAATGAGAGAAATATTCTAAAACTGAGTCGTCCGGAATCAGATATTACGTTGTAAACATGGTCATGCCAGTCTACGTCGTTGTATTAAGCTTTTCGACTGTTTACTTCTCTGTGCCCCAGAACTAACAAAACCGTGTTGTCTGTCGGCAGATCATTTATGCTTCATAATTTCTTGCATGCTGACATGTACACCAATGTGGAAAAGTTAGACATGCTATTATGAGACGAATGTCAAGAAAATTCTGTGAAAATGGTAATGAAAAACTGCTCGAAGAAACTGTAGTTGTTCCAACAAAAACCTGGAAAAGTACGTACAATTGAAACAGCTTTCCTTAGTCCCATCTGATACGCCAGAAACTAGCATATGCCATAGTCCCACAAAAAAAATCGTAGGTGTTTCTAGGTCGTATAGAAAATGATGTTTTATTTTAGTAGCGAAGGCGTGCCTTGCTGCATTGGCATATAACGGCTGAGTCTGGTCTGAGAGCTTGGTGTTATTTCACAGCAATGGCCTACTCTCGCCGCATTGCTTTCCAGTTTTAGTGCATTTCTCGGATTCTCTTTCGAAAGGCTTCAGTGTCAGTAATAAAAGCGCTATATCATCGTAATTGCCTTTCCAAGACCTACTGAATATAGTTATGAAAAGTATACGTTTCCATTTAAAAAAATCATACTTGTATCAACATCTCGGTTGATGCCTGATATCAGGGCATTATCCATACAAAACAGTGCCCCTCAGCGTGCTATCAATTGCACGAAACCTCGTTTCGATATCTGTAACCGTTCAGGAAATAAAAGGGGTGTCAGGTCTTTTGTAACTGAACTATATTATTTCAAAGTACGTTGGTTAAGTCAAGGGGCATGCCCGAAACGATTTTTCAAATTGAAACCCGCTATTGTTAAATTTATGAAAGAAAAATGAAAGGAGGAAAGAAAATTGGAACACCCAGGATGGACTAAAGACTTTGCATTTTACGTGGATTTGACTGCACACTGCCCACAGTAAGATATTGCAAGGTGAGAAATAATCGATTTATGATATGACGGGGATATGTTTAAAAAAATAGCATTGTGCGGGTGATAAATTATGAAAAAAACACCGTCCATTTCCCTAAACACACTGGTGTTAAAGAAAACGTGAATTTGAACAAACTTCTGTCTCGTTAAAAGAATTACAGGAATAGTTTTCCAAACATTTGAGCGCACTGCCAGTTCTATATTTCCTTGTGATCTCTTTTAGAGACCGTTTTGCATTTCATTTTAAAGCGCCCCTGGGCAACTGCAGATGGAGCTTATCGATCTGCAACATATTTCCCGTTTATAAGCCAAATCCTTCTGTGTTGAAACTGTCCCGAAGCTCGACATTCCACGTCCATATAATGAGATTGCAAACGTGATAACAATGTTTCGATCAACATAAATGCATGAAAGACTGCTTTCAATTATGAAACTAAATAAGTCACGATTACATGGCAGCCTGTGATGTAATGTAGAGCTGAATATAACACCAAATACGCAACGAACATTTTATGAAGGTTTGAAACCCGCAATTCAATGGTGTGTTCCTGTGAAAACCGTGTGCCAGTGCTGAAGAGTATCAAACATTAGTATCATCAGTGGACTTGAGTATCGACAAAGCATTCTACCACAGACGTGGTATGGAAACGAATAAGAGCATTGGAGACTTACGTTGAATCCATTCAATTGCCTCAGAATGCTGACAGCGTGAGCTTGGTTCAGCCACTGAAACATGTGAATTATGAGAGGAACAAATGCCTGGGCCATAAATGATGAACCTCCTCACCACAGTATCAATGGTTCCACTATGCACAAGCCTCAGCACACCATGTTCCAGCAAAGGGATGAACACTTTTATTGACTTTGGTAAACAAGTGAAACTGTAGCACATTCATGGACAGTTCAACTTAACAGCAGCATTAACAAACTCAAGTGCGCCTGCACCATATTTCATGTGAGGTGAGCGCTCTGGACGATGCCGCAATAGCAGCAGTTAAATTCCAATAATCAAACTACAGACTCTGAATTCAAATGCGCCTGTTGATGCAACCTTTATTTATTCATTTATTATTTTGTAAATAGCGGTAGTAATAATGTGTAAAGTGTATATTAAACAAAATTAGATACATACATTATGTAATGGCATGTTCTGAGAGTACATGAGGTAAACTTGGGCACAAATGAAGGTCTCAGTACAATGGCAGGCCAAGAGTTTTAAAGTACAGAAAAGTTAAATAGTGTTAATGCACCACCACTGCATACTGACATCCAGCGACCAGTGATATGGATCACTCCAGTATACAATAAATGGGGAGGGGTAAGGGGTGGCAAGGGAGGGGGGGGGGGGGGTTGCAATTGTGTAGGTTCTTTAAATGACCTACACATATCAATAAATAGTCGCACCATCCCCGCGTGGCAGAGATATCATAGGGAGGTATGATTACATCTACGTTGACAGAAAATTTAAAACCAAAACTATCGATTTTTATGTACCTCTTTATATATATATGTCTGCTTGTGTCTGTATATGTGCGGATGGATATGTGTGTGTGCGAGTGTATACCTGTCTCTTTTTCCCCCTAAGGTAAGTCTTTCCGCTCCCGGGATTGGAATGACTCCTTACCCTCTCCCTTAAAACCGACATCTTTTTGTCTTTCCCTCTCCTTCCCTCTTTCCTGATGAAGCAACTGTGGGTTGCAAAAGCTTGAATTGTGTCTCGGTGTCTTGTTGGTCTTTTGAGCTGGTGCAATAAAGACGTATGTAATTGCACTCTCCCAGTATTCTTTTAATTAAAAGTTACAATATGCAGAAGACACAAGTTTTCATTCTCGTACCTAGCTACACCTTATTTTCTACTTCCCAATGTGACAAGGGCTTGCATTTTTAAATGGACCTTTTTGGAGATGAAGTCAACCTGAAGAGAGAATAGCCGCCGCAGCCATGTTGTTGTACATCGTTGGGGAGAAGAGGTAAATACCACGCCGCGCACCCAAACTAACAGGAATTAACATTTATTCAATGCCACAATGTTCTTAACATGTACGCATCTATACCTGTGCGCATTTATGGACAAGTTTTGCTGCGGCTAAATGATAATTACTACAGATCTGGACAATTCACATCATCTCTCCCCCCAACCACTACAATTATCAAGAATTGTGATAAGTAATTCTTTTTTACACACAGTGATTTACATTCAACTACAGTAAAACACACACACACAACACACACACACAAAATATAAACTTACATTTTTTTTTTTTTTTTTTTAATTCTATGTAGTAGAAGCAGTTGTCAATCAAGTATAGCAATTTTGGTTTCTGCTTGAAGTTAATCTGGTTGTTACTACATTTTTTACTAATAATATTGTTCAGTTTTTACTAAAATGATAAACACTGTAACCAATTTTGATGATCGTATCGTTAGACGATCATTTTTTTGAGAAAAATTGTACTTAAAAAGTTTTCACAAAGCCGCATCAGCTGTTTTCACCTTCTGCCGTCACACAGGTTATAGCTGTGGAGCAACATACACAACATCGTCAGCTTATGTCTCGTGTAGACGACTAATGGAAAGAAATTACTAGCTGAAAAAATATGTACTCGTATCTCAAAGAAGAGTGAAGAAAAAAGTATAAGTGACAAACAAACGGAGATTAAGAAGTGCTTTAGACAAGTTACAAGCTGTGCCATCTGCCAAACAGTGTGGTTTAAACCGATTAGGTGAGAAACAAACAATCAAGTCATTAGCCAAATGAAAATTACGAAATGGTTTAAACCGAAGAGGTCAGATGTGGATGAAGCAAAACTTATACAAGCTCCAGAAGTTAACTCACCTACTGATTGCCACCAGAAAACAGAAGCCATACACAAAAAAGGTACTGAAAATTTTTAGGGTAAGTGCTGTATTAGAAATGCCATTAGATAAAGAATCAGAAACTATTTCCACTAAAGTTACTAAATACCCAGAGTTTGCTATACTACACCATAATGTTCAGTCACTCACAAATAAAATTTCCATGTTGGAAGCACTACTCCAGTATGCACTAAATGTAGATACAATTTGCATTACTGAACACTGGCTATGAAATGCCGAAGTAAAATTAACCTCAATCTCAGGATATAGATTAGCAGGTCATTTTAGCCGAGAGTTTTCCAAAAATGGTGGCTCTGCTATCTTTGTGAAAAAACAAATAAAGTTCTGTGATGTCAGTAAAAGTTATATTGACCCGATTGAAAAAGACTTTGAACTTTCCATTACTAAACTGACAGCGCTTAATTTCATAGTTATTAACATATATAGAGAGTGCCAAGTGTAAACTTGCCAGTCTTCATGAATAAACTAGAGGTTCTGCTGAACAGGATCAATACACTAAATATGAAGATAGTGCTTTGTGGGGATTTCAATATTGATTTTTCAAAAGACAGCAGCACCAGAGATGCTTTGGTAAATATGACCAACACATTCAATATGATTCCCACAATACACTGCCCAACAAAATTAACAGAATGCACAAATTCCATTATTGACCAAATATTCATATCAGACACAATTTACAGTTTCACAAGCAGAGTACTGAGCATGGGTTATAGTGATCATGAGGCACAGCTGCTGTGTATAGAAATGCCAACAAGTAGTAGTAGTTCCAAAAAAGTAGTTAAAAAGAGAACATTTCCTGAAGCTAACATTAAATCTTTCAATCTTTTACTGGCGAAGAAAAACTGGGAAAGCATCGCCACTCAGAACAATGTTGATAGCATGTACATGAGTTTTCAGAGCATCTTTCTTCACTAGCATTTCCAAAAGTAGTAAAAACAGTAAAACTTAACAATAATAAGTAATGGGTAAGTAAAGGCATAAAAATTTCCAGTGAGAGAAACAGATTTCTGCAGTACTGTTGTAAAAAGTATAGAGTAACCCAAGAATTCGCAGATTATTCAAAAGCCTACAAAAGAATCTATGGTAGAGTAGTCAAAGAGGCAAAAATTATGTGGAATGACAATTTGATAAGAAACTCATCTAACAAAATGAGATCCACGTGGAGAGTTATAAAGAGAGAAACTTGTAGTTCAGCTCCAAAGAAAAAGAATGTATCATTAACACTAGAAGACTCAAAAGTCACAGACCCAAATTTGATAGTGGAAAAATTCAGTGAATACTTCACTTCACTAGCTGAAGACCTCATTCAAGTACACTGTCAAGGACCAGTCCCAAGTTTCTCCAGCAAGTCAGTGATCTTGACTGCTTCTATGTATGTTTATGAAACAAACCCCAATGAAATTATAAGTAAAAGTAAATCATTAAGCAATAAAATGTCAAGTGGTCTTGATGAAGTACCTGATTTCATATTAAAAACATGTGCTCACCACATAGAAAACCCCTTGGCAAAAATTTTCAACCTCTCTTTAAAAACTGGTGTATTTCCAGATATTTTTAAAATAGCAAAAGTTACACCAATGCTAAAAAAAAGGTTCTTCTGAAAAAAATATCAAACTACCGACCCGTGTCACAGTTAAGTTTCTACTTAAAAATTCTAGAAAAACTCTTCTATGACAGGTTTCTAAGTTTCATAAATAAATATGCACCACCTACAGTACAACAACACGGTTTTAGAAAGTCTAAATCTACATAGACACCAATTTTCGAATTCTTAGACTGCATTTCAAAATCCCTTGATCAACATAAATTAGCTGCAGGTATTTTTCTAGATCTATCAAAAGCCTTTGATATCCTGGACCATAACATTCTGCTCGAAAAATTAGAAAGACGAGGAGTAAGAGGTGTAGCACATAGCTGGTTGTTTTCATACCTAAAAAACTGCAGGCAGAAAGTATCACTTCAGTATGAATTCAACAAAATTAATAAAATAAGAAACAACTCCTTTCTTTCTAGCGAATTAACAATAAAACTTTGTGTACTGCAGGGCTCAATCTTAGGTCCACTACTCTTCTTGATTTATGTGGATGGCTTAGTTGAATATACGAGTCCCACAAAAACCATCCTGTTTGCCGATGACACCAGCATATTGCTCACTGGATCCAACCCAGAAACTTTGCAGTCCACAGCAGAAAGTTCTATGGAAAGACTTTCTGAGTGGTTCACAAAAAAACAAACTCATTATAAATACTGAAAAAACTGTGAGTGTCGATTTTCATGTAATTCCTCCAACTAATCAAATGTCTATTCAAGCACAATTAAAAAATGATCCCCTAGAAAATGTAAGTGTCACAAAATTTTTGGGTCTATTGGTTCAGCAGGACTTAAAGTGGGGCACACATATAAATAACTTGTTTAGAAAACTATAATCTGTGTGCTATGGCCTAAGAATTTTAAAGGCTACAACAAGCAAAACAACAGTACTGCAGGCATACTATGCACAGTTCCACTCACTAGTCCGATATGGGATCGTTTTCTGGGGATACTCAATTCATAGTGTAAAGGTTTTTAGAATGCAACAAGGGCTCTAAGAATAATTTGTGGCCTGAAAAAGATGGACTCCTGTAAATACGATTTTACTGAGCTTAGTGTTCTAAATGTTCCAAGTTTACTCATTTATGAAACTGTCTTGTTCACTAGGGACTACCTCCTGAAAACAAGCAAACTGCTACAGAACAAAAATGTACACAACTATGGTACCAGAGGGAAATCAAATATACATCAAAAATATCACAGAACAACCACCTATTAGAGGAGCATAATTAACATTGGTGTAATACTACATAATAAGATAACAGAGGAAATAAAAAATGCTACTCATCCAATATTTAAAGCTAAACTAAAGG
The DNA here is from genome assembly GCF_021461385.2 of Schistocerca piceifrons. NCBI lineage: Eukaryota > Metazoa > Arthropoda > Insecta > Orthoptera > Acrididae > Schistocerca > Schistocerca piceifrons. The sequence goes on from NC_060138.1 coordinate 13,461,754, forward strand.
CATTTCTAATAAAGCACTGTTTCTATTCTGCCAGAGAATTTCTGAATACGTAACAAAATTAATTGTAATAGGTACCTATTTTTAATTTGCCTACTATTTTGCTTATACTATGTATTATTGTAACTTATATTTGACCTGTCCAATATCAATTGTACAATTTGTGCTGTATGATAAAACTGGACCAATAAAAAATCAAATCAAATCAAATCAGATTTTAAAATTTGTTGTTCCCCTCACAGATTTGAACACATCATCAGCTTTACTTGCTATCTGAGGCAATGTAGGAAGGGTCTCACCCAGATGTAGTTGAATGTAGGTTGAAGCAGAATATTAGCTTAAAGGAAAAAACAGGTTGGGATTAAATTAGAATAGGAAAAGAAGAATTCTGCTTCTAGGTAGCAGTCATGGGAGGGGTGTAGGCCAGCGGCTTCAGGACGAATTAGGCGCAGGGTAACAGGTCACAAGTTTTGTGAAACCATGTGCTAGCCTTAGCCAGGTGACAACAAACTTAGGTCAGTTATGCAGGAAGTCTGAGAAGGAACATCAGGTTATTATAATTGGAGGAGCAGGAGACAGCCTGGCTATGAATCCAAGATAAATCATTAGGAGTGACCTGGATAAAACAGGAGCAGAAAATGGGCACACAAATGTGGGGTTTGTGGAGCTCTTTCAATGCCAAGATCGGCTCTGGATAAACACTGCTATAAGGCACGACTGGACAGGATGCCCGAGACACCGGCAAAATCTCATGTAAGTGTTGTTCCAGTTGATGCTATTGGTAAGTGGGAACACACCTGCACCTAAATATGAAGAGGAAAGACAAGGTCGCTTCTCTATTAGTAGATACTGTAAGGAGGGCCACAGTTATACATGGGACGATCGCTGTGGTTAATGGGACCAGGCAAACAGGTTCTTTAGATTAAAGCCAAAGTCCAGACAGACAACAATCAAGAAAAATAGTACAAATGAAGCCATATGTACAGCAAATAGAGATAAAGCTATGGGTACTATCAACTTACTTCACCAAAATATCAGGGAAACAAAAAATAAAGTAGATGAGCTATTAGTGTGTTTAGATGATCTCAAAAATAAGAATGTGATTGATATATTTTGTCTGTCTGAACACCATGTAACTGTGGGGATGGAAAGTGTCAGTACAAATGGGTATAATTCAGCATCTTACACTTGCAGATCTAGCATGGATAAAGGAGGAATTGCCATTTACACAAAACAAGGGTACAAATACAAAACTATAGAAGTAAGCAAATTTTGTGTTGATCAGCACTTTGAAGTTTGTGCATGTGAACTACAGCTAGCTAGTGTATGTTGATATTAGCAACAGCGCACAGGTCCCCATTAAGAGAATGGGAGCTATTCATAAAAAACGTTTGACTTCCTATTATGCTGTCCGTCATACCGTCATACAGAAAGAAGAAGTTATTAATCTGTGGTGATTTCAATATAAACTTTCTAAGCAATTCTGATAGGAAAAGTGAACTAGAAGTGTTATTAATGACATGTAACTTAGAATCAATGATCAATTTCCCTACACATATAGCTCAAGACAGTAGCACTCTAATAGATAATGTATTTGTAAAGCAAGAGGATGCAGAACTAACACATGCTTTCCCTGTGACAAATGGATTATCAGACCATGATGCACAATTGATTAACTTACAAAACCTAGCAGGGTGTACAGTTCAGAAACCATTAAGTAACAGTGTAAGGTTGCTCAGCCCAGTACCTAAAGAGCACTTCAAAGAAAGTTTAAGAAATGTTAATTGGGGAGATGTACCTATATAATGAGCCAAATGCTAATGATAAATGCAACATATATCTTGATAAGTTTATATCCCCTTCTGAACATTGTTGCCCAAACAAATTACTAAATGTAACACCATTTTTCAAAGAAACCTTGGATTGCTAAAAGTATTAAAATGTCTTCAGAAAGAAAAAGAAAACTGTATGAGATAGCAAGAATTAGTAAAGACCCAGGAGTAATTTTACACTATAAAGTTATTGTAACATACTGAAAGAAGTTGTCATAAAATAAAGAGATACATATGTTAGAGATGAAATTAACAACTCGGGCAATAAAATCAAATCAATATGGAATGTTGTTAGAAGGGAGACAGGAAAAGTAACCACGGGGGTATGTAGTATTACTATTAAGGGGAATGAGACTACTTTAACCAACAGTACACAAGCAGTTAATGTATTTAACAACTACACAAGCAGCTAACGTATTTAACAACCATTTCTTAAGTGTAGATAAAAAACTTGGTGAGAACAGTTCAAGAGAAAAAAACAAGCAGCACGTGGAAGAGTCAGTTTGGAGAAATCTTAAATTAATTTTCACCTAACAACCTCTTGTGAAATAAGGAAAATCATTAAATCTTTGAAAAATAAATGTTCAGTTGGAGTAGATGACATCTCTAACAAGATATTAAAACAATGTGGAGAATTTACAACTGATGTTCTGAGTCACATATGTAATGCATCACTAACTCAAGGTATTTTCCCAGACATTGTCATAGCCTCTCTAGGAAAAATGGGACATCACATATGTCAATAATTACCGGTCAGTATCCTTGCTTACAGCATTTTCAAAAATCACCAAGAATGTAATGTACTCAAGAGTGGTTAGCCATCTCAACAGTAATGGGATACTTAGTAAATCACAGTTCGGATTTCAAAAACGCTGTTATACTGAGACAGCTATATACAGTTTCACTGCCCATGTAATAGAGTCTTTAAATAGTAAAATATCGCCAATAGGAATTTTCCGTGACTTATCCTAAGCATCTGATTGTGTGAACCATGACATTATATTACAGAACTTGCAATTCTACGGTATAAATGGAACAGCATATGAATGGTTTAAGCCATATCTACAAAAGAGGAAACAAAAAAGTTTTTTTCTATGGTTTAGATGATTTAAGGAAGTTTGCCACTTCATCTAACTGGAGTGAAATTACATTAAGTGTTCCACAGGGTTTGATCCCGGGTCCCCTTCTGTTCTTGATATAAATGGACGACCTTCCTAACTTCTCTGAAACAAGAAGCTAACCCGACACTATTTGCTGATTATGCAAGCATCATTATTTATCCAGTAAAAGAAACTCCAATGGAAAATGATACAAATAATGAATTTGCAAAAGTTGTTCATTGCTTTTCTGCGAATGGGCTTGCTCTGAACTTAAAAAAAACACAGTACATCCAATTTTCTGCCACAAGGAGTACAGTTCCTTCAATAAAAATAGCACATCAACAGAAGTCAGTAGACAGGGTAGAGCATACTAAGTTTGTAGGTGGACGTATAGATGAGATTCTTAATTGGAAAAATTCATATTTTGGATCTCCTAAAGCGACTAGGTCAGGAACTTTGCAATCAGAATAATTGCCAATTTTGAGGATATAGAAATTAGTAAGCTAACATACTTAGCACAATTTCACACTCTGATGTCATACGGAAATTATATTTTGGGGTAACTCAACACTTAGGCAAATCTATTCACTGTTCAGAAGAAAGAGGTTATAATAATTTGTGGGACTCATAGTCGCACATCTAGGCATCTGTTTAAAAGGTTAGGAATTCTACAACAGCCTCATAGAACATTTACTCACTAATGAAATTTGTTCTCAATGACATGGACCATTTAAAAACAACAGTGACATTCATGATTATGATACTAGAAGGAAGAAAGACTTACACTCTCCTCTTCTTACCTATATTTGGCACAGAAAGGGGTAAAATATGCTGCTGTAAAACTTTTTGATAAATTACCAGATGAAATAAAATGTTTGACAGACCATACATGAATTCTTGAATAGGAATAAATAAATTTATAGGTATAATATATGAATTTTGTGCCATTTAATGATTTGGGGTACATGATAAAAATTTTAAGCATAAAAAAATTGATTCATGTATGCATTTATTATGTACTTGACACATTCAACATCATAATGGTTACTGTGAGAATGATCAATGGAACACATAACAAACAAATGAAACTGATTGTTGCCCACAGCAACAAGGCCTTGCAATGCAGACTTTGTCTGCCCACTCTCTACTGCCTTTCTTATGTAAATCTTGCCCCCCCCCCCCACTTCTCTACTGCTCCACTTCTCTGTGTGATAACACCTTCCTACATGGGCTATAGTTTTTGCAAAAATATTTAACAGCTATTTTAGAAGCATAAAAAAATCGAAAAATTGTGTAATTTAAGACAGAAATTATAGTGAATACACATCTTTTATGAGTTTTTATTGTTTTTAAAAATTTAAGTGAAGCTACTCTATTTTGCAGAAACATACAGGCAGAATAAAAACATTCTTGTATTCAGGTTTGGGTCTGTTCACTACTTAATAAATTTATGAATTTCATTTACAGTTTGGCACTGGAATAGACATTCCGGACATTTCTTTTGAAATCTGCCATTAACATTAAGACTTTTGAATCACAGAAATTATTCAATACTAGAGATGAGAGTGAACTCAAGCACAGTTTTATAAAAATTATCAATAATCCACTCACTCTGCTATGGTCTGCTATAGGAGGAGATCAGTACAAGGAATCAGCTTCAGTTATATATTTGGCAGGATCTAATATAGCTTAAGGCATTCATGGCAGTTAAAGTTGAAAAAGTCAATTTGTTTTCACATTGAACAATAAGAGGAATTTATAACCCACTGCCTGCATATTGCCATATAACAACAATGGAAATTTCTGGATGAACTAAAACATAAATAAGGACTGTAGAGGACTGATGTATCACACATGTAAACACGCAACAGAAAACATTATTCACACTAGTTTTTGAGCTCTTTACCTTCCTCCAGCAAAAATGCACATACTCACACACACAACCACACAAACTCCCAAGCACACTCTCCCACAACTATAGAAAGGTTGACTAATGATTATTGATTATTGAGAGCAGTTGCCTGCACAGCTGCAGGTGCTGAGGATGTAGAGAAGGACACACAAGGCAAGGAGGGATAGTGGGATTAATGTGGGGAAGATCTTTCGACAGATGACTCAGTGGCTGCACACCAAGACAAAAGTAGTTCAGAAGATAGAGGGGAAAGGAAAGGGGGGACAGGGGTGAGAGAGAGGTGTGAAGGGGGAAGATGGGGAGGGGTGAGAGAGGGGAGGAAATAGGAGGGGGAGGGAGTGAGAGAAGAGGGATAGGGGCAAGAGAGGGAGGGGATGGGAGGGGAAGGGGGAGAGAGGAGTGGGGAGGGGAAGGGGAGTGAGGAGGGAAGTGGAGAGGGTGCGGGTAAGAGGAGGGGAGTGGAGGAAGAGGTGGCAGATGGGGGGAGGTAGACTGGGAGGAGAGGGGGAGGGAGAGGGGGAGGGGGGAGGGAGAGGGGGCGGTGGGAGTGAGAGAAGGGGAGGGGAAGAGAGGGGGAGGGGAGAGAAGAGGGAGAGAGGGGGAGATGGGAATGGAGAGGGAGAGGGAGGGAGGGGAGAGGGAAAAAGAGAGGGGGAGGGAGGGAGAGAGGGGAATGGAGAGGGAGAGGGGGAGGGAGGAGGGGAGAGGGAAAAAGAGAGGGGGAGGGAGGGGGAGAAAGAGAGAGCCCACTTGACACGACACGAGGCGGGAGGAGGGGGGGGGGGGGCAGCAGGACAGTGGTAGACAGTTAAATGGAGGTTTAGGCCAAGGGGATTGTACAAGTGCAGGATATGGTGGAGAGACAATTCCCACCTGTGTAGTTATAAGAAACTAGTGCTGCCAGGGAGTATCCAAATGGCTCCCTTAGTGAAATAGTTGTGGGAGTCACCTGTGTTATGGTGCACAAAATGTTCGGCAACTGGTTGGTCATATTTGCAGTTTGCCATAGTTTGGAGGTAACTATTCATGTGAGTAGATGGTTGATTACTTGTCATGCCCACATAGAACACTGGGTAGTAACTGCAGCATAGCTGACACAAAACATGGTTGCTTTTAAATGTGGCCCTGCCTTTTATTGGCTAGGAAATGCCAGTGAGTGGACTGTGATAGGAGATGGTTAGGTGTGTGGGACATATTTTGCACTGGAGTTAACCACAAGGGAATGACCCATGGGGTGCATTCAGAGTAGGTTTGGAATAGGGACGGATAAGGATATTCTGTAAACTGCGTGGGCAGTAGAACACTGCACGATGTGTCTGTCAATAAGGTTTTATCGAGCTAGTCCACAGACAGATCTGCTGTGTCATCTCCTGAAACACCAGTAAACCTGTTAACCAGCCACCGACCAGCACTCCTCTGATCTGCTAGTATCACCTTGGCCTTGAAAAGATCAACAAAAAGCTCAACCACACCCTTCACCAGGCTTTCAACTACCTCTCATTACACCCTGAGATGAGGGACATTGTACCTTAAATTATACCCACATCAACCAAAGTAGTGGTTTGCCAAGCACCAGACCAATAGAATATCCTTGCCATACAGCTCCCAATCCTGCACCCCATGGGTCATTTCCTTCTGGTCAACACAGGAGCAAGACACTTCCATACACCAACCCACCATCCACCACCTCGTACTGCAGTCAAGTCATATGCATTGTAATGCTCTGATATAGGCTAGATGAAGTGTATGAGAACTTTAGGGGAGTTTCAGGTGAGACATAGTTTTCGAACAGTCAGGAGCAAATGCCGAAAGACAAACATCCAGTGATAGCAGGTAGCTGCTTGGGTCAGCACCAAACACTGTCACAGGGAGCACCTGCAAGTGGCATGGATTTTGGGACTCTTGGAGGAGACTTGTAGGAGACTCAAACAATCGAAAATTCAGGATGGAATGATGACAATATTATGAAAAGGATAATTGCTACTCACCATATAGCAATGATGCTGGGTCAAAGATGTGGACAACAAAACAACTTTGCGACAGTCTTTTTGTTGTGCCTATCTGACTCGGCATCTCCAATATATGGTGAGTAGCAACTATCCTTTCACAATATTATAGGAGACTCAAGGAATTCTAGAGTTTCATAACAATCAATTACTTTATTCCAACTTAACTACTACACTGAAGACCATTTATAAACATAGATGAGAGAGAACAGAAGAAGAATCACCCAGTGCTTCATTAAGTACAAACATTTAAGAGCAACATTAAAAGTGAGAAAACAGACTTAAATTGGACATTACCCAAGGTTGGTGTTGAGCGACACGTAATCCCGACACTCTGACTGAGAAATACTTGGAATACGAAAACCTGAGGCTTTAGAAAGTATTCTGACAGCACAATATTTCTGCAGCCACCTCACTAACACTACTGGAATGTCACAGTCATTTGCCAGTCTAACATGGGACTTTTCTCCTTCATGGTGCCTCCAACCAACTCCATTTTGCATCCTTCCCCTTCTTCTTCTCTGCTGGATGACTGCTTCTAGCATTCAGACTAACAAGCTGTACATTTGGTAGCAACAGCATCCAGCTGAAAGCTAAACATCACTGCCCTTCTTAGTACGGTAAGGAACAACAGTGTTTTACATCGCCATGCTCCACCCTGCAGACGCAGGCTTCTATCTCATGGGCAGAGGCCTCTACTTCAGCAGTTTTCTTCATTTTCCCTCTCAATCTAACTTCTGTGAAACTACTGATGCGGCTATTCTTAGGTGTAATGGTCATTCTTGCTGCATGTGCTAAGAAATGCCTGTTTATGATTATCGCCTACTTACAACAACATGTAGATGGTTGTGGAGATACTAATTAGTTCTCTTTATCATGACTTATACCCTGGGACAGCTGTCCAAGCATTTGCAGTTCGTAAGTTTCTTCCATTACTATTTCCCTAGAGTAACCTTAAAGCTACGATTTATGCCTGTACCTACAGTGTGTCTCTGGTTTCTTGCCTCGGAGCACTCTTGCTGACTCCCAACAGTCTCAAGCTTAAGAGTGAATGATTCAATAAGTTGTTAATATATGACAGCATTTCCTTTCCAATGGCCAATGGCCTTGCCACACTGATAATACTGGTTCCCATCAGATGACTGAAGTTAAGTGCTGTCAGGCTTGGCTAGCACTTGGGATGTTGGTAAGCGGGATGCACTCAGCCGTTGAGACAACCACGTAAGGAGCTACTTCATTGAGAAGTAGTAGTTACGGTCACGAAAACTGACAATGGCCAGGACAGCAGTGGGCTGACCACATGCCCCTCCACAACAACATCCCGTGACGCCTAAAACCTGCTGTGGCAATCACTCGATACCATTTGGGCCCCCCAGGGCCCGTCCAGACAGAGAATTTCCTACCCAATAAAAGGCAAGGTCATGTGTAAAATCCGAAATGTTATACATCAGCTATGCTGCAATTACTCTGCAGCATGCTATGTGGGCATGACAAGTAACCAATTGTCTACTTGCATGAGTGGCCATCGTCAAACTGTGGCAGTCTGGAAACTTGATCATCCAGTTCCAGAACATGCTGTGTACCACAGCACAAATGACTTCAACAGCTGCTTCAGTAACTGAGAAAATGGATTCCCCTACCAGAATAGTTTCTCTGAACTACATAGGTGGGACTTCCCTCTCCAACACATCCTGCACTCACGCAATTCCTCTGATCTAAACCTCCGTTAACCAGTTCCTCATTACCTTTTCCCTTCTCTCTTCTGTCCTCACCACTCCTTTCCACTCCAGATCATGTACTGTCTTCTCCCAGCACTCTCCCCCCACCCCCAGAGGTGGCATGCATTCTCTCTCTCTCTCTCTCTCTCTCTCTCTCTCTCTCTCTCTCTCTCTCTCTCTCTCCCCCCCCCCCTCCCTTCTACCCTTTTCCACCCTTCCTCCTTCCTTCCTGTCTCCCTCTTCATCTCTACCTTCCTCTCCCTTCCTCTCATCCCTTTCAACCCCACTTCCTTTCTCTATCTCTTACAAACTCTACCCTCTGAATTTCTTTTGTCTTGTTGTGCAGACACTGAGTCATCTGTCGAAAGACCTCCTTCACACTATCCTACTAACCCCTCAGTTCTAGTGCATTCTTCTCTCCTCCCTCCCCACCACCATCTGCGCAGGCAACTGCTCTCAATAAGCGATAATCAACAGCCAGTCTCACGGCAGGAATGTGGTTGGGTGTCTGTGTGCCTAAATATGTGTACTTTTTCTAGAGAAAGAGTAAGAACTCGAAAGCTAATATGAATACTGTTTTCTACTGCATGTTTCTATATGCCACACCTCACTCCACTGGTTTCTCTTATATTATACTGTTGTTTAGATCTAGCAAGTACACATTAAAAAGGGTTTGAGCCTATTCCTCGAGCCAATATGACATTTAAAGTTACATGCAGCAGTTTAAATAATAAAATGTGTATTAAATAAAACACTCATACTCAAATGTTTACAAGGAAGTAATCAGTTTATTTTAACTTCGAGTCTCTACATTACATAACTTACCCCACCATCTATTATGTATAATCCTTTGTCTTTCTTCACAATATTGCAGTGACACCTTGACACATACATTGATAGGCAATTGATTTTATTATATCGTGCCCTTCCAACACTGTACTGTAAACAGAATTTCAAACTGTTATCATATCTGTGATACATGATATGGAGTATGTGAACTTACACTACATCTTACTTGTTGAACATGTTATACTTGTTGGATAATAGATGAGAAGCAAATATGCCTAAAATGATTGGAGTTATAAATAAAGATGTTTTTGGTTAAAATGAAAGCATGTACTGGAGATGTTATGGTAATAAAACAGTGAGACCACATGACCTAGAGAGAGACGTAAACAAATAAGAATTGTTTCTTCTCTGTAACATCTGAGATTTATAACGAGGTGCACATTTATAAGGAACTATTATAACATCTATTATTTTTGCTTATATAAGGTTCCAACTGTTTGAAGAATAAATTATGACTTCTCAATTAGATATTTTAGCTGTTGTTCTTGTTGTTGTTGTTATCTTCATTCTGAAATATGTCACAATTTTGTACAATAATAGAGAAGCAGATGTGCCTAAACAGAATGGAGCTTTAAATTAGGATACATTTGCTGAAAATAAAACCATATTTACAGAACTTGCTAATAGTGATAAAAGGGCAGGATCATGTGACACACAGAGCTATGTAAACAAATACAAAATGTTTCTTCTCTGTAACATTGGGGATTTATATTGTTACAGCTATTATTTTTGCTCATGTATAAGGCTCCCCACTGTTTCAAGAAAATTCCAACTTGACAATTAGGAGCAGCTGCAAAAGTTACAAAGTGTAACATAAAACAAACAAGGTATCTGGCCTTGTAAGTAAGATATGGACATAATGTTGAAGGAAACCACGAGTTTACACAGCACACAACATTGTCTTCACTGATAATGATAAAATATTTTGATAAGCTAGATGTTAAAATAATTAAAATAAACAAATACGCCAGGATGTAAAGATCACGATAAAAAGAAAAAGCTTAGCATTGCGTGAAACTCTCTCTCTCTCTCTCTCTCTCTCTCTCTCTCTCTCTCTCTCTCTCTCTCTCTCTCTCTCTCTGTCTTGTAAATTCTTGATTGCCTTCATCATGGTGTCCATATTCTACCTACTAGCTCCAATGGCCTATTTGTTTTTTCTTATACTTCATAACTTTTGTTGCTGCTGATTGTGAAGTTAGGATTATTTTTTGAAACAATTGGAGCCTTAAGTGAGCAAAATAATGAGTGCAATAATGGGTCCCTATAAACATCCACCATGTTATAAGTCCCCGATGTCAATGAGAAGAAACAGTTCTTATTTCTTTACAAATCTCTCGGAGTCACAAGGTCTCACTCTTTTATCCCTACAGCATGTCCTGCAAATACATTTTCATTTTAAGCAAAAACACCCTAATTTAGAATTCCAACCTGTATACATTTGTATGTGTGGCAATGAACATCAGACAAAACAGAGATGAGCTAAGCACACTGAAAAACATTAAAGCATCAGCTTTGAAAGACTGAGAAATCAATCAGGCAACATACAATTTTAAAAAGAGATCCACAGCAGCTGCATCAACCATAAAAATAAAGAAAGAAAGAAAGAAAACTAAAGAAAGAAAGAAAGAAAGAAAAGAAAGAAAAGATGTGATCTCCATTTATCACTATTCCCTTGTCTGTTGTCTGAAAACAGAATGCACCCAGTAAAATGTAATGCACTAACTGTAGAGGGAGAACAAGGCTTGTATACAGTAAGCAGATTAAAGTGGATATATGTTGCAGTGGTAATGCAAAGATGAAGAGGCTTGCACAAGGTGGTCCATGTGGAGAGCTACATCAAACCAGTCTGAAGATACCATCATCTTCATCAAATCGTCACCATTGTCAACAACAATTAAAACATAAAGAGACAGACCAAGGCTACTGTATTTTCTCTGTCTGAGTGTGCAGATGATATTACATCATGGCAGCAGTATATCTACATGCACACCATAAGCTGGGTGTTCCCAAGTTAGATGACAACCAGCATCCATGTGAAAGTGGAAGTGTCTTTTTCATGACAAGTTATGCAGATTATCATCATCTTGCCTTTCGCTGCTGTGGGTGTGTATACATGCCCTGCTACATTGCTGCTCAGGTGCTGTGGACATGTATACATGTGCCGCTTTGATTTTTCTACACTGTTATGGACATCTGAATGCGTCCTGAGCCGCTAACCTCTCAATGCTGAGGACGAGTTACTTCCATACTCGGTGAATAAAAAAGTTTCATGTATTTATCAATAACATATGTGCCTCACTGTGTACTGTCATTTGCAGAACACCTCGTTTCGATATCTTGAATCATTTATGAGACATAACGATTGTTATGAGCACTCGAGTTGTGATGCGTGAGGATGTGAATGGGTGAGTCACACATTACCATCCTTCAAATATAAAACGCAAAATGAGATATCCTTTTGGTATCAACTTTAAATAAAATTTAGGTATCTTGGCTAAATTTCATTCCCTGCAATATATAAGCTAACAATCAACCATATGTTAAGTTCACGCAATGCCTTTTTACCTTAGTGAACTCTTTAAAATTCCGTCTGATATTTTACTTAATTTGATGTACGACAGTAAATATGACAGACAATGAAATGAAATTCAGTTCTTTGACTGCAGCTATCATACTGTAAGCGTGCAGAAATCAAATGTTTCCACCTAATATTTTCCGAAAAATTGGTTCAGTATTTCCTATCGATCGGAACACTGTCTCTCAGACAGGCACCAGCATTTGACAAGCAGTACAGCCATAATAAAAGCAGCTACAACAAGAAATGCAAAGACCTTGTCTGTAGAAGCAAAAGGGTTAACTATCAAGCTTATTTTAAAATGGGTCAGTTGATATTTAGACTCTATATGTAACGGACGTCATTTGAACCTTGATTGAGAATACATAAAATATTTTCCCACATACTCATACTCAGGGAATAGGAGTTATACATAATAGCATACTACAGTGTTCTCATTTATTTGCACCATATGGATCTGTGTAAAATGTGGATGCATTGTGTAGTATCAAGATATCAATGAATTGTCCGCCTCTGGTAGCTGAGTGGTCAGTGCGACAGAATGTCAATCCTAAGGACCTGGGTTTGATTCCCGCCTGGGTCGGAAATTTTCTCCGATCAGGGGCAATTATGAACAGACACTGATTAAAAGGAAACAATGATTCAAGATAAAGATTATCAAGGTTCATAATACACAGTAACAAATAGGAGTCAAACTGATGCCAGATACTGTATTTCTACTGTAAAGATCACATAGGACAGTTCAGTATCTGCACTCCTACAAAGTTTTGAGTATTGAGGAATGTTATTGTTTCTGACTTGCACAGAGGGCAGTACATTTCCTTGTTTGTACGTCACCCTATCCATACAGGAAGATGTAAACAATGAAATGCATTGCCCTCTACTCAAGTCAAAAACAACAGGTACTCAATACTCAAATCTTTACAGGATTAAATATTACAAGCTGGAAAATAATAACACTATTGGGTTGTTATTGTTAACTGTTAGGTGAGGTCAGATCAATCAGTTTCAAATGTATATGGTCCTGTAAAATTGATACACCATATTTAAACAAAGTTGAGAAACATTGTTGCAAGTACCTACAAGAAGAAAAATATTACACACCAGAATTTTGTTGGTTTTACTATTCGGAATACCTATGATCCAATCTGCAAGTCAATATATTATTAAAATACATTAAACTTCTAAACAAAAACTATTTCAAATGCGGTTAATACCCAAACAACAGCAGAGAGAGTATAGAGACATTTGCAGCAGTTGAGAAAGATCTTCCCTCTAATCTCACTCAATGGATTTAGGATATTCATTGGGAGGCAGATGCACAAGCTACAACTAATGGATAAGCTCCAAATCATCTATACATACTACATAATAACTGTAGTATTTATCTAATACATTAAGTAGTAAAGAACAAAATCTAAGCTAAAAATACATTCTTTGTCTTAATTTTATCAAATTTGAAATTATCCTGGGCTTCCCAAAAATATGAGGTGATTTTCTTCAAGACTGTATAAATAATTAATGTTACCACAATACTACATGGTAATTTCTTGTACAAATTCGAAACAATCTCATTACTCCCAAATGAGTCTTAAAATGTCATTTCACAAATGGACAAGTAACTGCAAGCTGTATTGATATCTGCTGATCGGAATGCTTTTCCAAGTTCTAAGATCTCCTCTAATCAATCTGATTGTCTAATGGAGAATTGCATCTAGAATTTTTAGTGACACACACTAAAACTCCGTCCGAACAGGCCCTGGAAGGCCCAACGGCACCGACCTGTCGCCATGTCATCCTCAGCCCAAAAGGCATCACTGGATGTGGATATGGAGGTGCATGTTGTCAGCACACCGGTCTCCCAGCCGTATGTCAGTTTGCAAGACCAGAGCCACTACTTCTCAATCAAGTAGTTCCTCAGTTTGCCTCACAAGGGCTGAGTGCACCCCACTTGCCAACAGCGCTCGGCAGACCAGATAGTCACCCATCCAAGTGCTAGCCCACCCCAACAGCATTTAACTTCGGTGATCTGACGGGAACCGGTGTTACCACTGCGACAAAGCCACTGGCTAGTGACACACACTAGCGTGATGAATTAACAGCCATACTACAAAGTAAAGGTACAGCAGTCGCATACTCCATTTTCTGCATACATGTAGAGCTGTACTCTGTGTTTTACAGTCATATATGTTTAACACTTAGGCGCTGACGCCCTTAAAAATATAGGCGTGCGCGACCTGCCCGAAAGTCCAATGCCTGTACTTTTACGGACGCATGTTCTCGTGCTTCCCCTTCCTTCCTTTGTGTTGTTACAGCTCCCGCTTGTCTGGGAGGTGCTGCATGGACTGTAGTTCGAGTATTGGTCACTAGATGGTGCGGGCATGCTGTGGAAGGGTGTGCTTCCCCTTTTATTTGTCGGGTTTATTGAGCGGTGATTTTTTCCCACACGGTCTCAGTAGCGTCGACATGGCGAAGCGTGGTTTGACAGATAAAGAAATTGCTCACGAGTTACTTCGTGATTTAGAAGAAAGTGACATTGATTTGTCAGAGGAAGATATTGTAGATGACTCTGATGATGATGTGCACTATGTTCAAGAAGTAGGTTCTGGCAGTTCAGTTAAAGAATTCTGACAACAAAACATGTATAATTTTTGTTCAGATTTTCACTGAAAAAGCTCTCAGTACATAATTATGATTTTCTTTGCAAATACTACTCTTCTGATAGATTCAGAAGAGGAGAGCAGGTGTCCAAGCACTTCAACAGCAAATAATCCCGCCTGAAGAACGAGTGAGACTGACGGCGAGGGGGAAGCCGAGACCTGCGCACCGCACCAATTCTGAAGAAGGTTGGACGGCTACTGATCGTGCATCAGGGGATATTGATCTATTCTCAGGACAATCTGGAATATGCAATGTTGTCAGTTTGGACCAGATCAGTGCACCTCTAGAATTTTTTTCATATTTCCTGACAGACAGTATGATGAAACATATAAAGGAACAAACTAATATGTATGCTCAACAATGCATCAGGAAATTATGAAGCACAAATTCCGTTTCACCCACCTGCTCATTATCAAAGTGGAAAGAAGTTACACTTACGGAAATAAGGAAGTCCATATGTGTGTAAGTGTGAGGCCACGTATACGAGAGCATTGGTCCAAGAACCCTGCTGTGTCGTGTAATTTCTGTCCAAACATCTTGAGCCGTGACAGATTTCTTTCTATTTTGAGAAACTTCCACATTAGTGATAATTCCTTAGCTAAGAGGAAAGAAGAAACTGGCTATGACCCACTGCACAAGGTGAGATCCCTCCTAGATAATGAGTGTGCTAATTTCCAGCGTGCGTATACAACATCTCGAAAAATTACAATAAATGAAGGCGTGTGTAAATTTCGAGGTCGTGTGTATTTCAAACAGTGCATGCCACAAAAACCAAATAAATACGGTATGAAACTGTACATGTTATCTGAATCTGACACAGGTTACTTCTGGAATTTCTCCATTTATGCGGGTGAAAGGTCTGACACAGTGAATCTGGTAAAGACATTGTTTGCAAATCTGTCAGGAAAAGGCTACACTTTGTTTACGGACAGATTCTACACAAGTCCAATACTTGCTTCAGAACTGGAAACTGCAAAAACTGCTCTTGTGGGAACAACAAGAAAATCTCGGCAGGGATTGCCTCGTGCTATAAAAGATCTGAACCTTCAGCGAGGTGAACTTATTTTCAGGCGTAAAGGAAATATGTCAACACTGTGTTGAAAGGACAAAAGAAATGTGCATATGATAAGTACAAGGCACACTGCTGAGATGGTTTTAAACAAGAAAGTCTAGGTTTTTCAATAAGAGTAATTTTATTGCTATAACTGAAACCTTTAATGAGTTGTAGTAGTTTAAAGTACGTTAAAATCAACCAGTCTTTATGGTAGACACCCGTGTGCAATGACTCAGTACCCGAAGTGTTAAGATCGAAAAACTTCAAAAAATGCTAATTTTAGAATGGTGTCTTCACACTGTGTTTAGAAACAAGACACTAATAACTGTCAGGAGACACCAATTTCTTGGCCTATAGATTAAAATAAGTTTTTCCAGTTCACTTCACCCATCTGTCAAATGTAATGTAAAAGCCAACTAAGGACCGTAACAAAGTCAAGGGAGCCTGCTGTTTCAACTTAATTTGTGGAGTAATTAATCCAATCATTTATCATCAATTTCATGCCATTAATTGCTATTGCAAATACTGTCAAATACACCTATACTTTCATTTCTGCACATCTGCATTTATATACAACAAAAATGTATTATGGTGCGAATATGGTAACACTATGAAAAACATTGAAACCAGCCACAATTTGATCAAATGAAAGATTTATGTTTTATTTACTAGGGGTACATGTAACCCGAACTTCAGAAAATATAATCTAATCAGATAGATAAAAAGTCTACTCACCAAGCTGTGGCAGGAGATACCACATATAAAGGTATTGGAATTTGCAGACTTTCGGAGCCACTGGCTTCTTCTTCTGGCAGAAGGGTTGAAGAGGGAGGAAGAAGGATGAATAAAAAGACTTATCAGATGGGATGAGAAGGAAAGACTGACTCAAACTGGATGGAGAAAATTTGGGAAAAGTCGCTCACAAGTGAATTGACTGAATCAGTCATTCCTTCTCATCCCATCCACTGTCTCCCCTGACCTGGGATTTTGGGTGACTTTTCCATACTCTCCCCATTTCCTAAAACTCACCACTCCTTTTCCTTCTCCCCTCTTTCTTTCCCTTCACCTCTTCTGCCACAAGGAGTGACTGGCTCCAAAAGCTTGCTAATTTTGATACCTTTATATACGTTTTCTCCTGCTGCTGTTTGCCGAGTAGATTTTTTTATCCATACAATTACATTATATTTTCAAAAACTGATTTTTTTTCATTGAAATATCAGCTCAACTTCAGATTGTTGCACACATTTCTTGTGGATTTTACATATTTCTTGAAACACAAAAAAATCCATGAAAAAATACCATCTATTCTGCCATCTAAGTATCTGATTAATTCCCATGACAGTTGCTGATAAATAAATAATTCATTCAATGCAGTTGCAGCACATCACTATGACTGCCACTGACCCTTGACCACTAAAATTACTGACTAGAGGGTGAACACGTGAGAAATTGGTATGCTAATTGTCAACAGGTCTTATTTTCCAACAAATTGTAATTCAGTTTGCTTCATCATGCTGGTTGCATATATGTTTGTCCCACTGTGAGACAGTCAACCAATAGTATTGTGCATCACCACTGCATACTGATGTGGGATGCTATTCAGAATGATTCAAAAGCTTCCGCAAGACAAGTATATGGATCTCTACTGCCCAGGAAAAGACATAGGATTTTATGATAGAAGGCGTATCCTAATACAAAACTTCAATAATTTAAAATCTAGAACTGCCCTACTTACTTGCAGAAATAATAGGAAGTGACAAATCGGACAGCAACACAAAGCTACAAAAGAACTGAAGAGAAAAAAGTAAGAAACAAAAGAGCAAAAAGTTGAAAGAGATGATGACACAGAAGGGAGAACCAGGAATAAATAAGTATTTTAATATTACTTTGGCATTGAAACTTTGATGAGGCATTATCTTTTGTTAATTGACATTAATATGATTCACCAGTATCACCATTACTAATAGTAATCTGAAATAAATGGGCTGTTGTAAATATGAAAAGAACAACTATACAATAACCAGAAGGAATGTTAACTATGTATCATTTTCCTACAGAAAAAAAGAGAAAATTCCAGAGAACTGAGTAACCTCAAATGAAATTATTCAGCTTTTCTGATGTGAATGGCCACATCATAGTGGCTGCAAAAGTTCATAATATTTCCACTACAGATTGCAGTGGTAGTAGCAGCACACCCCTGCTATGAAGATACAGATGTTCGCTCAAGCACTTGTTGCTAATCACAAATATGATTATAAAGTTTAAAAAAAAAAAAAAAACAATTTATAGGACTTCCTACAGCTGCTTAATTTATTCATTTCATCAGACTATTGCTGGTTAAAAATAATTTCATAATTTGGCTTTCTTTATAACTGTTCTTGGCTAAGGTAAATTAATCTATGTAGTTATCTGTAAAGTTTTCTCACCAATGATGGCGAAAAATTAGGTAGCCACTAAACAAGAACACTATTCAAAAACTCAAGTACACAAAATAACAAAGAAACATCAAGAAAACACTTACACAATCTAGAGATTCATTTAGCACGATCCTTTCGTGTCTTTCTCCTTCATAGTTTACGTCATCAGAGAAGATTCTCTCAAGAGACCACACAGTGCACATACTGATTCCTGCAAAAGAAAAGATCTTCTAATGATACAAAATTTGTGACCATCTGAAATAGTTTGAATTAACATTCAACAATAACACCAGACAAGGAGAGAAATGAAACAAAATTTGTAAACATACATGAGAACTAAGTGTATATGAGCAATAGATTAAATGTATGCTGAAGAATGTAAGATAAATTTTGCAAGCAAGCAATTTGTTCTGTACGTGCAACAAAGCACTAAATATGTATCAAGTGCTAATAAACACAAGTATGCTGATGATACAAGTATAGTAATAACATCCAAAAACCAAGAACTAAGTGATGTAATTGTAAATGATGTTTTTCATAAAATTATTAAGTGGTTCTCAGCAAACGGACTCTCTTTAAATTTTGATAAAACACAGTATATACAGTTCCGTACAGTAAATGGCACAACTCCAGTAATAAATATAGACTTTGAACAGAATTCTGTAGCTAAGGTAGAATTTTCAAAATTTTTAGGTACGTCCATTGATGAGAGGTTAAACTGGAAGCAACATACTGATGGTCTGCTGAAACGTCTGAGTTCAGCTACGTATGCTATTAGGGTTATTGCAAATTTTAGTGATAAGAATCTCAGTAAATTAGCTTACTACGCCTACTTTCATTCACTGCTTTCGTATGGCATCATATTCTGAGGTAATTTATCGTTGAGTAGAAAAGTAATCATTGCTCAAAAACGTGTAATCAGAATAATTGCTGGTGCCCACCCACGGTCATCCTGCAGACATCTATTTAAGGATCTAGGGATCCTCACAGTAACCTCATAGCATATATATTCACTTATGAAATTTGTTGTTAATAATCCAACCCAGTTCAAAAGTAATAGCAGTGTGCATAGCTATAACACCAGGAGAAAGGATGATCTTCACTATGCAGGGTTAAATCTGACTTTGGCACAGAAAGAGGTAAATTATGCTGCCACAAAAGTCTTTGGTCACCTACCAAACAGCATCAAAAGCCTGACAGATAGCCAACCAACATTTAAAAATAAATTTAAAGAATTTCTAGATGACAACTCCTTCTACTCATTGGCTGAATTTTTAGATATAAATTTAGGTAGGGGAAAAAAACCAACTTAAACATTAGTGTCATGCAATATTTTGTGTAATGTAATATCTTGTACAGACATCTTTTATTAACCTGACACATTCTACATCATTACGAAGTGTCGGATTCATGATCTATGGAACAAGTATTAATCTAATCTAATCTAATCTATACTTTAGAAAAGGGTCAAGGTACATTTAATTTGTGTGTCATTATCTTCATGACAATGCAAGGTTTACCTGAAGCTTCAAACCTAAACTATGTGCCTATTAAGTATCCCACGTACATGAAATATTACTATACTTAATGATTTGTCAATAAGCCCTTAAACTGTTTTAATACTTGGTTCTTTATGGTATTATTGTGTTGTAGTTTGTACAGGAACCATTGGACTAACTTCCATAATCTCCCTCATCATTACTGATTGTAACCACAACCATTGGCTAGGTATTTACACTAGCTTGTGGAGTCTCCCCATGACAATTTGTCAACAATATCTTCACTTATACTTGAGCTCCCAGTGTACTGTAATCCAATTATTATGTTTATACTATATATGGATAGACATTGCAAGAGGAAAGTTATGCCAAAACTGGCTTCTCAATGTGCTTAACACTATATAAAAAAACTATTTTCCTGCATACATCAATTACTATCAGTCACTAAGATTATCATGTTCTCCAACAATACCACAGCACTCCATTTTCTGATAGATGACTTGAGCAATTTAATGTCAACATCAAAAATCTGAAGTTCTCTCTTTGACATATTGATACATTCATGTACTTATGTTTAGTGTTAGTGAAAATATGGCACTATGAAACTGTTCAATTAATAGTAATTCACAGTGTACTATTTTAGTGACTATCATCCAGCAGTGCACCCAAAAATTAATGACCAAAAGAGAACTGCACTGAAACAAGAAATAAATAATGAAAATAATAACAAAACATGAACCCTGAAATTTAACAACAAATTTATGCCTGGAAGCTTATGGAATATACATCATGCTGCATTAAGTGCTGTTCCTTTGGCACCCAACCCCCCTCCCCACCTAGTGGTACTTTCCCATGTTTGCATTTATTGGACTGTACAAAACAAATTAATTGGCTTCAGGCTGTTCCAGCTGGTGCACTCCCTGTTATGCTGCAGAGCACCCTTACTCCACATAGCACTAACTGTGAACAACTGTACTGCATTGGGTTGGCACTGTGAGCCTTTCAATTTGTTGCTTGTGCTTTACATCATTGCCGACATCATTTTGTTATTCATGGATACAGGAAATAAAGGAAATAAATAAGAAATAACTATTTTAAAAGAAATAAAGAAATTAGGTACGTTTATTACACTTCTGAAATCTGATAGTCTCTCTTCAGAACACAAGCAGAAATATCAGGTGTTAAGGCGTTCACAGCATTAACGTGGAGGATGCTCTTAATTGTCACATTCTGAAGAAACAGTCATTCTTCTATTTTTATTCTTTTCATTGCTGAAAAAAGCTACTCACAAAAGTATGTAGTGCCGAATACACACATGATCTATGTGGTATTTTTGTGCTGCTTGGGAAATGTTTTTTGCTGTAATGAATAGTACCACAATGACAAATTAAACATATTGTAGCACTTATTTCATCAAAGTTGAATTTTGCAAGTCTAATACTTCTAACTGCAGTGACATTAGCAAACCATTGGAAGAAACTGAAAATAAGTGCTGAACATTTCATTTCCAATTCTAAGTTGGTGAGCTCTTTGAATCTGGTTTCAAGAGATATGGTGAGCTTCTTTACCTTGGCTCTGTAACTGTGAAACTGGTACCTTCAGGCAGTTTTAAAGGCAAATGACTCTGCCTCTCAAACAAAGATAACTTTTCTATGAATGATTTGATTTGATCGTTCATGTGAACTATCAGCTGCTCTTTGGCCTGCGATGATGAATTTAAGTTGTTGAGATGTATATTTATTTTAGCCAAATGCATCAAATCTTTTAGGCAATGAATTACTTCCCCTTTCATTTTGAGACGCAGGGATATTTTCTTATGAATGGCACAGAAAATATCATCAAAATCCTTTCCCCAGGTAGGCCGATGAAGTGTGCTGTGATGAGTATGTCCCCATACCCTACTTCCATACCAATCAGGAATCCTTTGAATTGGTGGCAATTTGCACCACGATAAACAAAATGTGAAAGCTTGGTGATGGCCAATCATTTTTAAGGCATCACTGTCGGCGGCTACAGAAATGAGTCTGTCCCACGACAAATTCATATTGCCTACTGATAAACAAATAGCTTCAATAATAACAAGTCCTATTGCGATGTAGTCAAGCATCACCACATCCAAAATGTGCAATATGCTTCCAATAAATCAGATGAAATTTTAATGTATTATTAGCTACTGATATGCCAATCGTTTTTAATTATGGCAGAGCATGGAATAAGGAAAATGAAATAATGGTGTATAATGTAAACCATGGACCTTGCTGTCGGTGGGGAGGCTTGCGTGCCTCATTGATACAGATAGCCGTACCGTAGGTGCAACCACAAAGGAGGGTTGTCTGCCGGGACAATAGTCTGGATGATTGACTGATCTGGCCTGATAACATCAACCAAAATGGCCTTGCTGTGCTCATGCTGCGAACGGCTGAAAGCAAGGGTAAACTACAGATGTAATTTTTCCTAAGGGCGTGCAGTTTTACTGAATGGTTAAATAACCATTTGGTTCTCCGGGTGGCGACTACTCGATAGGACATCGTTATCTGGAGAAAAGAAAGAAAACTGGCATTCTAAGGATCAGAGCATGGAATGTCAGATACCTTAGTCACGCAAGTAGGGAAAATGGATAGGTTAAAGTTAGATGTAGTGGGAATTAGTGAAGTTTGGTGGAAGCAGAATCAAGACGTCAGGTGAATACAAGGTTATCAATACAAAATCACATATGGGTCATACAGCAGTAGGTTTAATAATGAATAAAAAATAGGAACATGGATAAGCTACTACGAACAGCATAATGAATACATTATTGTAGCCACGATAGACACAAAGACCCTGCCTACCACAGTAGTGTAAGTTTATATACAACTAGATTCACAGATGATGAAGAGATTGAAAAAATGTAAGATGTGATAAAAGAAATTATTAAGATAGTTAAGGGACACAAAACTTTAATAGTATACGGGACTGGAATTCAATAGTAGGAAAAGGAAGAGAAGAAAAAGTAGTAGCTGAATACGGACTGGGGGTAAGGAATGAAAGAGGAAGCCGCCTGGTAGGATTTTGCACAGAGCACAACTTAATCATAGCTAACATTTGGTTTAAGAATAATGAAAGAAGGCTGTACATGTGGAAGAGGCCTGCAGACACTGAAAGGTTTCAGACAGATTATTTAATGGTGAAACAGAGATTTAGGTACCATATTTTAAATTGTAAGACTTTACCAGGGACAGATGTGGACTCGGGCCTCAATTTATTGGTTATCAACTGAAGAAACTGCAAAAAGGTAGGAATTTAAGGAGATGGGACCTGGATAGACTGAAAGAACTAGGGGTTGTAGAGAGTTTCAGAGAGAGCATTAGGGAATGATTGACAAGAACAGGGGAAAGAAATACAATAAAAGAAGAATGGGTAGCTTTGAGAGATGAAATAGTGAAGGCAGCAGATGATCAAGTAGGTAAAAAGATGAAGGCTGGTAGAAATCCTAAGGGGGCAGAAGAGATTTTGAATTTAATTGATGAAAACCTAAATATCTTGGAAATTTTACTAAAAACATAAAACTGGGAGGAGATTTGCGAAAAAAACTTAGGTCAGGAAATCTTCTGTGAATTTTATACAAATGTTAAATGTCCAAAAGTATCTATGAAAGTAAAAAAAGCTCAGTAGAAACTGGATCACACCAAAAATTATTCAGAGTAGGGAAGAAGTAAAAGAAGCACATAAAGATTATCAGGAGGATAAATGCTTAGCGAAGAGTGAGGTCTATAAAGAAATGTAGAAAGCTCATAGCAGGTTGATAAGGAAGACAAATGCCAGCTATTACAAACATACAACTGAAACTTCCTCAAATGTCTCCAAAACTTTGGCAGAAAATAGACAGAAATGCCAGCTTATGTTAATATCACACTGACAAACGAAGGAACACAATTAAATGGTCCATAAGAAGTATGTGGAATTTTATATCTGTACTACATACAGGTAGATGTAATGGTTGTGTTCGTCAAAAATTAGAATGGTCAAATAGTAAATAACATAAAAAGCTTCAAAAAAGTAACAGATTGTATATTCCTATCACCTACAGATGAGACAGAAGTCACAAGTATAATTAAATTCCCCCCCCCCCCCCCCAAAAAAAAAAAAAAAAAAAAAAAAAAAAAAAAAAAAAAAAAAAAAAAAAAGAGAGAGAGAGAGAGATTGCATGGCATGTCTCCTAGAATAATTAACCGTATTTCTAAACACCTAACAAAGCCTATCACATTTCTTACAAATCACATATCATAGGAAGGGGTCATGGAAAAATGTCACCAAGGCAGTGCTGCAGAAATAAATTCAAATACTTACAAATATTTACAGTGCCTGCACTGCATATACACTGAAGCACCAAAGAAACTGGTATAGGCAAGCATATTCAAATACAGAGATATGTAAACAGGCAGAATATGGCACTGTCGTCGGCAACACCTATATAAGACAACAAGTGTCTGGCACAGTTGTTAGATCGGTTGCTCTTGCTACAATGGCAGGTTATCAAGATTTAAGTGAGTCTGAACATGGTGTTGTAGTCTGCGCATGAGTGATGGGACACAGCATCTCCAAGGTAGCAATGAAGTGGAAATTTTCCCATATGACCATTTCACGAGTGTGCTGTGAATATCAAGAATCCGCTAAAACATCTAATCTCCGACATCACTGGGGCTGGAAAAAGACTGCAAAAGAAGGACCAACAAAGAATGAAGAGAATTGTCTAACATGATAGATGTGCAACCCTTCCTCAAATTACTGCTGATTTCAATGCTGGTCCATTAACAAGTGTCAAGTGTGCAAACCATTCAACAAAATATCATCAATAAGTGGTTTCAGAGCCTCCAGATTTGTGTGACTTATCACGTAATCGAAATTTAGCTGATTTCTTTTAGTACCCATGTGAATAACTTCACACTTTTCTTTATTCAGGGTCAATTGCCACTTTCCCCACCTTACAGATATCTTATCTAAATCATTTTGCAAGTTGTTTTGATCATCTGATGACTTTAAAAGACGGCAAATGACAGCATCATCTGCAAACAATCTAAGATGGCTACTCAGATTGTCTCCTATGTCATTAATATAGATCAGGAACAATAGAGGGCCTATAACCCTTCCTTGGGGAACGCTGGATATTACTTCTGTTTTACTCAATGACTTTCCATCTATTACTACGAACTGTGACCTTTCTGACAGGACATCATGAATCCAGTCCTGCAACTGAGGCGATACTCCATAGGCATGCAGTTTGGTTAGAAGACGCTTGTGAGGAACGGCGTCGAAAGCATTCTGGAAATCTAAAAATATGAAATCAATTTGACATCCCCTGTCGATAGCACTTATTACTTCATGAGTATAAAGAGCTAGTTGTGTTTCACAAGAATGATATTTTCTGAATCCATGCTGACTATGTGTCAATCAATCATTTTCTTCTAGGTACTTCATAATGTTAAAATACAGTATATGTTCCAAAACCCTACTGCAAATCGACATTAGTGATACAGGCCAGTAATTTAGCGGAACTCCTACTTCCCTCTTTGGGTATTGGTGTGACTTGAGCAATTTTCCAGTCTTCAGGTACGGATCTTCCTGTGAGCAACTGGTTGTAAATAATTGCTAAATATGGAGCCATTTTATCAGCATACTCTGAGAGGAACCTGACTGGTATACAATCTGGACCAGGGGCCTTGCCTTTGTTAAGTGATTTAAGCTGCTTTGTTACACCGAGGATATCTACTTCTATGTTTCTCATCTTGGCAGTTGTTCGTGATTGGAATTCAGGAATATTTACTTCATCTTCTTTGGTGAAGGAGTTTCGGAAAACCATGTTTAATAACTCTGATTTAGTGGCACTGTCATCAGTGACTTCACCGTTGTTTTCACGCAGTGAAGGTATTGATTGTGTCTTGCCACTGGTGTGCTTCATGTATGACCAGAATCTCTTTGGGTTTTCTGCCAGATTTCAAGACAGAATTTCCTTGTGGAAATTATTAAAAGCATCTCACATTGCAGTACGCGCTATATTTCAAACTTCTGTCAAATTTGCCAATCATTGAAATTTTGCATTTTTTTAAATTTGGCATGCTTTTCTCATTGTTTTTGCAACAACGATCTGACACGTTTTGTATACCATGGGGGATCAGTACCATCACTTATTAATTTATGTGCTATATATCTCTCAATTGCTGTCGATACTATCTCTGAAAACATTCCACAACTTTTCTATACTTACATGATCAGATCGGAAGGAGTGAAGACTGTCTCTTAAAAAGGCGATAAGAGCATTTTTATCAGCTTTTTTAAATAGATATACTTTGTGTTTCTTTTTGATGGTTGTAGGTGTTATGGTATTCAGCCTAGCAACAACTGCCTTGTGGTCGCCCTAATCCCTGTATTCATCACAATACTCACTATTTGTCCAGGATTATTTGTTGCTTTCGCAACCATTTACACTTCGAGTGGGCTCATGAACTAATTGTTCAAAATAATTTTCTGAGAGACCATTCAGTACAATTTTGGATGATGTTTTATGCCTGCCACTGGCTTTAAACGTATAATTTTTCCAGCATATTGAGGGTAGATTAAAGTCACCACCGACTATAATTGTATGAGTTGGGCACTTATTTGAAATGAGACTCAAGTTTTCTTTGAAATGTTCAACAACTATATCTTCTGAGTCTGGGGGTCGGTAAAACAATCCAATTAATAGTTTAGTCCAACTGTCAGGTATAACCTCTTCCCATACTATTTCACACGAACTATCTACTTCAATTTCGCTACAAGGCAAGATACCTCTGATAGCAATAAATACTCCACCACCAACTGAATTTAATCTATCCTTTCTGAACACTGTTAGATCGTCTGAGAAAATTTTGGCTGAACTTATTTCTGGCTTTGGCCAGTTCTCTGTACCTATAACTATTTGAGCTTCAGTGTTTTCTATTAGGACTTGGAGGTCTGGTTCTTTCCTAGCATAGCTACGACAATTTACAACTACAATACCAATCGTTTCTACAACTACCTTACTGTGTTTTACCTGTCCACTTCTATGGTTCCCAGAGACCTTCTAACCTAAAAAACCACCCAGTCCCTTCCACACAGCCCCTGCTACCCATGTAGCCACCTCCTGTATGTAGTGGACTCCTGACCTGTTAAGTGGAACCCAGAAACCCACCACCTGATGGTGCAAGTCAAGGAATCTGCAGCCTACACAGTCACAGAACAGCCTGAGCCTCTGATTCAGACCCTCCACTCGGCTCTGCACCGAAGGACCACAGCCGGTTCTATTGATGATGGTGCAGATGGTGAGCTCCGCTTTAATCTCGGAAGCAAGACTGGCAGTCTTTACCATTTCCACTAGCCCCCCGAAACCAGATAGAATCTGCTCTGATCCAAAGCGACACATGTCATTGGTACTGACATGAGCCACCAACTGCAGTTGGCTGCACCCTGTACATAATAAAACTAAAGATAGGCTTGATAAAAGTCACAAAACTTCAGGCTTTAAAAGGATCTTCTTGGAACATAAACTACATTTTTTTTCTAGGGCACTGGCAAATCAAACATATGATGAAGTATGACAATGTTGATCTAAGTTCCCTGAATTCTGTAAATTGTTTAAATTAGTTTTTGAGGAGATGTTCCTAAAAGTAAGCACTTCAACAGCAGCAGGTAAGGAAAATAGATCGATAATTGCAGGTATCTGAAATTCCTCCCAAAAACTAAAATTTCTCCATTCTTTACAAAAGTTCTATATACTTATCCACAGTTCCTAGATTACTGTCACAGATATAAAAAATATACAGAGGAGTATTGTTTTCTGGGAAAAAAACATTCAATGACAAAATAATATACTTGTATAACGCAGAAAATAAAAACAGAGTAATCTTCTTAGAATGCATGTACACCTCCAATGACTTACACAGCAAACAAAATGATGTTTCTTACAACAGAGCTTAAAGTCATGAAAACAAGACAGAAATTAAAAAATAAGGAGCCAGGAGGCACAGGTGAGGTCCAGTCTCTATTCTGAAGGTGTGCATAGACAGCATATAAGCTCCATAACAAATGTAATAAATTAGTCCTTTACTTCAAGTACAAGAAACACACATGAAATGTGCCCTTAGTTAAAGAAAGGTGTGGAGAGCACTAAAAACAACAAGTTATTTCCACTACTGTCTGCATTCTCAAAATTAAATGAATGTCTCATGAAAGCTAGACTAATGCATTACATTAATAATTACAACTTTTTTAATGACGCACAATTCGGCTTCCAAAGTGGGAAAAGAACAGTATTGACCATTAAAGAATTCACAAAAGTGATACTTGAAGATCTTTACAAGGATGATTGTGTCACAGACATATTCATAGACTTGTCCAAGGCTTTTGACACTGTTCATAAAATACTACTTTACAAGCTAGAAGTACTAAGCGTAAGAGAAACAGCAAACTTATGTGCAAAACAGGGTGCTTAGGGTTAGGGTAGAGATAGTTCAGATTGTCTACTCACGATAGACTTTTAGTACAACAATTATTAGAAAAGATACATATAAACAAATATGTCTCTAAGGGCAGTGTATTGGATCATGTTCTGTTCTTAGTATATAAGGTGTCCATAATTAAAGTTCGAGTTTAAAAACACTGTAGAAAGAGAACCACTGCTCAGAATGACATCAAATTTGAACAGCATATTATAAGATTTGAACAGCACAATACTGACGCAGAGCGAAATGTCATGCACCAAAAACAATTTTATGACTAGATGGTATTGTAAGCACCCGAATATGCAAACCGACTGATGCACGTCACATGACTGTTGCTCAGTTTGCATCCGAGACACCCAACATGGCTGTCTCCATGAAGCGTCGCACACTGCTGATAAGGCTCTTTACAAGAACGGTGACTGTATGCCAGAAGCACTGCAGAAGTTCCAGACACTCGAGATTATGAAAAAAGGCATTTGTCCAATGTCTGCTAAGGGTCAGGAGAAAATCGTTACAAAATGCGAAAAGACAGGTTGTTTTGAAGTGCAGTGTGAGTGTGGCAGAGGGAGGAAAGCAGCTGAACTGACGTCCATCAAAGTAGTGGCCACAGAATTGCAGGAGGGGTCGAGCAGTGGCATGCAAACATGCTGTGCATAGGGAACTGCCAGAGCACTGGCCATGCCTACAAGCATGGCGCATAAAATCCTACAAAATATCCTGCATTACTGTTCACACAAAATCACCCATGTTCAGAAGTTGCTTCCTGCTGACCTACCAGCAAGATGAATACTTGATCTGGAACTCCTTGCTCACATGGAATTGGACAATGAATGGCAATGGAACATTCTGTGGATCAGACGAAGCCCATTTCCATCTCCAACATACAGAATTGCAGAAAATTGGCAATGGAAAATCCACATGCACATCAACCAGTACCAGTAGAATCGAAGCATTTGAGATGTGGTGCTATAGACGAATGTTGAAAATTAGGTGGACTGATAAGGTAAGGAATGAGGAGGTTCTATGCAGAATCGGAGAGGAAAGGAATATGTGGAAAACACTGATAAGGAGAAGGGACAGGATGATAGGACATCTGCTAAGACATGAGGGAATGACTTCCATGGTACTAGAGGGAGCTGTAGAGGGCAAAAACAGTAGAGGAAGACAGAGATTGGAATACGTCAAGCAAATAATTGAGGACATAGGTTGCAAGTGCTACTCTGAGATGAAGAGGTTAGCACAGGAAAGGAATTCGTGGCGGGCCGCATCAAACCAGTCAGTAGACTGATGACCAAAAAAAAAACCACTTTATTCTGCAAAGGTGACTGTGTGGTGTGGGGTGATGGCATCGTTTACTGCAGGGTTGTATTTTTTTGAGGACATGAGTTCTGCGGGACCTGTTACCTGTACCATCTTTGATGCGCACCAATATTATTACATTTCTCCAACAGTGTGGATGTGTGGCCGGGATCTTTTTTATACAACCCTGTTCTCCTCCACACATCACACACCCAGTGCAAAGGCATTTAGGAAATTCTACTATTATCAACCATAATTTCCTTAGAATGTGGTCATCCATGTCACTTGATTTTAATCCGTGTGACTTCTGGCTGTGGGGTTATCCGAAGGATGTTGTGATCAGTGCTCCAATTAAAAACAGCTGAATTCAAGGCACTCATTGTACAACACTTTCTGAACATGACCCCAAGACACTCTGAGCTGTTGTGGAACATGCTGTTTCTTGATTTCAACTTGAGAAGTAGAAAATGGTCGATGCATATAAACATGTCTTGCAGCAGTTTCACAACAATAGAAACCATTATCATTTTGCTTTTTATGTGATTTTTGGTCACAGGATATTGTTATTGTAGTGGTCTTCAGTACGAAGACTGGCTTGATGCAGCTCTCCATGCTACTCTATCCCATGTGAGCCTTTTTATTTCTGAATAAGTACTTTCTGAATCTGCTTACTGTATCCATCTCTTGGTCTTCCTCTATGATTTTTACCCCCCACACTGCCCTCCAACACTAAACTGGTGATCCCTTGACGTCTCAGAATGTGCCCCATAAACCGATCAGCTTACATTTTATATCATCTCTACTTTGGACATTGTCAATTATCTTGCATCCAAAATATCAAACTCATCTACAACTTTAAGTGTCTCATTTCCTAATCTAATTCCCTTAGCATCACCTGATTTCATTCAGCTACAGCCTATTACCTTTGCTGGAATTTTGTTGATGTTCATCTTATATCCTCCTTTCAAGACACTGTCCATTCTGTTCAACAACTCTTCCAAGTTCTTTGCTGTCTCTTGACAACTTGCAATCACCAAAGTTTTTATTTCTTCTACCTCAACTTTAATTTCTACTCCAAATTACTCCATCGTTTCCTTTACTCCTTGTTCAAAGCACAGACTGAATAACATCAGGGATAAGCTATAATCCTGTTATACTCTCTTTTCAATTACTGCTACTCATTCACGTCCTTCGATTCTCATAACTCCAGTTTGATTTCCATAGAAGACACATATAACTTTTTGTGCTCTGTATTTTACCCTGGCTACTTTCGTAATTTCAAAGATAGTATTCCAGCCAACACTGTCAAAAGTTTTCTTAAGCCTACAAATGCTATAAATGTAGGTTTGTCTTTCCTTAATCTTCTAAGATAAGTCGCAAGGTTAGTATTGCCTCACATGTTCCTACATTTCTCCAGTATCCAAAATTATCTTCCCCAAAGTTGACTTCTGCCAGTTTTTTCCATTTCATTTCATTTTCATTTCATTTTATTATCTTCCTGTATATCATTTACATGATGTAGGAATTGTCACAACAAAGTTATCATACTAGTACAAGTGCTACAGACATAATAATGGAATATCACTTTCAAGACATTTTTTAAAAGTACAAGTTTAGACATACAAATTAAAATTTTTGGCAATAAATTTACACACAATCAAAGTACCCATCTACGTCATAGAAAGTTTTGCTTAAAAGGTAATTCTACAATGAGTTCTTGGAGAGTTATGTGTTATGATTCGTACAGCTCTTTTCTGAAATTTAAAGATATCTGTTAAGCTTGATTTAGTTTTACCCCAGAACACTATGCCATAAGACACGATGGACTGAAAGTAAGCAAAATACACTAGTCTAGTACAGTCTGTGCTGCATACTCTAGATAATATCCTCAATGCAAAACATGCCGAATTGAGCCTGTGGGATAAGTACTTGAGATGGTCTTTCCAGCTTAAGTTTTGATCAATGTGGATGCCCAAAAACTTTGTGGATTGTACACTCTATCTTCTTATCCATTAGTTTTAACTGGAGGTCCATATCTTGAGTTGCTTTGCCATACTGTATATAATTTGTTTTACTTAGATTAAGTGTTAACTCATTAGCATTAAACCAATGTTGAATATATTTCAGGACTATATCAGTTGTGGTGGTTAATGATTTTTTTATCATCACTTATAATTATGCTAGTGTCATCTGCGAACAACATTATTTTGGTAGAAATATTAGGATTTTTTATGTCATTTATATAAAGCAAGAATAATAAAGGACCGAGAACACTGCCCTGTGGGACACCTGTTTCCAATTTCTTTGCATCTGAGACCCACTTGATTTTCTGATTTTTATGCTCTGCGATGATTTCTACCACCTGAGTTCTATCTTGAAGGTAAGATTCAAACCACTGCTTCACAACTCCCCTTACACCTATTGCCTCCATCTTGTTTAACAGAATTTTGTGATTTACTGTATCAAAAGCTTTAGATAAATCTAAGTTAATTCCCACTACACATTTTTTAGTGTCGAGACTCCTGACAATCTCTTTGGTATAGGCATGGATAGCTGATTCTGTGCTGTGGCCTGAGTGAAAGCCATATTGATTGCAGTTTAGAAGTTTGTGAGCATCTAAGTAATTTATGAGTCTGGTTTTCATTAATTTCTCTAGAATTTTTGAAAATGATTGGAGAAGGGATATTGGTCTATAATTTTCTACCTTGTATGGATCTCCTTTTTTAAACAGAGGTCTAACCCTAGAGATTTTCAACCTCTCAGGAAACACACCTTCGCTGAGAGACAAATTGGCAATATGTACCAGGGGCTTTATAATTTGTTGGGCAACTTTTTTTATTATTGACACAGGCACTTCATCCACACCTGCAGACATTTTTGATTTTAGACTCTTTATCACCTTTAATATTTCATTATCATTTGTGGGAATTAACAACATACTACTGTCTACTTTTAGGGCTGTTAATTTCTCATGTTTAGTAAAGTTTTTACTTAATGACACTGGTACACTTAAAAAGTAATTATTAATGTAATTTGCCAGAGTTTCATCTTTTAATTCAATATTTTCACTATTTTTGAGTACTATTTCCTGATCCTTGAGGCCCTTACCTGTTTCCCTTTTCACAATTCCCCAAATAGTTTTTGATTTATTGCCTGATTTTCTTATTAATTTATCATTACTTAGTAATTTTGCTTTTGTAATTACTTTTCTATATTTTTTTGTAATTTGTTACATATTCTTTAAACTTGGGGTCAGTCCAACTTTTCAGTCCATAGTTAAGCATTTTCATGGTCGTGGAGGAATTTCTAATACCTGTTGTGATCCAGGAGTTAGCATGTGTATGCCCATATGTGTTTGTTTTGACAAGTTTCTTAGGAAAACACATTTCAAAATTCAACATAAACAGGGAAGAAAAAACATTATATGCAGTGTTTGTGCTAGTTTGTAACAGTATTTCTGCCCATGATTGGTTAGTCAGTGCATTTATGAAGTGACTGCAACTATTTGTGGAGAAGGTTCTTTTGTACATTTGGTATGAACTATTTTTGGTCACAGGGGCTATGGGAAATTTAAGGATAAGTGCATTGTGATCAGATATTCCTAGGTCAACATTTATTACATCTATATCTATGGCATCTATATTTGTGAAGATATTATCTATGAGACTTTTTGAAGAGTTTGTTATTCTTGTAGGGTTAGTTATATGTGGATACAAATTGAAGCTGTGTAAAACATTCAGGAACTCATCTTTGGATGCACCTTCAGTCAATAAGTTGACATTAAAATCTCCGCTTATAATTATTGTTGATTTTTTATGATGTAATACTTTGAGCAATGCCTCTAACTTATTTCTAAAAATTTCCGGATCACCACATGGTGATCTGTACACTGAAATTATTATTAATTTACTCTTTTACATATTCAACTGTATTGCTGCAGCCTCAAAATGTTTTTCTTCATTCATGGATTCAGTTACAGTCATATTTTTAACCTTTACTCCAGGTTTTACATAAATGCAAACACCGCCATGTCTTGTTTCCTTCCTGCAAAAATGGCTTACTAATTTGTATGGGGAAATGCAAATATTTTCTAGTTCATAACTCATGCACCAATGTTCTTGAATGCAAATACAATCTATACTAGCTTCACTGGCTGCAATCTCAAGTTCTAATATTTTATTTTTAATGCATTCTATGTTAAGGCTCATTATTTTGAAATTATTGAAATTAGATTGAGAGGAGTTTGTACTCATGTTTCCCAATGTTACCGGCTGTTCCTTGCCGAGGCTGGGTACCAAAAATCCTTAAGAATTACACGTTTCCTGCTCCTTGTATTTCTTACCCCTGGACGTGCCACCATACTTCTTGTATCTGTAGTTGTAGCTGCTGTTTCAGTGGATGCTGGAGGTGTTTCTGAAGCTGATGATTCAGTGGATGTTGGAGATGCTGCCAGTTTTGATGCTGAGTCTGGTTTTGTAAGTGATGTTCCAACTGATACTGGAAGTGATGTTCCAATTGATACTGGAACTTTTGCTGAAACGGTATTTTCGTTTAAATCTTGAACTACAGTTGGCACTGACGTTACTGTGGACGTTGAAGCTGCGTATGAAGCTGATAAATGAAGCTCCGATGGTGTTGATTTTTCTTCTGTTGATGATATCTGAGTGGCATTTTGTACCACTGTTCTTGCCTCTGTTCTTCTGATTGATGGACTAGCCACGGATCCTGGACTTGATTTTGAACCTGCTGGGGAGTGTGGTACATCTGCTGCTGATGATAATGGTTCAGCTGTTTTTGATGATTTCGACGCTACTGCCAATTTGGCTGACGTGGCTGCTGTACTGGACGACACTTCAGATTTTTTTACTTCTTCTAACGTCAAAGAATCTTCTGTTGCTACCAATGATTGTGGGACATCAGCTCTTCCTATTTCCGCTAATGTTGATACTTTAATAAGGCCGTTTTCAGACAGGGTAATAGTGTTTCGTTCTACTTTAGAGTCTTTAATGGCATTCGATATTTCAGCACTCATGGCTTCTTTCCCTTTCATGTTTCTGTGAAGTCCATGCTCTGTAAAATGCTCTCTGCAATCACTATTTATCCCAACATATGTAGCATTAGGATAACCTCGACATATCTTAGCGAAAAGTCTGTAGGCGTTACCTTGAATCCTGTTTTCTTAGAACTCATAATTTCGGCTACACCTCTTCCATGGCTGTCTGCTAGAATAAGGATTTCATGTCTATTTTCCAACGTGGGTTTTTTGTTTTGTTTACAAATAGCAGGCCGATTTGTTTTGCTTTGTGAGCGCAATTTAGCGTTGATCACTGAACTGCCCGTGTGGATGATGGTACAATTTGATTGTTCTTTCTCCTCTGTGCTATTTTCAAGCACACTAAACCTATTACTTAGTTTTAAAGTAAGTTCCGCTGTTTTTGTTTTTGGTCGTGTGCTGCTTATTTGACTAGTATTTGAGAACTCTTGTAGGCTAGATTTTGAGGAATTTCTCACACTTATTACCAAGTTTTCAAGCGTTTTTGCGTATTTTATAATATAATCGAGTTCTTTCCTAAGTTCGTTCTCTACATTCACTTGCAAACCTGCCCTGTGCATTTCACTGCCTTTGTCCCGCCCGTTGCATTCTATACCGCAGTCGCACTTATTTAGAACTTCCGATCGTGTGAAACAATGGGTATGGCACCACTTATGATTGAACGCGCAAATTCTTAATCCATTTAACACAATTTTGTGGCATATGGTACACTTCACTGACGAAATACGATCACAAATTACCGAGCGATTTGAAACTACGTGTATACTCGCCGCCATCTTAGACTTAAACTCGTTTGGTTTGGGTTTGGGGTTGGGTTGGGTTGGGGTTGGGGTTGGGTTGGGGTTGGGGTTGGGGTTGGGGTTGGGGTTGGGGTTGGGGTTGGGGTTGGGTTGGGTTGGGTTGGGTTGGGTTGGGTTGGGTTGGGTTTGGGTTTGGGTTTGGGTTGGGTTGGGTTGGGTTGGGTTGGGTTGGGTTGGGTTGGGTTGGGTTGGGGTTGGGGTTGGGGTTGGGGTTGGGGTTGGGGTTGGGTTGGGTTGGGTTGGGTTGGGTTAGATTCCTCTATAAAGAATTTGCGTTAGTATTTTGCAAGCATGACTTCTTAAACTGATAGTTCAGCAATTATCACACTTTCTTTTGAATTGGAATTAATAGATTCTTCTTGCAATCTAGGAGTATTTTACCTTTCACATACATCCTTGCACACCAGATGGAAGAGTTTTGTCATGGCTGGCTCTCCAAAGGCTATGGGAATATTGTCTATCCCATGGCCTTCTTTTGACTTAGATCTTGCAGAGCTCTGTTAAATTCTTCTCGCAGTATTATATCTCCCCTCTCTTCTTCATCTACGGCCACTTCTCTTTCTATAAAATTGCTTTCAAATTCATCTCCCCTGTACAGATCCTCCATACACTCTTTCCACCTTTCAGCTTTCCCTTCTTTGCTTAGGACTGGTTTTACATCTCAGCTTTTAAAACACATACCGTTGCTTCTCTTTTACCCAAAGGCCTCTTTAATTTTTCTGTATGGGGTATCTTTTTCCCCCCTAGTGAAATATGCTTCAAAAAATTCCTGCCCCGAGATACAGGGCTACAAAGATGACACTGTGAACACTATTTCGAAGATGCGAATTTTGGAACAAATCTAGATATTTTGTTGGGATTTTTTTATTTGAAAGATAATTGCTTTATGATTACAAAGAAATAATCCGTTCGGACTTATCGTCAAAGCTCTTTTACCATAGTGTTCTGAACTTTTTTTATAATTTATGGAAAACAATTTTTTTTTCAAAAATGCCAATCAATAAAATTTTTATTTTTTTCCTGGTGGTTAGTACCACATAGTTCTACATTCGGATTGAAAAGGAGAGCTTCCACTTTTAAGTTGGACAGGGTTTATTTTAAAAAATCTATTTTTTTAACTTTCAAGGTTAACGTATGTCTTTATTGAAGTTGTTTCTTACTAATTTCTTTGTTATAATGTTTATTAGTATTGTCTTTGTTGCAGTTATTTCTTTTCACTTTCATTGTTACAGATATTTCTTACACTTTGTTGTAGTTTCTTGTCAGTTTCTTTGTCGTGGTTGTTCACTTGCAGGTTTCCGTATTGTAGTCTTTCAATGCTAATTTGTTTACTGAAGAGGCTTCCAAGATACCTGAGACCATCTAGTGAGTTCTGTGTTTTTGTGAGGAAGTAGCAAGTAGCCAGTTGACGCAGTTGCAGTGTGTTATGTGAAAAGGATTGTTTGCAATGTCTTCTGACTGGGGCCACAGGAGAGTGAAGTGTGCTGACTATTTGCAAATCCATAAAAGAGTGACATATAAGACAAACAAAAAAACGGGCTTTGTTCAGGTTGGGAATAAGAGGTCTCATCTGAAGACTCAGCTTCAAAGTGACAACTTTTTATGTTCTACATGTTTTGACAGAATAACAACAATGATAGTATCTGAACAAGGTGAAGCCTCCCATGGTGCAGGTGATGCAGATTTTACATCAACGGAGGAAGAAATAAATACCCTGAATCAGTCAATTACAGAGGTAGGTGTTAGTCCTGTTAAAAAACCATGGTCAGTGAAGTAAAGTCAGAAGCTCTATGCATCAAGAAAGCGCAGAGAATTACTGAAGCTATGATGAATACACTACAGCAAAACTAACCACACTCTTCAAAGTAAAATTCCATCTTCAGAAGAAAATGAGCCAAAGCACTCTTGCATCTCTTGCCCGGATTTTTTCACGAATATCAATTCAGCTGTTGAATATTGTGCATCCTAAGGTGAAAAGGTGCAAGTTTTAACTATTATTCCAGAGACATTTTCAAAGAAAACAATTGTGAACCACATTCCATCAGTATCAAAGTACATGGTAGACAAATCAAGAAATGCGAGGTCTGTAAAAGGAGTCTTATCACGAGCAGATCCCTATTATCATCACCCTGTAGAAGCAGCTCAAGTTCAGATAGTGCAGTCATTTTATCTGGAAGATAAATGGGATTTCCAAAGTGCCAACAAGAAAGACACTATAACTGTAACAGTTGAAGGTCCAAAAAGTTGTGAAAATGAAGAGGTATATGACTTGCAGTATTAAAGAAACTTTTGCAGTTTATAAGAGCAACTATACAACTTCACATATTGGAAGATCAAAATTTTATGCACTACGACCTAAGTGGGTAGTTTCACACCCACCTAGAGATGTCTGTTTATGTGTGTACTGCATGAATTTTGAACTTTGTGCGGTAACTTCGAAGAACTTACTGGAGCACGTGACATATGACACCCTGGTAGGGCGTGTGGACTGTGATGTAAAGTGAGAGACTTGTTTGTTTCAAGAATGTGGTGACTGCCCTGGAAAGGGAGGACTGTCTTTACAGACACTTGGCCTGGTAGATGTAGCAGATAACTCTGTAGAAATTACACATGCAGCATAGGGGAAATTAAACTAATTGAGACAACTGTTGACTTTGACAGTTTCGTTGATGAACTTGGTAAACAGTCAGTGTAAGCAGTAACACACTAGCATCTGAAGAAATTGCAACAGCACATTTCAAAAGTGAAAGGGTGTGTACACGCTGAAGAACTATGTTTAGTTCTTCACTGTGATTTTGCTGAGAACCGGTCTGTAATTCTCCCACAAGAAGTACAAGGTTATATCATTGGAGTAATGACCAGGTTACACTGTTTACAGGAGTGACATATTTTCAAAACAAAACCACAAGTGTTATAGCTATAAGTGATGACAGGCAACATGACTCAGCAGATGCTTTGCTAGCAATGTGCAAAATTCTTCAACTGCACACAGGGGCAGAAAAGATCATCATTATTTGTGATGGTGCTCCTAGTCATTTTAAAACTCATTACTGGTTGTTTGAATTGAGTAAGCTGCCTGTGCCAACTGACTGGGTATACAGTGCTACTGGTCACGGGAAGGGGTCTTGTGTTGTAGGAGGCCTGCTGTAGCACCATGCTACAAAACAATTTTTCCAGGCCACATACAGCTGCGATTCAGAATGCTGAGGATTTTACAAGAGTCGTGAAATCTAACACATCCACAGCCCTCATTCTTTTGTCCAAAGATGAAATCGAAGAATTCTGTGAGCAGGAAAAAGAAGAATGGTCCAACCAAACTACTCCTGTGAAAGGAACAAAGAAGACAAATTATTGGGCTCAAAGTGATGGGCACTTTAAAGAGAAAGAAAGAAGAAATCTTGTTTGTTCGGCCAACACCTCAGAAGCAGCAGGATAATATTGAGATTCACAACCTGAGAAGGTGGATGTTCATGGCATTTGTGTATGACTGTGACTGGTGGATTGCAGAGACTATAGACACCAGTTCATGAGTTAAATGAAATTGTAGTGAACTTTATGTTATCACATGGACCAGCTGCTGGTTATAGGTTATCAGCTTAAGGACAGCAATAACACCATCAGTGATGACTTCCTGTTCACAATGTTTTGAAGACTGTAAGTGCTCCAGTTCCTATTGGTTCAACAGGAAGGCATCACACTATATCAAAGGAAGATACTAAAGCAGTGGAACACATTTTTAGTTCACTGACTGACTAATTTCAGTACAAAACAGAGTACACAGAAGTTGCATAAATTGAAACCTTTAAGTCTTTGGACCTTTCACATACATTTTGGAACCATTTAAAATGCTCGAAAAACGTCTCTCTTACTCATCTTTAAAAACTAAAATTATGTTAAATAAGGCTAGGTTTCGATTTTTATGAGCCGATTATGTGATAATGTGGCAATAAAATAGGTTATATGTATGCCAAAAATTTCAATTGTTTATAAAACCTGTTCAACCTAAAAGTGGAAGCTCTCCTTTTCAAGGAAAGTAAACTATATGGTACTAATCAACAGAAAAAAATAAAACATTTATGGATTAGCATTTTTTTAAAAAATTCCATAAATTATAAAAAAGTTCAGAACACTGTAGTAAAAGAACTTTGACACATATCTACAAATGGAGGGTTTCTTTGTAATCATAAAGCAACTATCTTTCAAATATTAAAAAAAAAAAAAACAATATACCTGGTACTGTTTCAGGTATACAGCATTTTAAATTTTTTCCAAAATTTGCATCTTCCACATGGTTTGCACAGCGTCATCTTTGGAGGGCTGTATCTCGGAGCACAATTTTTTTTTTTCAGATAGCAAAAAAATGTGTGTTTCTTACTTAGTCCTTCATTTTAACATATGCTAAATTCAATAACATCCGAGACTGTAAAGGTAAGATTTTTTTCCTAGCCTTCCTGAACTGATATGGACTATGCCTATAGCAATCACTTTCTATGCAATACAAGACATGGAGAGAAAGTTCTCTTTGCTTATGACAGCAACAGCATATTCACGCACAGAACACAAGAACCCGTTTTAGAAAAGCCAAATGAAACCCTGAAGGATGTTTCATTTAATTTTTTTCCCCCAATCTAATGCTCACCTCACAATGATGTAACAATTGTATGTAAATTGAAGGGGATCACTCATTCTTATAAAAGATATAGCAATTGTCACGGGTAGCTTGATATATAACTGCACAGGATACAGGTGGTTAGCCACACCCTTGTCGAAGGAACCATCCTGACGTTTTCCTGCAATGATTTAGGAAAACCACGGAAAATCCAAACCAGAATGGCCGGGCAAAGTGAATTCCATCCTCCCAAATATGAGATCAGTGTCTTAACAGCTGCACCACCTCATTCAGCTGGTCACTCAGTAGGCGCCTACTATACAATGTACTCTGATAAAGCTTATAATACAAAACAGTTTTTCTCTTCATTGCCATACACACTAAGCATTTCCACTGATGACTTCTGGCCCTAAGGATGCAGATATGCCATTTGCACTAGCTCCAGTCTGTTCTGAAAACTGACTTCACCTGAAAAATTAAGTCAGCATCCTTCCATGATAAGTGAGATGCTGAACACAGGAGAATGACATGCAATTTAGATATTGATAAATGATGTTCTTGCAAAAGCAGTGAACCATGATAATGTATTGAAATGGGACAGGGTGATGTACTTGTCCCCCCCTTTCATTATTAATCGCCACTCTGAACCCTCGAAGTAGTCTTTGATTGTGTAGTACATACCACTTATTTATTCCAATAGAAAATGCTGTTTTGGGTTTTTATTTGTTTCCCCTTGGTAAATGTAAGTCCAAAATGGCTCTTTTTTAATAGCTATGTATAGAACTATTAGCAATTTATTTAGTAATGTTTTCCTCGATATAGACTTCAGATCGTTTAGGGGCGCTCACTCAGTATGGCTCTTTACAATAAACCCGACTACTTCTAGTTACTACTCCTATGGCCCTTTTCAGCAGTTCGAAAATCGTGTCCACGTTTCGTGCCTTCGGCCCCAGAAAAGTATACCACAGTTACGAATCGAGTGTATGTCAGAAGAATATGTCACCACGAGGCATCGGTTGTTACATACTGATGATAAAAACTCTTAAAAACATAACTGGGGTTGCCACAAGTTTTCCCAAGTGAAATTCCCTGATATTTCACTGATTTCCAGAGAAGTTTTAGCATTTTTCCTTAACAAATTTTGAGATCTCAATGGTCAGTAAAGACATAAGTTGACAAAAAAATTTAAGGACTTCTGTATTTCTCCCCTGTGTGGGCAAAAATCTTCAGCAGTAACATCAACATCTTCTGTAATGAAATGTTTTTAGATGGAGAAAGCAAGCCCAACGGTATATGTGTTCTATGAAGGCCACTGTTGTTATTTTATTTCAATAAAACATAACACATTTGTTGACAAAAATACACATTTCCTTGGAGTCACAAAACAGATTTAAAATACCTTCACTGATTCCAGAAATAACCTCATAAAAAAGTAGGCACCTTGGGAAGAAGTGTATAAGGCACAGAAGGCTTGTGTAACCAACAATATATATGACTGCCAATAAAATGTTAGTCCTATTATATTCGTTATTGTCAGTTATTACCCATTGTGTTATGTCTATTATTTTACAGGTGTCGTGTAATTTTTCTTTAGAGAAATATATGAATACATAACGTACAAACTACCAGGGACTGCCACAATTTTTTTCTTATTATTATCCATACTCTGTAATATGAAAATTACTTTCAGAGTGCCAAAATGTACTAGAATAAATAAAATGTCCATAAAACACCACACTGTACAATGTACTTGTGGTGAGACAGTCACAATTCCTGAAATCCATTGCCTGTGGCCTCTGGCCTGCCGAGAACCACTGCTGTCCCGGGTCCTCAGATAAATTACGAAAATCTGCCACATTATGCCGTATAAAAACAGGCCCAGCCTGTGGGCAGATTAGTGAGACCAGATCTGACAAGCACGGCTTTCATATTAGTGGGAAATTATGGGCTTCAGATCGGCAGGCCAGATCCGTTAGCGATACCTGCAGAAATGGCCTGCGGTTTTGGTCCGTCACGGAAGTCCACTCGTGTGGTCAGCTGTTCGTGTATCGGACACCATGTTGATGAAATGAGACTGCAGTGATCGATCCTTGCAACAGACAGCATGCACAAATACTCTGAGAATCAGTACTAATGGTGATAGGTAGCAACTCACCATAAAGAGTATCACTGAGCCACAGACAGGCACACAGAAAAGACAATCACACTCTCACAATTAAATTTTCAGCCACTGTCAGAAAACGAAATGACACACACGCATTCACACAATCACTCAGACACAACTCGTGCACGTGTGACCACCGTCTACAGCCCGTGTCGACAATCTCTGAGAATCGGACCCAAACAAACTACACCTCGTGCGTCCCTGCCTGTTGTCGGCAGCTGCTAGACTAGTGGCAAGAAGTGGTGGCGGCACTGACTGCGAGCTAAGGGGAGTGGTAGGAAGGGGAGAAGCAGTAAAAAGGAGAAAGTTGGGAAGTGGCACATGTACTGAGTGAGCTCTGCCCAGCCAGTAACAATGCATGACATCTCAGTAAACAATCCACTTCATATACTGAGACAAAAAGATTTTTCCACTGGTATTTTTTTCCAGATTTCCCTGATAAGTTTGAAATTCCCTGATTTCCAGAACTTATGGCAAGCCTGGTAGCATGCTGATGGATGCCAGTATCTCCAAGTGTTCCTTCCCTGTTAACTGACAATCAGTATTCATCCCTGAAAAGTTTATTATGAAGTCTATCGATTTATCATCTATGCATAATGTGACCAAATTGTTTCTACTCCTTATGCTGAAGTGCATACTTCGTGTGCGATGCTAATTTATTATGTACTGACCAATTATAAACATCCTTGAGGATTTCATTTGCTTTAGCAAATAGAAGCTGTGGTGTTTTATCAGCAATTATGATGTCGCTGTTATAATCGACGAGAACTTTTTCTTCGTGTCTCGTACTATCTGGAAGAACACTGATACGTACTAAACACGGAACTGGATCCGGTACACTATCCTAAGGGATACCTATGTTTATATGTTTCTTGTCTAAAAATTGTTTTACAAAAAATTTAACATCAGCAAATGTGTAAACTATCTCTAGCGCTTGCACCCTTTTTTCGAGGTAAGAGTGATACAACCATTTGCTTTTCCTTTTACACCTGCTGCTTCTAGCTTTCTATAGTATTTTGTAGCCAACATTGTCAAAAACCATGGACAAGTCTGCTTATTTGCCTATAAACCGCTATTAGATAAAAACTGTAATTATTCATGTAAATCATTAAACAATCTTTCATGATAGATTCAATAACTTATGAGAGTGCAGATAGCAGTAGAACTGACCTGTAGTTTTCAATACTTTACACCTTATCTTTCTTTAGTGCACAACTTTGTGCATGCTTTAGGTATTCTGGAAAAATACCTGAACTGAAGGACTCATTTATTCCATTTGTTAATGGGGCATGTGTGCTGTATATGCACCCCTTCAGAACAGAGACTGGGACAATATCCATATCTGCTGGCTTCTAATCTTTTACAACTGGGCAGTACAGGCGTGTATGGTGTCTAAGCAACATAGACATAGACCACATAGACTGGAACATGTATCTATACCTACTCACTTCTTATCTTTTACAATTAGGCGATATGTAATAAATTAACACTGACCATAAAGAAAACAGTGTGCACACCTGCATAAAAAGGGAAAACAAGCATTTTGCATTAAGCTGATGATACATTTAAGGATTCCGTAACCAACACAAATTTTTTTGGAATGAATATTGATTGTCAATTAACGTGGAATGAATACACAAATATACTGACAAAAGAATGTCATCGGCATGTTATGTTCTTAGGGTTCTACTATCAGTGTGTAACAGCCAATGTCCTGTGGTGACATACTATTCCTACATACACTCAGTTCTTACCTATGATATTCTGAACACCATTTCTAAATTTCAGAAAAGGGCCGTAAGAATAATACCTAAGAGGAAGTTAAGGCTCAATGTAAAGAATTATTATAAAAACTGGCTATACTTACCGTACCGAGTGAGTATGCCTAATCCAATAATCTGTTGCGCAAATTGGGCAGAACATCTGGTCTACTAAGTATCCACTAACCCTTACTAATATTATAAAAACAAAAGTATGTGTTGCCTGTTACCTTTTCACAACCAAACCACTGTAGCTATTTTACAT
Source organism: Schistocerca piceifrons (assembly GCF_021461385.2). Taxonomy (NCBI): domain Eukaryota; kingdom Metazoa; phylum Arthropoda; class Insecta; order Orthoptera; family Acrididae; genus Schistocerca; species Schistocerca piceifrons. The sequence goes on from NC_060138.1 coordinate 13,505,819, forward strand.
CAGTGAACATATATCATGTTAAAAAAATATTAAATCTGTACCAAAATGTAAGCTATACACCATATAATGTGTTGCTACTTCAATAGTACAATGCATAGATGTGTGCTCCTGCCCATGGCCCTCCACACACACTGCTTGGCAGCAACGCAGCCATCTCGTGCATTGCAGAAGTTGGGAGGAGGGGCAGTGTATATTACAAACTATGGTTACTCAAACAGGCAGACAGGTGAGGGTTGCTAATGTTACTGCATGTAAAATAGCCTACTTACTCATCACCCGTCATGACAGGACAACTGATCTGCCAGAACATCTGCAGGTAACAGCTAGTAGTTCCATACATAATCATGAAACAAGAGCCAATTCAGACTTACATTTACAAATGGAAAAACAAACATAAACCTCAAAACAGCATTTTCTATCAGAAAATAAAACTGTATAATACATCCTATCCAAGAAAATGAGAGAGATTATTAAAATATATCTGTTTAAAAAGACAGCTATAACATTCTTCATAAGTAATGTACACAGTTATGGATCATTTACATGAGTCTGAACAGTGGTTAATAATGGAAAGGGATAACTATAGCACCCTGTCACATCACAATATGTGGTCATAATGAAATTCTTTTAAAAGAAAAAGATCTACAGTGTGTGCCTTGTAATTTTCCTGAGCTCAACATCACACTAGGGCGGAGGGGGGGGGGGGGGGGGCAAGCTCACACAGTTTTTATGACAATGGCAGACATGCATGTGACTTGTAAAGGTCCAGAGTCAGTTTCCTAAACAGACTGGAGTTAGTGACAATGTTTTATAAGTATCTGGAGCAAACTGCACAATAGGGGCCAACTGAATGAGGCGGTGTGCTTATTCAGTTACTAACTTCAAACTCAGTAGGATGGAGTTTGTTCTATCTGGCCATCCTAATTAACGTTTTTCATGATTTTCCTAAATCATTTCAGGCTAATGCCAAGAAGGATAATGTCGTGGATGACCACTGATAAAAGTAATCTTACATATTCTATATATCTGTATATCTGGAGCTATTTATTTTTATCGTATTGTGAGGGCAAATCCTATATCATTGTGGGATGACCCCTGTAAACAAAGAAAAACAGCCGAACGAAATGACATGTCATTAAGTCACTGATGGGATCCACATAAAAGGATACGCAAGTATGTCGGATAAATAAATAATGATCGCTGTCCAGTATTTAATAGATACCGTATGATATTTACTGTTAGATAATTAGATGCAATTCTCAGTGAAATAATTATTACTAGAAAGCTGGCAAACGAATAATCATTGTTTTTTTCAGTATTCTGGATTGATTGCTTCACACCGAAGTATGCGATCACTAATCTACTTCTTTAAATAGGCCTTTTTAGGTTTGTTATGTATTCACAGACTGATTGCAAAACTAACAATTGTAAATGTATTTCACTATTATTTGTAAGCGTTTCATACCTAAACTTCAAGATTTACTAGTAATTAAACTCAAACATAATTAAGGACTCTACTTGCAGTTACGATATTAAAACAATCAGCTTTCACTGTTTACGAGCAACCACGGAATTGCTACAAATACTTTCACATATACTGAACTCAGTCGTTAAGTTTTACTGTCAGCTTCTGAACTAAAATTATCATTTTCATATGTCGCCGTCACTGTGAATGATAAACAATGTTGATCTAAAGGGTATATCCAATTACGAGGGCAGTTCTACAATATACGATGTACAGGAATCTATACGACAAATAACACAATCATAAAACATTGAACACTTCATATTTCCTCTCAACAAACCAAAAGCATTAATGACAAACACAAAATAACAACAATGTTTCGGAAACAGCAAACCATTATTTTAGAACGAACAACTTTTCGGCATCGTATCAATGCTACATAGTAACTAAACACGAATATTAAAATTTATACATTTTTATACCTTGTGAGATTTATTTACTACTAAATATCCACGTAGAAAAATGTGTGACAAGCTACAATATATGTTCAATATCTATTCCAATTTGGCGCTCATTTGAAAAGTAGTCGCAGGGTTGCCAACTATCATACAATGAAAATACTAAAACATTCTCACAAAACGCCCAAAAATGGCTAAAATATAATTTATATGTTTCTTCTTCTTCTTTCGTTTCACCCTCTTTGGGGTAAGCTGGATCAATGATTTCTTTACGCGTTGTTTTTTCTTAGGGTCCAGTATTTCTTCATTCTATCTGCTCTTCTTTTCCTCTCTTCTTCCGAGATGAAGGCTTTCGACTTTTGTGTAGATTTGTTTTGGAACCTTATGTTTTCATCTTTAGAAATTAATTTGGCTGTTCGATCGATAAGTGAATTTTCCGAAATCTTTAATTCTACTAGGTCTTTCTCAGTTTCTTTAAACCAGTTGGGTTTCGTTTTGCGGTTACGGAAAAAGTCAAAGATTTGTTTGGTTAATCTCTTGGAATTCATTCTGAGAGAATGACCATAAAAATTTATCCTCCTTTTTCGCATAGTATTTGAAAGTTTTTCAGTTTTCTTGTAGAGAGTTTCATTTTTGATGACTATAATCTAACTGTCTTGAAATTTTGGTCCTATAATTTTTGTTAAAATTTTTCTTTCCTTTAGCTCAAGTTTCTCCATTTGGCCTTTGAAATTCATGTTTAGTGTTTCGGAAAAGATATTAAAATCAGATGAATTCACAAAATCAACAGAAACCATTCAGACACCAAAGCTGGGAGGATATCAAGGAAAACCTCATTACTACAGCTGAACGGATAGCACCTAACACAAAAAGTAAAAAAACATGCCTGGTGGTCGTTGGAATGTGATACCCTCGTTGAAACAAGAAACAGGCATGGCAAAACTGGCAATCACAGAAAGTAGACTGAATTTCATTAGAGTTAGAAAACTGGTAGATAAAAATATTAAAAGGATTAAGAAGACACATGAAAACAAAACTCTCCTCCAAACTGATGAAGAATTTACTAAAAACAACACAAGAAGCTTTTACAGAGCTTTCAAACAAAGGTAATCACGATACAAAGCACCCACCCTCCAATTTCGAGATGTAAATGGGACCATCGCTCACAATAACGCAGAAAATTGCAGATTACTAGCAAGCTACTTTGAGAAACTCTTGAATTGTGAACCCATCCTTGAAAAATTTGAATCCGTCCCAAATAACCGTGAGAAGCCAGATTCAGAACCACCGACTACTGAAGAACTACAGAAGGTCATTTCAGAACTTAAAAACAACAAAGCATCCAGAGAAAGCCTAATAGTAGCCAAACTATAGAAAAAACTGACAAAAATGCAATTACATCCCTTCAGTGTGTTTTCGAAGAAATCTGGAAAGAAGAAGAGATCCAGACAGAATGGAGAGCAGCTCTCATCCACCCTATCCACAAGAAAGGTTTGAAGACACACCCCAACAATTACAGAGGAATATCACTGCTGGATATAACATACAAGATTCTTTCTGAGGTCCTTTTGAACAGGACAGAGCCGCAAATGGGCCCGCAAATCAGGGAATACCAGGGAGGTTTTAGAAAGGCTAGATCATGTTCAGAACAAATACTAAACCTCAGAAACATCATGGCATACCAAAAATCAAGGGCAAAAACATACATAATATCCTTCATTGATTTCAAAAAAGCATATTATTCGATTGATAGAGTGACCCTTACAAATACATTTTCGTACGTTAAATTTATGGGCGAACTATCGGAATCCCTTGAAATAAAAACGTAAGTGCGACAGAGGGATGGATTCTCAGCATTGCTGTTCAATTGTGGGCTTGAGAAAGAAGTCAGAGAATGGAACACAAATATTATGAGTGGTATAAGACTGGGTAAATATCTCAGAGAATGGACTAGTTGGGAGGCGGGGAAAGTAAAGCAATGGGATCCATAAAAAAATGTACTTGAATTTGACTTCCAACTAACAAAAAATACATACAACAAAAAATCCCTCCTTTCGTGTGGGTCCAAAATTACACATTACAAGACAGTGATTAAGCTACAAGCAATGTGTTTAATACATAAAAAAATAAAAATACGAAAAAACACTCATCCAGCAAAAATAAGTATCACTCTCCTCAGGTTCATTTCTTTTCTTGGTGCTGTAGATTTCACTGGTCACTCTCGCATATGCGGCATTTGTACCAACAAGCTTCACTATTTCTGCTGGGACTTCAGATGAAGAACAGTTAATGGTAACATTTCAATCCATATCTTACAGTCATAATAACAGAGAGTAAATTCTTTTTAACTCTGTTTCTGAGGGTTTTTTTTCTCACCAAGTTTACCTGGCTAAAAATTCTCTTGGCTCCTGCACTGGAGCATGTTAGAGTTAACACTGAAAATGAGAGTGAGACTAATTCTGTAAAATGATTTTCACCTCTGGCATCACTGTACTTACTTCTTGGCAGAATTCAGAAGTGGATGTCTGAGTTATCCATTTCATATAGCTAATGTTTCCCCTCTGGTTTTCAATATTGTCGTCATTTTGCTTAAAACTCATACCATTAACTAATACCAAACCAGTAATAGAATGTTTCACTGTTCTCAAGGTGTCTCTAATATTTAGCAATTTCATTTGGTGGATTACTTCAAAGTTATCTGCATGGGTATTTTGAAACTCCTCAACCAGCTTTTTTTGTAAAATTCATCTGTGCCATAAAGTTTTCTTTTCGTCATCGGACAGACTGGAGAGTTTTAGTTCACTTTCGACCGAGTAACAGAGATATGGGGATGGATCAATATGATTAGCAATATTGCTTTGAATGGGATCAATTTTAGCTGTGGGATTTATTATGCTGCCTCTTATGGACCGAACTAAATTGGCCAAACTATCTAATAACTTATTGGGATCCGCAGTCTCGGATTGATTTTTTAGTTCGATCACATACTTTTACTTGGCTCCTGCACGGGGGATGCTGGAGGTGGAAGCTTGCATTCGGTACGTACCACACTCGCTGCTAATACACACCCTGCCTCCTTCTTCCAAGAGCAGCCAGCTTACAGCTCATGGAAAATAAGAATGTGTAATAGGTTAATGAGCTGCAGAAGTGACACAAAAGTTGGTGGCGAGTCACTAGAAGGATCAGGTCAAGGTATAGCCTCTTCGCCCATTTTGGTAAATAATATAAACAATCACTAAGCACAACATTGCACTACTGATTATCACTACTACATAACAGCTAACTATTGTTACGGAGCACAACACTGTTATGTAGCTAACGTTGGCAGCACCCATGAACATTCGACAGCTACCAGAATGCAGCCAGTTTCCATCGATAACAGAATGCATCTTAATGGATGTATCCTTGTGGTACTGTATAAGAAGCAAGTATTGCGAATTTATTCACAATAAATGTGCATGTGCCTAAACTTTTTTTAAAGTTGCACTGAGAAGAACATGACAATTATTCATGAGTTTCATGCATAAGTACTTAATAGTTTCTGGGCAGAGTTTCCTCTGTAGCATAAAAAGTTCAAACTGTTGTTAATGACAGAAGCAAAGCAGAAGAACAAAACAATTGTTTTCAAATTATTTTTTCATCTGAACATATACCTCACTGTTAACACCATGCAACATGCTGATGTTGTCTATTTTGAGCCCCTGAATATTTTTTGGATCAAGTTGTTTTATTCCTAAAGATGCATAATTACATTTTAGTAGCTCAACAATACCCAAAAATTTCGTTCATCTGTGTGCTGTAATATTGCCCAGCAACTGCTAATAATTTGGATACTGAGATGTCAGTCAATTCATCTATAGTAAGATTGAATTTCTGTTTGGCTGTATCTCACACTAACAGAAAGTGAAATGCGAGTTGAGTAAATTCACATTTATGCCCATACATTACATCACATGCAGATGAGGATCACTGTTTTACTGTCACTCAAAGGAAATACCTTATTGTATAATTGTGGCAGATAATCAGTACTCATTATTTCAGAATCTGTTGCAATGTACAATGCTGATCTAACTTCGGCCTTTTTCGCACCTGTGATTTCATCAACTCTTTTAAACATGAATTTATTCTCACATTACTACTAAATGAAATAGATGCTGGAAAGTATTACTTACAACTTTAAAATGATGTTTTCAATGGTAATTTCCAAGAAATTTGCCCAACCAAGCTGCGGGCTCCAAATGATGAATATCGAACATGTGATTCTAAATTGATATATCCGAGTTACTAGGAAAAACCAAACGATTCATATCAGTAGTGAGTGGGATGTCTGGTATTGTAGATGTTTCTTTGGCCGACTGCGTCACGTGATAGAATCTAATTCCATGCTTATGCAATGTAGAAAATGGTTTGAATTTTTTGTCAGAAATGTGACACTCTACCCATATTTTTGCGTGACATTGGCAGAATCTACTCAGGTTGCAACAAAAAGGGAATGCTTCCCATAGCATACACATCAAATGGACTTTCTGTCACGACGACAACGTCGACGACGAGTGAGGTAAGTCGTTTCCTTTGTAATTACAACTATTTCAGTAACGCTCTGCTTTTGTCGTTGCTGTAATGACCACTATAAACGTGCTCATAATCACAGTCGCGTGATCAGTTTAGAATGGCACGTTCGATGTGTATCGTTTGGAGCCTGCGACTTCGATAGGTAAACATTCTTGGAAATTACCTTTTAAATAGTATAATTTTGCCCTTATTATGCTTTGTAAAATGCTGTAGTTGTCTCTGATACAACTGGTGGCATCCATTCCTTAATATCCAACATATCCTACCACTCCTTTCTGTAAGTTTGTATATACTGTGATTTTGGCATGATGTGATAATTAACTAATACAATTAGAAAGTTCAGTATATTCTTTCAGTACTCAATGCTCACTCACATCATAAACGAGAAACTTTGCACAGCACTGTTGTATAATATCTTGTACCACATTTACAAGAAAGTGCCACTGTGTTACTGTAAACTCTTAACTCTTTAGCTCTTTTTTGTGGTGTCCAGATTTCTACAGACAGGGGAACCACCAAGTTATATGTCACTGAAATAGGAGATAAGATGATACATATTATGATGTCATTTCATGGGTATGTGAGTGAAGAGATGTCCAATGTTTAACACACGACCCATGTGTGGTATCTATCATACCATGGCATGGAGGAAACGAACATTAAGAAATACGAATACATTCATAATAAAATGAAAAGCTGTATAAAATTATTTATAAACAGTCTTCATCTTAGCCAATGTAGACTTCTGACCAGATTTGGTCTTTTAATTATGGGCCCTCATCAGAGTTTGCACCATCTGGATGACGGCGTTGGCATCACTGAGTAGTTGAAAGACCAAAGTGAACAGATGTATCCAGTGAAGCTTAATACAACAAAACTTCTAGAGAGAAGTAAAATTAGTTATTCCACCATAAGTTTTTGTGTTCCTCAAAACATCATTCTATAGTAGTTCTGCTCCTTCCACAATACCACATTTGTGAGATAGGCTTAACAGTTGCATAGTATGGAGAGTTGCTGAGATGGCATGGGAGGGGGCAGAGATGAGGGAGTGGCATGGCCTCAGGCGGCACAAACTTGGAGGTGGCAAGCAGCAGCCAGGTCGGATAATCCTGTCGACATGGTCATTTCATCAGTTGATGCATTGTCATGTGAACTGCATAGGTATTTACGGAGGATTTGAAGGCAATTGGACAAATGGAAGTGGTTCAAAATTGAGTTGTAAGATTTAAGGCTTTCGACTGTGTTAACCACAAAATATTACTGCAGAAATTGGACCATTATGGAGTAAGGGGAGTAGCTTACAATTGGTTCGCTCTTACTTCAAAAACAGAAAGCAGAAGGTAATTCGCCACAATATTGAGAGTGGTAGTGATGTTCAGTCCCAATGGGGCACTGTTAGGTGGGGTGTTCCCCAAGGGTCGTTGCTGAGGCCACTGCTGTTTCTTATTTATATAAATGATATGCCTTCTAATTTTACAGGTTATTCAAAAATATTTCTGTTTGCTGATGACACCAGCTTGGTAGCGAAGGTTCTTGTGTGTAATATTGAAACATTATCAAATAATGTAGTTCATGAAATAAGTTCATGGCTTGTGGAAAATAATTTGATGCTAAATCACAGTAACACTCAGTTTTTACAGTTTCTAGCTCACAATTCAACAAGAACCGATATTTTGATCAGACAGAATGGGCATATTATAAGTGAGACGGAACAGTTCAAGTTCCTAGGCGTTCGGATAGGTAGTAAGCTGTTGTGGAAAGCCCATGTTCAGGATCTTGTTCAGAAACTAAATGTTGCTTTACTTACCATTAGAACAGTATCTGAAATAAGTGACAGTTGAACACAAAAAGTGGTCTACTTCGCATATTTTCATACGCTTATGTCATATGGTATTATTTTTTGGGGTAATTCTTCTGATTCAAAAAGGGTATTTTTGGGTCAAAAATGGGCTGTTCGAGCTGTATGTGGTGTAAGTTCGAGAACCTCTTGTTGACTCCTATTCAATAGTCTGGGAATTCTGACATTGCCCTCACAGTATATATTTTCTTTAATGTCGTTTGTTGTTAGCAATATTAGCTTATTCCCAAGAGTTAGCAGCTTTCACTCAGTTAATACTAGGCAGAAATCAAATCTGCATGTGGAATGCACTCCCTTAACTCCTGTGCAGAAAGGAGTGCACTATTCTGCTGCATCCATTTTCAAGAAGCTACCACAAGAACTCAAAAATCTTAGCAGTAGCCCAAACACTTTTAAGTGTAAACTGAAGAGTTTACTCATGGCTCACTCCTTCTATTCTGTCGAGAAGCTCCTGGAAGAGCTGAAAAATTAAGCAAATGCCAGTGTTACATGTTGATTTTCTTTATTTAAACTTACGAATTGTCGCCTAATACATATCCTATATTTCATTTTAACTGTTTCTACTATCGTGTTATAATTTCATGTATTGACTCGTTCCATGACCATGGAGACTTCTCCTTAATTTGGTCCCACAGAACAATAAATAAATAAATAAAAATTAATCTAAACAATTATACCATAAACTAAGATTACTTGAGCCCTCAGTGTTACTGTCATTCCAAAGAGGAAAATAGCTTCAGTCTGTTGTCAGAGGCAACAGTTACTGATAGGGGTGTTAGTACCATGATTTTCCTATAAACAGCAGCAGTGTCTTTAGTATAGACAGATTTGTTAGTTCATTTACTAACCACCAGAGGCTTCGTTATGTCTCGTTTGTCATAGTAAAAAATTCTTGTTTCATTTACTCCTCAACACTTACACTTCCAATTATGGATTACAGCAATATTATCATACAAGACCTTTTTCAGGAAATCTCATGGTGCCTGTAACTGGTTGTGAACCCCTCTGATCGTTATATCCATGATGTTCGACTCTTTGACCATATTTCACCATCGTTTGCACAGCTATTCTGGCTGCAAGAGACAAGTGCAGAGATTACCATATTCTCTGTCTTATCTACTGTCATATCAACAAACACTGACCCTCATGTTTCTATTCGATCTCAACGCTCTTATCTGAAAACATGACAGAAACACCGATTCCCATCATAACAAAATTCTTTCTGTTCCACTCTAACCATTTTCATGAAGTCTTTCTCACGGCAGGAACCCAGCTATAGAATAACTTCCCACATTACATTAGAGAACTGAATAACATCTCCAGTTCAAAAGGCAGTTAATGACATACTCTGCTAAAACAACAGTAAGGATTATGGTTGTCCCTGTATGCACTAGTTGCCCTTATACATTCATCTTTAGAATCAGATCGTCCTCTTTTTTCCAGTATTTTTAGCTAGCTAAATCAGAAATGATCTATCTTGTATCTAAAAATAAATTCAAGATTTGGACACCAAAACAAGCGCCATGTGAAGTCTGTATGTAGCAGCGAGCTAAACATCAATCTGGAAATGGACAGTAAACTGTGTGAAGGCTTATTTATGGCAAGGCTCATCGTTTGCCATTTGGCTCCAGGAAGAGAACTTCAGAACTGGATGCCTTATTCACACAGGCTTGTGTGGTCGGTTTCAGAATTCAATAACGGGATATCGGTATTTTGTACTTTTTAATGATGATTATACGAAGTTTAGTAGACTAAATTTCATGAAAGAAAAATCTGAAGTTGCAAATAAGTTATGTCAGTTCATAGCTGAAGCAAAAACTGCTGGATATATCTTCAAGGAACTTCTCAGTGACAATGGAACAGAATTTCGCAATGTCGTGGAAACTGGCAGAGCCATAATGCATACACATGGAAATATTCCACAAAAGCTTTGGGCGAAGATGGTGAATACTGCAACCTACATCTTGATCTGAACAGACCTTCCAATAGTCCACAGATATCCTCATATGAACTATGGTATAGCAAGAAGCCAAGACTTAAACGTTTGCAGAAGACAGGCTCCACCTGCTATGCTTGTATTCCGAAACATCAGAGAAGGAAGACGGATTGGAAAGCAGTGAAAGGAATTCTTATTGGATACGATATTACAGAATTTATTGGAAAGAGGAGGGTAAACTCATTAGATCACAAGATGTAATCTTTGAAGAGATGCATTTGAAATCTGAGAAACTTTAATTTCCCCAGTGACTACTTTTAAATCAGCAGGATTCAACACATCAGACTGATGACCAGTCCATTATTGATGTGGATAACAGATGTGTGAATATACATGAAGTCACTCAGGAGGAAGATCAAGAAGACATAAATGAAGGAGCCTCACTTCCTCTGCGTGATTAGTCAACTCTCAGTGCTCCACAAAAGTTTAGAGATTGTGTGATGCATCTCCCAGCATGGTTCCGAGAACCAGAAACATTCAGTGAAGCCATGAAGTCTGGCTGGAAGGAAGCCATGGATTGTGAAATAAAAACTCTCCAGGAAAATAAAACACAGGACCTTGTTGAACTACCACCAGGAATGAGGGTCATTCCGAACAGTTGGGTACACGAAGTGAAAACAAATGCTGATGGATCAGTCAATAAATTCAATTCAAGATTGGTGGTGGAGGACTACTCTCAGAGGAGTGGAGTTGGCTAAGATAAAACCTTTAGTCTTGTAACTCGAGTGTCTACTAATGAAGCACTACTCTGTGTTGCAGCAATTGATGCTCCAACAGCTTTTCTTTTTAATGATTTGAAAGAAACCACATACATGCAGCAACCCGAAGGATGTGATGATGGGTCTGGGAGAGAATGTAGCTTAAAGAAAGGTCTGCATGGACTGAAGCAGGCTCCTTGTTGCTGGAATGAAAAGTTCAGTAATCATATCTCTAAACTTGGCTTTCAGAGGACCGAAGCTGATTCTTGTATTGTCATGAGATAGAAAGGCTCTAATAAAATATTCGCCAGCTGCTGTGGCCCTGCGGTTCTAGACGCTTCAGTCCAGAACCACGTTGCTGCAAAGGAAGCGGGTTCGAATCCTGCCTCGGGCATGGATGTGTGTAATGTCCTTAGGTTAGTTAGGTTTAAGTAGTTCTAAGTAAGGGGACTGATGACCTCAGATGTTCAGTCCCATAGTGCTTAGAGCCATTTTTTAAATAAAATACTGCTTGTGCTTTATGTTGATGATGGTTTGATTGCACCTCACAGTGAATAGTAACTACAATAATTTATCATTGATTTAACAGAAGATTTCAAAATTACTTCATCACCTGCATCATTTCTCTTAGGACTGGAAACTGATTAACAAGAAGACGGATCTGTTCACGTCAGTCTCATTTTGCAGAGAAGATATTAGAGCACTTCAACATGAATAAGTGCAAGGCTATATCTACCTCGGTTGCGAATGACAGTGATGCAGAAGAAAGTCATCATTACTCTGAATTTCGGTTCAGACTAGCTGTCGGAACACTAATGTTTCTGATGTGTGGGACAGTTCCTGATACTGCGTATGCTGTCAGTGTGGTATCTACAAATCTGGACAAACCACAGGTCGTGATTTAAGAGGATTCTTCAATACCTGAGAGGTTCAACAAATTGTGGGCTTGTTTATAAAAAAGCTCAAAAAGGGGGATTTTTGAATGCTATGGTGATTCTGATCCGAGTAGAGATGTTGGCACAGGGCGCTCAAAATCAGGTGTTCTTTGTCCTTATTCTGAGGCACCTATCTCCTGGATTAGTCAAAGGAATCTTCTGTTTCCATATTCACAACTGAAGCTGAGATTGTAGCCACTAGCGAAGCTGCTTGAGGGATAGTCCGGATGAAGAAGCTTTTCACACAATTGGATCAGTTGAAATCGACACCAATTTTACATATTGATAGCAAAGCTGCTATCCAGCGAGCCTAGAATCCTAAACTTCATCGACAAACGTAGCATATTCGTATAAGACACATCTTTGTTCACGTTTGTTAGTGCTAGTGAAATTACAGACTTAAAAGTGGACACTGAAGGACAACTTACTGACATATCAACGAAACCATTGTTTTCAGTTAGATTTCAATGGTTGTGTAATAATACTGGATTCTGTAAGTTAGTAAATAAGGGAGAGTGGTGCTGTATTTTTTTTCATCTTTGGAGATTTAATAACTGAACTCTGTACCTTTGTTTTCAGCAGTTGGCAGTACAAGTGTGTAATCTTTTACCTTTTGGTCATGTGCCTTTGTTTGGTTTGGTTTTGAATAAAGCTTGCGTTATTCAACTGTGTAAATGTTCGTTTTTCTTCTTGTGTTTTTCAAGTGTCTAAATATTCATTTGTGATACAGTAATTCTCAGCAATATGTAAAATAACAAGATAATTAAGTCGATTGATCTTAAATAAGATTCGATGGATGTAAAAACGAAAACCTTCGTTCATTAGCAAAGGATGATAAATGTAATAGGCAAACGAAGGAAGTGCACAAATCTAGGAATTAGTCCCATTGCCCATTCAAATATTTTTAAGAACTGAAAACCTCCTCTCAAGTTCTTTTCGTGCTCATTTTATCTATTCAAAACTTACAAAAACATGTCTCTATCACTTATCAATCTCTCTCCATCAAAATCTCTTTTGTAAAAATTTTACAATTTAATCGACACCTGTAGGATGCCCAAGAGTAAATTTTTCCAATGATTTGAAAAATTTTGCAGATTGGTTCCCAAATCTACTCTTGAGTGATGCAATCAACTGGTTGAAAACTTCAGACTCTGATTGCTGGCAAATTCAGGAAGCGTTTTGAATTTACCTTGATCGAGACATTTTGGATTTTTGTGCTGACACAGAAGTTTAGATTTGCCAACAACAAGGTCAGCAACATCTTGATAACTTTCACAGCGAATTTCCTGAAATTTAAATTAATAGGTAACCATTCACCCTCAAAAATAGAAGCTAAAAAAATGATATGATTGTATCTGTATGTATGTTTCCATTGGTAACTTGCTTACACTGTCTATATTGCCTTCTGAAGAAGACGTTTTTATAGAAGTTGAAACTCTGGTAAAGGGGTTTTAATAAACCAGCCAATTTGCAGCTGATTGGCTGTGTTCTATCTCTAGAAAGAAAGTATGTTTAACCATATCACAATCCCTGTCAAACTCTTCACGCAGTATCGTATCTCCCATTTAATCTTCATGTACATCCTCTTCCATTTCCATAATATTGTCCTCAAGTGCATTGCCCTTGTATAAACCCTCTATATGCTCCTTCCACCTTTCTGCCTTCCCTTCTTTGCTTAGAACTGTGTTGCCATCTCAGCTCTTGATATTCATACAAGTGGTTCTCTTCTCTCCAAAGGTCTCTTGAATTTTCCTGTAGGCAGTATCTATCTTACCCCTAGTGAGATAGGCCTCTACATCCTTAGATTTGTCCTCTAGCCATCCCTGCTTAGCCATTTTGCACTTCCTGTCGATCTCATTTTTGAGACGTTTGTATTCCTTTTTGCCTGCTTCATTTACTGCATTTTTATATTTTCTCCTTTCATCAATTAAATTCAATATTTCTTCTGTTACCCAAGGATTTCTACTAGCCCTCTTCTTTTTACCTCCTTGATCCTCTGCTGCCTTCACTATTTCATCCCTCAGAACTACCCATTCTTCTTGTACTGTATTTCTTTCCCCCATTCCTGTCAATTGTTCCCCTATGCTCTCCCTGAAACTCTGTACAACCTCTGGTTCTTTTAGTTTATCCAGGTCCCATCTCCTTAAATTCCCACCTTTTTGCAGTTTCTTCAGTTTTAATTTACAGTTCATATCTAATAGATTGTGGTCAGAGTCCACATCTCCTCCTGGAAATGTCTTACAATTTAAAACCTGGTTCCTAAATCTCTGTCTCACCATTATATAATCTATCTGATATCTTCTAATATCTCCAGAATTCTTCCACGTATACAACCTTCTATTATGATTCTTGAACCAAGTGTTAGCTATGATTAAGTTATGCTCTGTGCAAAATTCTACCAGAGGGCTTCCTCTTTCATTTCTTACCCCTTTTCCATATTCACCTACTACATTTCCTTCTCTTCCTTTCACTACTATCGAATTCCAGTCACCCATGACTATTAAATTTTCGTCTCCCTTCACTATCTAAATAATTTCTTTTATCTCATCATACATTTCATCAATCTCTTCGTCATCTGCGGAGGTAGTGATCATATAAACTTGTTCTCCTGTGGTAGGCATGGGCTTCGTATCTATCTTGGCCACAATAATGCGTTCACTATGTTGTTTGTAGTAGTTTACCCACACTCCTATTTTTTATTCATTATTAAACCTACTCCTGCATTACCCCTATTTGATTTTGTATTTATAACCCTGTATTCACCTGACCAAAAGTCTTGTTCCTCCTGCCACCGAACTTCACTAATTCCCACTATATCTAACTTTAACCTATCCATTTCCCATTTTAAATTTTCTAACCTACCTGCCCAATTAAGGGATCTGACATTCCACGCTCTGATCTGTAGAACGCCAGTTTTCTTTCTCCTGATAACGACATCCTCTTGAGTAGTTCCCCACCCGGATATCCGAATGGGGGACTATTTTACCTCCGGAATATTTTACCCAAGAGGACGCCATCATCATTTAACCATACAGTTAAGCTGCATGCCCTCTGGAAAAATTACAGCTGTAGTTGCCCCTTGCTTTCAGTCGTTCGCAGTACCAGCACAGCAATGCCGTTTTGGTTAGTGTTACAAGGGCAGATCAGTCAATCATTCGGACTGTGCCCCTGCAACTACTGAAAAGGCTGCTGCCCCTCTTCAGGAACCACACGTTTGTCTGGCCTCTCAACAGATACCCCTCCATTGTGGTTGCACCTACGGTACGGCCATCTGTATCGTTGAGGCATGCAAGCCTCCCCACCAACGGCAAGATCCATGGTTCATGGGTTGGGGGGGGGGGCGGTTATATAAATAAGGAACAGCAGAAGCTCTATAACACTACGTTAGGGAAAGCCTGAAATCTCTTCTGTTTTACGCGATGACTTTCCGTCAATTACTTCGAACTGTGACCTCTCTGACAGGGCCGGCTGGGGTGGCTGACCGGTTCTAGGCGCTATATTCTGGAACCGCGCGACCGCTACGGTCGCAGGTTCGAATCCTGCTTCGGGCATTGATGTTTGTGATGTCCTTAGGTTAGTTAGGTTTAAGTAGTTCTAAGTTCTAGGGGACTGATGACCTCAGAAGTTGTCCCATAGTGCTCAGGGCCATTTGAACCATTTTTTCTCTGACAGGAAATTGCAAATCCAGTCACATAACTGAGACGATATTCCATAAGCACGCAATTTCACTACGAGCCTCTTGTGTGGTACAGTGTCAAAAGGCTTCTGGAAATCCAGGAAAACGGAATCGGTCTGAAATCTCTTGTCAATAGCACTCAGCACTTCATGTGAATAAAGAGCTAGTTGTGTTTCACAGGAACGATGTTTTCTGAACTTATGTTGACTGTGTGTCAATAGGTATAGTGTTGTGGAAAACGGTGGACAGCATACTGCACATGTTTTGCGCCAGTCACATGGAAATTAATAATACGATTTGATTTTTATTGATGCTTTTTACGTGCTTTTTTGCTTCTGGACAATTAAAAACCGATGTGATTGATCCTTTTTATGCGGTTTTTGGCTTCAGGACAATTAAAAACCGATGTGACTGATACTTTTTAAGTGGTTTTATGCCTCAGAACAATTAAAAACCCATGTGAGTGATGCTTTTTATGCGGTTTTGACCTCAGGACATTAAAAATCGATTTTTCCCATCTTATGTGATATGACCTTGCCATGGTGGGTGGGCTTACTTAACTAACAGTATCACAACTGTACACCCATGCACACTGAGTAGTACAGTTTGTTTAAAGTCAAACATACACCTTAGGTATTGTTGTATGATTCATTCTTCATTTTTAGTCGACCACTATTAAATCATGATGCTTACAGGGCCCTCTTTTGCTACATTTTGTAACTATTTGTTTTTCTTCTGCCATACGTTTTCCCCCTTCTCCGATAATATTACATATCAATTTGAAGTTATTCTGACCAGTGGCGTTATTTCTACAGTGGTTTGAAAGTTTAACTTTAATTATAATGTTTCTGTATTTTTAATTATTTCTAGTTCATATTCCACATCATGGTCTCTATCCCATCTCCGTGGATTATCATTAACATAAAATTAGGTAGAAGCAGAAAGTGTGAAAAAGCTATCTATGATGTTAATGTTACTTAACACAAATTTAATCTTTCATTTTGTTGTCACAATGCTACAAAGGCCAGTTCCCCTGCTCTTGGTAATCAGAAGTCCATACCTGGCTCTAAAGCTGGGTTTCTACTGGCATGAATTTCTTACAAGTAGATCCCCTGCTACCACTCCCATAATTCAACATACGTGTGCAAACATGCAATTTGCATGTTGTTATACCAACTTACACCTAACCTTTGAAAGTTAAGTGGCGTTCTACCTCCTCCACCATCATCTACAAGTTTCAGCAACTATGATTAGTGGATCTGCTCTCATTCTACTCTGATTCATTCAACAGCACAGATCTAGAATCGTTTGTTTATTTACGTGAAAAGTTAGCGTCATACCAAAATAATGTGCTTGCTCTTCAACTAAGTAAATGAATACCTTCTAAAATGACAAAATATTCTTAAACTATGTGACAGGGACATCTTTTTAACATTCAACAACTCTTTATAATCATTTATTTGTATCAGAGTAACATATCATCTTTCAAAGCGATGAAATGATTAAACAGTATCGTTACTGGCAGAATGGACTTGTTGAAGTTCATATTACAGCAGAACACTCAATACTGTAAAGGTATTTTTTATTTCAGTATAGTGATAATAAGGTCTTGCTTTAGTCACTGAGTGTAAGTATTGTGGCGAAATAGAAGTTTATTTTTAACTTTAGAGAATTAAAACTACTCTTGTCCATCATTAAAATACTATGCAAATATGACATTGTTCATATTGGTGCTGTTACTGAGTGATTACTTTTCTCCACAGCTTTGTAAATTTTGATTACAAAATAAGTGCTGCACCAGTGAAACAAACATATACAAATATTGCAGTGACTTCAGTTTGCCAGATGTTTCAGTGTTACTTCTAATTTAATGTGAGGTGGCATGACAGCTTGCATACGTGTACTAGATCTTGCTACAGAGCCACAAATATAGCTCAAAAAAGATTTCAAAATTTATGTTACTCATTCAAAAATGATTTTAAAATGAATGCTGTCTCAAGCAGATAACTTCCTTATTAGCATACTGGATGTTCCCAAGTGATTGCTACAAGATGTCCACTCCCATATCCAACTTTAATAAAAAAAATATGACCTTTTAAGTTGAAAAAACTTTTTGAGTATCCCATTCATCAAAAAACAAAGTTCATTGTATATTTTATTTTTAGTTTCAGAAATGTTGATGTACGAAATCATATGATTGTTTTTATACACACTGTTCATAATTCACTGGGTCTCAGTGTGGTTTCAGGCCCCAATGGTTCATATTCAAAGATGTGAAAATGTTATTTCTTTCGTGCAAGCTTCTTTTGAATCAAAACCATCTACTGAAGGCACTCTAGCTGATATGAGTAATGTATTTGATTTAGTAAACTGGAGATACCAAGGCATTATGGCATCCACGACTTGGAACCTTTGCCTAAGGATCAATTCTTCAGGCACTGTCATTTGCAATGTTTCTTAATGATCTTCAGAGTAATTTGTCATGTATATCTGTACATGATGCAGATGACACAATGACTGCAAATTCTGGAAAAGAGGTGAACAAACTGAAACTACAAAACGGTGAGTCCTTCAAGTTATCAAATACTTGGTTTAATGCCAATGAATATCTGGTAAACTACTTGGCATGTATATGGATGCAGATTTTATCTGTTGAGTAAACTACATAAATGTCTTTCTGAAAAACTGTACCTTTGTTCATATTGTGCATTCTTTCACTTTTATATAAGATTTGGTTTTGTTGGGTGGGGTGATTCTCCTGGAGAAAAAAAATGTAGCAGACGTAGAGCATTAGCTGTTTCCATAACTGAAACATCTTGTGGGCCTTATTCCAAACAGTAAATTGTATTAATAGTTACATGTCTCTTCATACACAGTTGTCCCTTGCTTTAAAAGAAAACCACCGCCAGTATAGCCTAAGGCAGCCTGTGCACAAACATAATACTTATCAAATATTAAAAACAGATACACAAACAAATAGAGAAAACGCAGTGTAGTTACAAGTGTCTAGTTACAAGACGTTTTAGTATATTACCTTCATAGGTACCTCAGGTCTCACTAAAGTGGCTGAAAGAGAAGGTCTGTCTTAAACTTGAAGAATATGAGAATTGTGTAGAGGTTGATCTTAATTAATAATTAATTAACAAAGTTTACAGCTTCCACCACCTGAGGAGGTGCAGTGGGGAATTAGTCCACAATAAAGAAGAATTACATGACTGTCAGAACACTCAATAAAGAAGTAGATCATAAATTGAAATAATGGCCGTAATCTAAACATACTGTCTCACAAAAGGGAAAACACTTCATCCTGACAACTCATTGAAGAGCCCAGACTACTTCTGTGCTGTAAATCTGATAAGAAAAATAAACAGAAACCCAGGAAAAAATAACGTTTTTGAAGGAGGTTTTATCGAAAAATATTGTTGTTGTTCTTAACTATGTGACCAATAGTTGAGATTACAGTAGCACACGAGCCATTACCAGCAATTCAATAAAGAAACTTTAGAATACCTGCTTGGTTGATGAGTAATTATTAAAGCCATCAACTCTGCTGTTGAAGAATGAGTGGGAAGATCGTCAATCACAATTTCTAAGGACTAAAACTGTTTCATTGGTTCCACAACTATGTCATAGAATTGAGAAGTGAATGTGTCAGCCACCCATTAACTTTCAGCAATGGAGTCCACCTGGCACAGTGATCCAGCTCGTCATCAGTGTCCGCTACACACCATACTGCACAGCAACTGTGGTGAGCTGTACTTAATTCATACTACTTTTTTGTGACAGTAGTACCTACTGTGAAATAATTTAAAAGTGTCTACATCCAAAAACAGAGACGTTGAACGAAATATATATACGCCAGCTTGACAGTTCATGGGGTCGCAGGTAAATATTCAAATGGTCATTTCTTTTGTTATGTAGTTATGAATAAGCACTTAAATTTTGTGTGCATGCTTTACACCTTCCTTTGATAATTACAAGAGCCTGGAAACTAATTTTGCAATCTGGCAGAAAGTAGTGGAGAACATACTGAGCATAATTTCCAGTCTGCAAGTCCAGATTCCTCTTTATGCTCACTGAAAGAAAATGTGCCTCTTTGCTGCTTACTCAGCAGGATCAGGAACTACGACTATTAGTAAAACTTTTGAGTTTTAACTGATTGCTATACTCTGTAAAAGTTCACATGTACAAAATATAATAATATCCCTGATAATAATAATAACAATAATAATAATAATCGTTTCAGAAACAGCACTATTAACAGTGCAGAGATGACCACTGTGGGAACTTCCAAGTAAAATGGTATATCATCTTGATTTCTAATCACCAAAAGTTACTTCATTGCCAATATAGCGGAAAAATAATTTCCTCACTTGCCACGTGGTTTTGTCAGCATTGTGGGCGACACACAGTTACTTCTGTGAAATTTAAGGGAACCAGGATAGTGGAATATCTTCACAGGTTCACTTCCAGCTTTTATGGAAAATCGCATTCAACTCTGCCAAGCTCTGACGTTGTCCAAGACACCAGGCAAGCAGGCATTTGAATGACATGAACATATTGATATCCAGGTTCAAAGTGTCTCTCCTAACTGCCTCTCTGGCCATTTTTATATATGGCCACAGTGGACCACCAAAGGGAACATCTGCTATCAGTCGTCCTAGGGACAGGGTCAGAATCTAAAAGGCCCATTTCTCGGACACGTATTAATTAATAATAATTGTTTAACAATTTGTAATCTTCTCAATTTGTATATAAATAGAATTAAGTTTGGTTTAGTTATTAAAATGTTTTAGCTGGCTACAATTTTTTAAAGCGGAATCGACAGTAGAACATGACTTCTGAACTGCCTTTTTAAGATTCCTTGTTCTCACAGTTATTTATGAACTGTCTCGAAACTTGCTATAGCTGTATTACTGCATTATTGCAATTGCGTACTATAAGTACAACTTTCTATTACAAATACAAATGATAATCAATTATGAGTAAGGACTTCATTTCAAATTTGGTTTTTAGTAAATAATTTGCAAACCAATAGAGGTAACTTATTGGTGTTACATATAGAAGATGTTTACATCTTACTGAGGATGTTTCTAAGTCTAGTATTTAGAACCTTTAATTTTTCATAAAAACCCAAATAACTTTTGATTGTGATGTACATGATGTGCATTTGTATATTATGACCAGTTTTTAGCTCTCTAGTTCTATTATTTAGTGCCACTATTTTTTCTTAATGTCGTATATTTTGCCTGACATATTAAGGGCTTATTTCAATAGTATAATTGAATATTTCTGCTATCTCAACTGCAGATTTTTCAGCGCTCATTTAATTTTAGGACTCTATATCTCAGAATGAACAAAAATGGACTTGTACAACTATTGAAATAAGCCCTTCATATTCATTTGATCATTCTGAGACCTTAAAATGTTAAAAATAATATACTTAAGCCTACACTGATGAAGTTTGGAGCATTTATTTTAGATTTAATGTCACAATTATATTATGGTGTAATCCTTTGTATGTTAAGCACAGATGTTATGATGATGTGACATTGGTAGTAGTGAACTGGAGTAAACCCCTGCACACTAGCTTTCCCCTGTGCCTCTTATAACGATACAGCACTTGTTTAGCCTCAAGTTAGCAGCAGTAGAATATTAGATGCAAACTCGTTATGGTTTTACCATATGCCAATATGAGATGGAAGAGCTATTCAAGGTTTTTGCAGAATTAAAATCTGACGTTAATAATAAATTGGATACTACTTATGCAAATATTGAAACTGGAGGTATTAAGTTAAACCCAGAGGCAGATGTACATTCTACATGTTTTTAAAGATATTTTATAAGTCCCTGCCTAAGTGTTGTGATGAACCCAAAAAACTGTTTTTCCCTGAGTTGTTTGGAAGAGGATGGTGCTAAATGAGGAACTGGTCATTCGAAGAATTCCCTTCTTGGAATGATTTTCAGGAAATGTTTAAGAAGTACTGGTTGCCCAGCACACAGGAAAAGTTAATGCTAGAGTTATTTGGCCCAAAATATTATAGTAATAGTTGGCATCCTGGTAGTTATAAGAAATACAGAATGTCCCAAAATAATGTATACATTCTTTGAAACTGAACATCTCTTTAATGAAAGGGGTTAGAAATACAATTTTAGTGGTACTAGGTGCCTCATGGCCCGACTTAAGATGGTAAATGTTCAAAGTGGTGTCTGTCCATCGCAATACACTGTCGACAAAGACTTACAACTGAGCGACATGCCAATGTTATTGTTTCCAACGGAATAGCAGCACAGACTTGTTTAATTTGCTCTCTAAGGTCATCCAGTGTGTGTGGTCTCACAGTGTAAACTGTATTCTTGAGAGTACCCCAAAGAAAGAAGTCTAGAGGAGTTAAATCTGGAGATTGAGCAGGATACTCCACACTCCATCTTCGTCCTATCCATCTGGTACGGAATGTATGATTGAGAAATGCCTTCACATCCAGGTGAAAGTGAGGTGGCGTCCCATCCTGTTGAAAGTAATAATCTTCATTTCCAGACACAACGCTAAGACCAGGAGTTATCATTTACAACATTTCCAAGTACGAGTCACCCGTGACAGTGTTGTTGAAGAAGTACGGCCTGATTAACCCTCTAGAAGACAGACCACAACGGACTGTTACTCCTAGTAGATTAATATGCCTTTGCTCAGTTACGTATGGATTCTCCCTGGCCCAGTACACGCAATTATGGTTGTTAATTGCTCCATCAAGTTCAAACGTCGCTTCATCTGACCAAATAATTCGATCTTGGAAACATTGCTCTTCTTCACATCTGTTAATGTGCCACTCACAAAATTCGCTTCGCCTATCAGGATCATCCTCGTTAAGAGCATGGAGAAGTCTTGGAATGTAAGGCTTAAAGTTCTGAGATGGCAAAATTGTATGAACACTGCTTCTGCAGATCCCAGTCCCATGAGAGCATTGCCTCACATATTTCTTCGGGGATCGTGTGTATGCCTGGATTACTGCATCAAAACCCTCGTTGTCTGTTGAACTTCTCTTTCGTCCGCTATGTCTCTTCTTCTCATTGTGCACTGTTTCTTCGATTTCAAACTTATCTCTGATTATTAGAATTGTTACTCTTGTTGGTGGTGGTATTCCAAATTCAGCTCTCCAATGTGTCCAATTTTTCCCGAGGACATGCAGCTTTACTGTATGATTAAATGATGATGGCGTCCTCTTGAGTAAAATATTCCGGAGGTAAAATAGTCCTCCATTCGGATCTCTGGGCGGGGACTACCCAAGAGGACGTCGTTATCAGGAGAAAGAAAACAGGCGTTCTACGGATCGGAGCTTGGAATGTCAGATCCCTTAATCGGGCAGGTAGGTTAGAAAATTTAAAAAGGGAAATGGATAGGTTAAAGTTAGATATAGTGGGAATTAGTGAAGTTCGGTGGCAGGAGGAACGAGACTTTTGGTCAGGTGATTACAGGGTTATAAATACAAAATTAAACAGGGGTAATGCAGGAGTAGGTTCAATAATGAATAAAAAAATAGGAGTGCGGGTTAGCTACTACAAACAGCATAGTGAACGCATTATTGTCGCCAAGATAGACACAAAGCCCATGCCTACTACAGTAGTATAAGTTTATATGCCAACTAGCTCTGCAGATGATGAAGAAATAGATGAAATGTATGACGAGATAAAAGAAATTATTCAGGTAGTGAAGGGAGACGAAAATTTAATAGTCATGGGTGACTGGAATTCGTCAGTAGGAAAAGGGAGAGAAGGAAACATAGTAGGTGAATATGGATTGGGGGGAAGCCGCCTTGTAGAATTTTGCACAGAGCATGACTTAATCATAGCTAACTCTTGGTTCAAGAATTATAAAAGAAGGTTGTATACCTGGAAGAATCCCGGAGACACTAAAAGGTATCAGATAGATTATATAATGGTGAGACAGAGATTTAGGAACCAGGTTTTAAATTGTAAGACATTTCCAGGGGCAGATGTGCATTCTGACCACAATCTATTGGTTATAAACTGCAGATTGAAACTGAAGAAACTGCAAAAAGGTGGGAATTTAAGGAGATGGGACCTGGATAAACTGAAAGAACCAGAGGTTGTAGAGAGTTTCAGAGCATAAAGGAACAATTGACAGGAATGGGGGAAAGAAATACAGTAGAAGAAGAATGGGTAGCTCTGAGGGATGAAGTAGTGAAGGCAGCAGACGATCAAGTAGGTAAAAAGACGAAGGCTAATAGAAATCCTTGGGTAACAGAAGAGATATTGAGTTTAACTGATGAAAGGAGAAATTATAAAAATGCAGTAAATGAAGCAGGCAAAAAGGAATACAAACGTCTCAAAAATGAGATCGACAGGAAGTGCAAAATGGTTAAGCAGGGGTGGCTAGAGGACAAATGTAAGGATGTAGAGGCTTGTCTCACTAGGGGTAAGATAGATACTGCCTGCAGGAAAATTCAAGAGACCTTTGGAGAGAAGAGATCCACTTGTATGAATATCAAGAGCTCAGATGGCAACCCAGTTCTAAGCAAAGAAGGGAAGGCAGAAAGGTGGAAGGAGTATATAGAGGGTTTATACAAAGGCGATGTACTTGAGGGCAATAGTATGGAAATGGAAGAGGATGTAGATGAAGATGAAATGGGAGATAAGATACTGCGTGAAGAGTTTGACAGAGCACTGAAAGACCTGAGTCGAAACAAGGCCCCCAGAGTAGACAACATTCCATTAGAACTACTGACAACCTTGGGAGAGCCAGTCCTGACAAAACTCTACCATCTGGTGAGCAAGATGTATGAGACAGGCGAAATACCCACAGACTTCAAGAAGAACATAATAATTCCAATCCCAAAGAAAGCAGGTGTTGACAGATGTGAAAATTACCGAACTATCAGTTTAATAAGTCACAGCTGCAAAATACTAACGCGAATTCTTTACAGACGAATGGAAAAACTGGTAGAAGGGGACCTCGGGGAAGATCAGTTTGTATTCCGTAGAAATGTTGGAACACGGGAGGCAATACTAACCTTACGACTTATCTTGGAAGAAAGTTTAAGAAAAGGCAAACCTACGTTTCTAGCATTTGTAGACTTAGAGAAGGCTTTTGACAATGTTAACTGGAATACTCTCTTTCAAATTCTGAAGGTGGCAGGGGTAAAATACAGGGAGCGAAGGGCTATTTACAATTTGTACAGAAACCAGATGGCAGTTATAAGAGTCGAGGGGCATGAAAGGGAAGCAGTGGTTGGGAAAGGAGTGAGACAGGGTTGTAGCCTCTCCCCAATGTTATTCAATCTGTATATTGAGCATGCAGTAAAGGAAACAAAAGAAAAATTCGGGGAAGGTATTAAAATTCATGGAGAAGAAGTAAAAACTTTGAGCTTCGCTGATGACATTGTAATTCTGTCAGAGACAGCAAAGGACTTGCAAGAGCAGTTGAACGGAATGGACAGTGTCTTGAAAGGAGGATATAAGATGAACATCAAGAAAAACAAAACGAGGATAATGGAATGTAGTCAAATTAAATCGGTTGATGCTGAGGGAATTAGATAAGGAAATAAGACACTTAAAGTAGTAAAGGAGTTTTGCTATTTGGGGAGTAAAATAACTGATGATGGTCGAAGTAGAGAGGATATAAAATGTAGACTGGCAATGGCAAGGAAATCGTTTCTGAAGAAGAGAAATTTGTTAACGTCGAGTATAGATTTAAGTGTCAGGAAGTCGTTTCTGAAAGTATTTGTATCGAGTGTAGCCATGTATGGAAGTGAAACATTGACGATAACTAGTTTGGACAAGAAGAGAATAGAAGCTTTCGAAATATGGTGCTACAGAAGAATGCTGAAGATAAGGTGGGTAGATCACGTAACTAATGAGGAGTTATTGAATAGGATTGGGGAGAAGAGAAGTTTGTGGCACAACTTGACTAGAAGAAGGGATCGGTTGATAGGACATGTTTTGAGGCATCAAGGGATCACAAATTTAGCATTGGAGGGCAGTGTGGAGGGTAAAAATCGTAGAGTGAGACCAAGAGATGAATACGTTAAGCAGATTCAGAAGGATGTAGGTTGCTGTAGGTACTGGGAGACGAAGAAGCTTGCACAGGATAAAATAGCATGGAGAGCTGCATCAAACCAGTCTCAGGACTGAAGACCACAACAACAACAACAACATGTCAGCATACGACACTCACATTCTCTGTTTTCCAGTAACACTTTAGCGTCCATTTCCTTTGTTCAAACGATAACGCCATGTTCGCTGACAATCCTGAAACAGAAGAAATCATTGTTATGTTTTTCACCGCCTTCTTAATTATTACCCATAAAAATTGTATTTCTGTCTCCTTTAATTAAAGAGATTCTCTGTTTCAAAGAGCGTATACATTATTTTGGGACACCCTGTATATTGAGTGGTAGCTAAAAAGCTCAAAATACGTGGACAATCCTATAAAGGACCGCCTGTAATCAAAGTGTTGGTGCGGAGGATACCTTACTATGTCAAGAAAGATATATAATATTTTAGCAGATGACGGCAATCTGTTTATTGACATTTATCAAAGGTATTGATATACTGAACAAAGAATGAGGAGACTACGCACAAGGTGACAACTGCCAACCAGACAATAATGAAGAGAAAGGTATCCACACACATTTTAACAAAAAAGTAATACGAATTATTGTGAAGTAAGGATGTGGAATAATAATAGGAGAAATAATCAAGGAAGTAACGAGGCATAGACAATTCATTCTAGTAATGTAAACAACGTCATCAGAAACTAGGTTGACACTTAGTGTGGTGGCTGCTGTGAAGGTGGCTGATGTGAAGGTATCTCCAGCAGGTGTCGCTCCCATCAGCCACCGTGCCGAGTGTCAACTTGTTGCGTGAACAGTAATGTAAGTACTAATATGCTGATTGACTGGAGAACACCTTGCAGTTTGTTGTTCACTTTACTGATCAGATGAACACGAGCTCAATGCAACTCACTTTGCTTATGTTGCACAATAGACAGGGCATCACACAGTTGAGTACCATCAGCTTACAGTCATGTGATGCCTTTTGATACCACTGGAAAGTTGGCGTTGTTTTGTAAACTCACGTCACCAGTTTTGTAAAGGGCTCGTCGATACTGCTGTGGAGGCCGAGTTGCCACCGTGTTACGGCAGGCTGAGTTTGAGAGTTTGTGGAAAGGCTTCTGGTGCAGTACACCGCTAAGACAATTTGTCCCTGCCACTATTACACAACTGTGCCCCAGGGTCAGGTGACAGGATAGGTGAATGAAGGTTCAACAACACTCCAACAAATTAGCAACAAAGTCACACAAATTAGTTAAAAAGGTTTACTTGTCTTTGTGACTTGTTGAATGATTAAGTCTGCAATACTGCATATAATATAAGACAAAAGAGGCCCTCAATGGCTAAGTGCAAATGATTGAAGGTAAACTTCACAGCACATAGCAAATGAAATTTTTACAAGAACTGTCTGTTCACTTTTAAGAGTTCACTAAATGACGTTCCCTGTCC
Source organism: Schistocerca piceifrons (assembly GCF_021461385.2). Taxonomy (NCBI): domain Eukaryota; kingdom Metazoa; phylum Arthropoda; class Insecta; order Orthoptera; family Acrididae; genus Schistocerca; species Schistocerca piceifrons. The sequence goes on from NC_060138.1 coordinate 13,532,996, forward strand.
GAGTCAGCCCTGGACGATGACCTATAAACAAGTGGGCGAGAGCTGCTCTTCTATCGTCCGAGCAGGCTTCTTTCCGTTGTCGTCTGGTCATTGGCGGACTGTAATCGGTCAGCAATTGGCTGAGGCGAGGTCGATATCTTTACCCTCAGCGCCATGGAGGTAAGAATAAGGGGAGATGGCGCTACGTATCCCAGCCATACTACGTTTTGAAGCCATGGGGGCGTGGCTCGCTGCCATGACAATCTGACCAAAACATTGTCAGTGTGCTATAGCGCTGCGTGTATTACAGTGGCTAATTGCACCATATACGCATGTAACGTCATCAGATTGGTTGTTTCAAAGTTTTTGTTTAAAATAAAATCTCGTAAAGGCGAAATTCCGCATTTCTTCTGATTAAAAATAGTTTTTAATGTAATATTACGAACAGCTAGCCTTCAATGTAAACGATACAGTGTTGTTAATTCAGTAATATACGTGTATCACAAACTAAATAATAGAAACTGAAAACTAAGTTAGCTATACCCTCCCTCCAAAGCCCCATAAATACATCTTGTTTGTAATACGTACTGGGACATTTCAGTTACGTTACACTACTGGGAAACACTCTTCATTACCACCAATATTTATTGAAATGTGGTACATAGAATGGCAAATCTACACAGTGTCCTGTTTAGGCCAGTTAATGTAGTGTTAGCTTTTAATTTGGTACATGATGAAGACAAAGTGAGTTACTCAACACTTCGATTATCGACGATACGTACGTATTATACTGAAACGTGAACTTGAAAACTAAGAATTTAATTCTTTGAATTAACATACCTTTTGCAAATGTTTTGGGTGTGTAGGGAAAACTGATGGTACAGCATTTTCTCGGAGCCTTACTGTTGAAACGGAAGTTCGGTCTATGTCCTCTTCTCGGAAATGCTGAGAACATATAGTGCTCCATTTAGACGCACACCAATTCTTCCTCCTCACGGCATTCTCCCACAGAGCTTTCCGACTTTCATTTTTAGGAAATCTACAGGAGAAAAACACGCTATAGTACAAGTACCGATGTAGCACACGTTCATTCACAATGAAGTTGTAAAATCACACTTAACGAGACAACTTACACATGAAATGTTATTCCCTTCGATTTCGCATCACAATCAGAAAGATTCGTACATCCGAACACCACACAAGTCACCATAATAGCGCAAAATCCTTCCAAAAGTGAGCGACAAGCCTATGCGCACAAGCTTACAGCAGCAATGTTTCGGTCGGATTGAGATGGCTACCCTCGTCTTCACATAGCTTCACAGCTGTGACGTCACGGCGTCTCCCTCTATTCTTACCTCCATGCTCAGCGCCGACAGTGGCGCAGGTGGAACTCGCGCAAGTGGAGAGTCTCTATGGCACTGGCACCAGCTCGCATCTTTGCACCTGTGTCTTGTTCGGACGGCACAGCGCGTTGATGTATGTCAAGTTTAGAGACAACGTATCTGTAAAGAACTCTTTCGCAGTTCTGATAGCACTTTATTAATCACTATCAGGCTCAGAAAAGATCGTCTTGTTTTGGTGTAATAGGTACAGTAATACTCAACAACATTAACCCAAGAACCTCATTGTGTAAGTACAAGCTGAGGGGGAAATGGAGGGAAGCTCCTGTTCTATAATTTTTGTACTCTTAGTGGAGCTTTCACATAGATTTTCTTGCTAGAGGAGATCGGTTGGCTCACATCAGTGCAATTTAATTTCACCTCTTCTGCAGCTCTGTACAATGCGTGTGCAAGGTAAGTGATGTGTGCCACACTGGGATAGTGACTCTGAAGTCTGTAGGCTGCTACAGCCATGTATGAAGCACCAGTTATTGGTCTCTATTCACACCAACTAGCGACAGTAGCTTCATTGAGTTGTCAAACGCAAAGGCGGTTGTCGAGCTGTTTATTCTGCTGAGAGCTTCACACCCTTAGGAGAAACATTTCTCCAGGTCCGTCAACTTTAAGAACACCAACGAAAGTATTTACAATTTAACCCCTATCCAAATTGGTGATTTCCGATAGACGCCCTAATCTCTTGGTCAACAACTTTAGTTCGTATTTTGTCGAGCACTTCCTCGTAGCACACAGATAAATAGTCGTTTCTCAGCGTAGCTTCATCTGGAACTGGATTTATTTTGTACTTCAAGAACTGTCTGAAGCGGGGATTCTTCAGCTTCTCCAATAGGACATTGCAAGACACCACCATCTTAAACAAGTTCTTGCACCTCTGAAGATGGACATGTCTACTCAAATAACAGCGTTCGTCTGCTGTCCTTTTCAGCACTTATCTTCGTGCAGCTACTGTGTTTGGAGGTGTTGCAGTGTTTTTACACGATAAAGCCGTTTCCCCCATTAACCTTAACTTCATATAGTTTATAAAATAATATTTCCTTGTCACTGTTGAAGAATTTCTCCCCTGGTTTCGTCGAATAGGACTAAGTTTGTATTCAAACTGAATGGGGCGACTACTTGTGCTACGTTTATTACGCCAGAAGCCACCCTTGTTGGCTTCGAGAATGTTTTGTAGACTCTGTGCAACAATCTTTACATCAGTGAATGGACTACATAATGTGTTACACTGCTTGTCTACTATAAACCCGATAAATAAATCTTTGTAGTAATTGTGTTTAATTGTGACAACATTACCTCAAACATTGTCATGTGAGCAAAATTTTCGTGTTTATATTCTTGTGTACTTAAAAATACGACAAACATTTGGATTTCTGGAAAAAAATTTGGTCGAAATATGATTCATTATGGAAAAAGTTGTCCGAAATTTGACCTATTACTAAAAAAGATATAAACATAATTTTTGCTACATTAAAGCTTTGTGGATGAATTGCTGTAAAATTCACCCTAAAGTTCAGGAAAAAGATTTGACACTAAGATCCATGCCAAACTAATAATAGAATAGTAGGCCCTCATTCAGAGAAGACAGTAATCCTCACATGGCTGAGACCTATTCTATTCTTGAATAGTTGTTTAAAGAAGGAAAAGTAACAGCTAAGGAAGAACATTGTAAACCAATAGTAGTGAGTGACATTTTTGGAAAGAAAGTTGATGTTCACCTATATTCTGTGCATAAAATATCATTAATCTTACACCATGGCTAGCGCTAATGAGGAAGAAATATTGTTGCCTCCTAGTACCAGTAATGGGAGTGTGTGTTACTGGAATCACCTGTAATAAAGGGAAGCAAATTAAAAAAGAAACATGACTACCAGTTACGATTAAAAAGTGGAACTTCCATCAAACATTGTTGCTGGTGCCATAGATATCCTGTTAGGATAAGATTGGTTACTTGATAATTATTATCGATTGGATTTCAACCAGAAAATATTTGTGTGGAAAATAGGTAAAAAGGTAGCTAGCATAGCTTTCCAAAGTAATCCATTGAAATCTAAGCAAGGCCCATCATCAGAGGAGCATATTCATTTAGTTGTGTTTACTGATATTATTGCAACAGATGAAAATAAACAAGAAAAAGAAGGGAGGTATTAAATCAAGAGGAGTTGGCGTTTAATCGATAGCAAGAGAATCACCTGTAGTGCCAGAAGAACAGAAATTTTAATTAGAAGGTATTCTGTTAAAACATAAAGATGTGGTCACAGATAACTTGGGACTAATGAAGGAATACTTCTGTAACTTTAAAGTAAAAGATGACACAGTTTTTTTCCTTTTGCAAGTCATATCCACTACCAATAAACCTTCGAATTGCAGTGAGGGATGAAATACGAAAGGAGATAGACAGCAACATAACTCAATGTATTTTTAGGGTCTGTTGTGGGTACTTAAGAGACTTGTGGTAGGTGTTCATTTAGTTTTAGATTCATGATCACTCCATAAACACAAAGAGACAGACAGGGTTAGAACCCTGAGTACAGAAGAGATGTTATCTAACTTTGATGAAGCAGAATTTCATATTTCCATAGATTTCATGGAAGGATACTGGCAGGTAGCATTACATGAACACTCAAGGCCATACACAGCCTTCTTATTTGAAAGAAAATCTTTACAGTTTAAAGTAAATGCCATGGAAGTATTACAATTCGCCTTGGGTTGTGAGCTGTACCAAGGAGAATGGAATCCAGGAGAGGGTGATCACAGAACAATAGCTTTCATTAGTTGAAGTCTTGGCAAGCATGATTGAATTACTCCATTACCGAATTGGACATTCCTGTGTCAGTTTTCATTCCTGCTAAATAATTATTAGGGAGGGAATTAGTGCAAGAATTAATAATGTATGTCAATGATTTATTAATAGTCTACAAGACTTGGGAAGACTGTTGACAATTATTGATATATATTTTGAGGTGACTGGAAGAAAAAGGGTTACTAATAAAAGTTTCTAAAACATACTTTTGGTGACAAGAGTTGACTTTTTGGGACACAGTGTGGGAATAATGGGAATACAACCATGTCCAGAAAGAATGCAAGTTATAAAAGACTGTCCAGAGACTAGAAATATTAAGCATCTATGATCACTTTTAGATTTGGCTGGATTCTATAGGAGCTTTGTAAGAGGCTAGGCTGTGAAAGATGCTCATTTATCGAACTTATTGAAATAGAAAACTGTCTGGAACTGTGATGAAAGTACAAAAGAAGACTTTAGCAATATTAACCAAGCTACAGCAAAAGCATCATCCTAAAGTGAATCAGGTGTTCAAACTAGCCATTGATGTATAATAATTCAACTTGGGTTGTGAACTGTACCAAGGAGAATCAAATCCAGGAGAGGGAGCTCAAAGAAAAACAGCTTTCATTACCTGAAATATTGGCAAACATGAGTTGAATTACTCAATTACCGAACAATTTGGAAGCAAGACAAGTCACTATTTCACACTGACTATGAACTTCACTACATAATAGATGAGAATAAATATTTTGTGAGTAATATCTAGATAAGTATGCATGAGAAGATAGCATTTACTCTTAAGGAATTACTCATTACTCACAGAAGTCACCATAATTTACCACAGCTCACATTTAAAAAGAACAAGAGATCAGAAGAGACATCAGAACTGAATAGATTCTCTCTTACATGCATAGCCATCACCACATAGAGAGATGGTAATAAATGGCAAGAATATCCAGATTACATTCTAAGTCCAAAAAGGCTACTCTGTAAAAGGAACAACATATATTTTGTCAAGGACAACCTTGTTCTGTAAGTTCTAAGCTTTTCGATCTCTGATAGTGGCAGGAGCTGAAGTGGTGTAATAAATGAAGAAAATCTTAATATCGGTCTAGATGACTTTACTCAAAATAATGTTTCTTGCTCATGCTGAGTTGAACAAAGAGTAGTATATTTAAGAGACAGTCGTATATTTAAGAGACAGTAGTATATTTAAGAGGAAGCTCAGTAATAAGGTATGGGTTCAAAATACAATAGAATTAAGGTAACTAAAGTTATAAGAGGGAAGACGAGAAAGTAGTGGTTTAATGGGAGTGATGTAATAATGAACAGGCTATGATACGCATATATACATGAATCATATTATGAATAGTGCAGGTGGGATAAAGGGAGTATTACTTAAGTTTAAATGGAGGAAAAATGGAGGCATATATATAGGGCCAATATAGCTATAAAATTTGAATGGTCTTTATGAAGGATTTTTCTGTAGGAGGAGGAGTATTTATGGGTTTCTGCAGAAGTAGGAGACTATTAGCTTTGAGGATTACTCCAAAGTTGCAAAATATAGGAACGAACCTGAGTTTTGTGGTCTAATTCTTATACTCATTTCAGAAATGGATAGCTAGGACAGAATTGTCTTAACTTTGTGTGCTGCTCTTAACACAGAAAGTAGGAAGTTAACGAGTTTACTACACTAGTTGTTCTCAACATTTATTACATTTGATTGTTTGGAATTGACAGATTAATATATAAACTCCGAAAAGCTCGAAGTGTCTATGGAAAACTATAATTTGCTGTCAGAACTGAATGGATACATCCAACGACTTGGGATGTTTGCGTGTTTCACAACTATTCCTTAGAATGTTTCGTACTTTTCTTATGGTTAGCAGTACCTTTGTTTGCTAGGAGCTTTTTAGGAGGGCAATTTTTACTTATTTTGGATGGTTAAATCACATGATTTAGTTTATACACATTTTTAGGGAATGTTAGCTTAACTTAGAATAAGTAGGTTAACTGCCTGCTTACCTTATCCTACTTGAAGGAAGTGTAGAGGAAATAAGAAATGAGGCTCCTAAGCCTATGTTTCCTCGCAAGTTTAGTTGGTAATCCAGATGAAGATACAACTATGATCAATTCATAATAGGAATTAATAATTACTCCATGTCCAGTCAGCATGACTAGGCTATGAATACTCACTGTGTCTGAATAGACCATTGATAATTAAAACAGAGGTACAGCTGGTTTACCAGCCACCATTGTGGCTGGTCCACATACATAAATAGAGACAATGAAAAAATAATATATGGTCATAACATTTTAAGACTATAACTTACTTCAAGAATTCAAATTCCTATTGAAGAATGGTTCCTTTGCACCAGTGTTTATCCAACCTCAAGCATAGTATTTGAGATCAGATACACTGAAATGATAAATTTTTACTGAGTCTTTGTAAGTAATCCACAAGTAATCATTAAGTAAGGTTAGGGCTATATCATGAGTAAAGATGTTTTGAAATGGAATTATATGAAATATTACTTAGTTCAAATACCATAAGTAAAGGGTTTTTATTTTACAAAGTTTTAACAATTTTCGTTTCTGAAGACAAATGTACAATCTGAGCTAGCAGTATTATTTATTTCTCTATGTCCTGTGGTTGTGATGACATCATTTACATACACAAAAAGGTGACATACAGTATAACATACCACTTGGGTAAGGTAATGTGTTGCACAATGTCTACCAGGCCGACAAATGATGAGTATCATAGTGAGCATACCGGTTTTTTATAAGTTTGTTGTTCTAGAATAGCATGTTGTTTGGAAGTTTATGACTGTCTGTGCATGTACATGGGTAAGGATGGGCGCCACATGTCTGCAAGATGGAATGACGGCAGCTGCTTTACTTTACTTTTGTGGTACTTGCTGGTTCGGCTGTTTATTCCATCGGAGATGTGACTTGCCATGAAACTGCATACTCTGTGACAATATGAATTATTGCATGCAGAGAAAAAAACAAAACAAACATTTTTTATATGTCAAAATGGATTAAGATAACTTTCATTAAGGTTAAGCAGAATGCATGTAACGTTACAGCTCATATTTGAAAACAAACCTTTATCAAGTGTTTTTGCATCATATATGAATGGTCAGTACAATTGTACTTCCAAAGAAATGCTATCTCCTAATTAGCAGAAAGTTACTAATTTGAGAAAAATATACAGCTTACAGCACCAGAAAAGTTACAGTGAAGAGAAATCCATATTAACAAATAATTACACAGACCAACAATGGAAAACTTTTTGGTGAAAATACCTTATTCTTTTTATTGTTAGGATGGGAAATCTAAATATGATACTTCAAAAACTGTATCACCCACCATTTCTTCACACTTTACAGTTAAATTCATTAAATTAAGCGATTTTTTAAAGAATTTAACAGCTTTTGTATAGTTAAAATAATTTAAAATGAGGTGTAATAAATGTAGATGAGAAACATTTGCTGGCACAAAAGGTCAATTCTATTTTTGTGTTAACAGATGGTGGTTTGTATACTGTCAATCTGACTTCACTTTCTCGTTTCCTGTACATGTGCTCAATACAGTGTTTAATCGTGGTTGTAAAAACTCTGCTGACAGTTTTTGTTATATTTGTGTTGAATTTGTGATTAAAAACACCAAAGAAACATTGTTGTCTTTTTGAAAAACGTTTATCTATCATACTTTCGATCTAAACTTGGTGATCAAGATAAATTTTAGGCGCCACACAAGGCATATTGTGTGTGTGTTGGAGACCTGAGAAAATGGTTCAAAAAGGAGAGAAAAGCCTTTAGATTTGCTGTTCCCATGATATGGAGGAAGCCAAGAAATCATTCCGATGATTGCTACTTTTGCAGTGTTGATATTACTGGTCATTATGCGGAAAACAAAAAAGGTAATAAGCTACTATAACCTTTCATCTGCCTTCCGACCAGTAAGGTATGGTGTAGATTTGCTGTTTCCTGACCCACCAGATGATTTAAATTCTGTTCTAACAGAAGTATTTTCTGATGCACAATGTGATTTAGATGAACCGGATGATGATGAATTCCAATGTAATACAGAAAGTCTAGAGCCCAAATTGTTTACTGAGACCGAGCTTAACGATTTGGTTAGGGATCTGGGCTTAATGAAAGAAAAAGTTGAATTGCTTGGCTTTAGATTAAAAGAAAAGAACTTATTGGCAGTTGAAACCAGCATATACATGCATAGAAAGAGTGAGCAGCAATTTTCCAACTTTTTTCAACAAGAAGGTGATTTAGTGCACTGCTCAGACATTCCAGGTCTGATGAATGAGTTTGGTATTGAATACAACAAGGAAGACTGGAGGATGTTTATTGATTCATCCAAAACTAGTTTTAGGGCTGTTTTATTAGACAATTGTAACATGTATGCATCTATACCTGTTGGACATTCTGTACACATGAAAAAAAGCTATGAAAATCTAGAAATAATGTTAAATAAAATAGGCTATTCTGCTCATGGTTGGATGATATGTGGCGATCTAAAAGTAACATGCATGCTCCTTGGTCAGCAAGGTGGCTTTACCAAATTTCTGTGCAGGGAGGAGACCCCCAAGAGGGATCATTGCCGACAAAATTTTATTTAAATAAATTTTCAATGCATAATGTTCGGCCGTAGCCGGCTTGGGCATACTGTGGTGGAAGGTGCTGGCCGGAAGACCATGGTCGGCACATTCCTGCCACGTGCTCCTCGGTCAGACTCAAGTCCCACGGGTTGGTTGCGCTGACGGGGGCACGCTACTAGCAAGGCGCGTTGGCGGAATCAATCCTCCAATCAGAGACTAATCGTGTGATCACGTGGGGACGCGGCCGGGAGCGGCGAGGGCGGCTTGGAAACAGCTCCGCGCTCTCTTAGCTTCTGACCTCGGCCCCGAGTAGTCGCTCCTCTAGCCTCTGCCTCTCTGATGAGCAGACGGCAACCCCTCTTGGGGCTGCTCAGCCCTACGTAGGCACCACTGTACCATCATTACAAGAATAAACTGGGTCCATTCCACTCAATTAATTTTCATTTTACAACGCCCTCCGCTCCTGACTTCTATCCTGACGAACAAATGGTGTCAGAAGTGGGATGCGACCCACCTTACGGTTGTAAAATCAACTCATCAGTTGAGTATGAGTACTATGAAGGGGCCGAGTTTGAGCAATTAAGGGAAACTAGACTGAACGTGGCGAGGCTGCAGCGCGCCATGCACGTGCCAGCCGGGCGCCTGCATTGCAGAATGTGCGTGGCCGCGCACTAGCGCGCCACAAGCGTGACGCAGTTCGCCGCCGGACGCGAGCCGAGGAGGGTCCGCGATGCAGTCACGCTCGCCGCCGCCGCCGCCGCCGCTGTCCGTAGCTGCCACGGGTCACCGCCTGCGCCAGGGTCCGGGGTGCGGCCCTCGCGCCGCCCCGCCGTCGCAGCTGTCCATGCTGTCGCCCGCCGCCTGCTGCGTCCACGCGTGATCAACGCGCCTGCCGCCGCTCGTCGACACCGCCGCCGTCCGTCGTCTGCACGCCACCAAATAATGTAAGTCGCTAGCGACGCTACGGTGGTGTAGATGCCCACACTATTGTAACATGCCGATCACCAGGCAGCAATTGGAGGCAGGAGCAGCCGGAGCGGATGAGGATCCCCTCTTGGCGCTGCAGTCCCAGTTAAATCAATTAATTCTGACTAACGCGGAGCTTAAGCAACAGATAGATGATCTTAAAATGGCTTCTCCGCAATCTAATGTTGCTAAGCCAGTGCTAGTGGAAGAACAGCCGAAGCAGGTGATTCCACCACTCACTAGTGCTGAATCACCTGTGGTAGTAGCCACCTCTACTTTGGTGCAGAGCTTCCCAGCAGTAGCGTTTATTCCGGCGTTCGCTGGAAAGACGCACGAGGATATTCAAACGCTTGTCCAGAATATCCAGGACATCGGAAAGCTTTGCGGTTGGCCAGATGAATTTCTCTTAAACGTGATGAGAATGAAACTCACCGGCGAAGCGCGGAACTACGTGCAGTCGGTCGAGAGCTTGAAAAATGCACCTACCTTCCAGTCCCTTGCAACAGGGTTGATTGAAAGGTATACAGACAAACGTGGTACTAGTTACTATCGCGACTTGCTTTCCACCCTTAAGCAAAAAACGGGTGAAGATTTAGAAGCATTCGCGGACAGGATTCGAAGCGTCGCATGCCACACGTACACACTAAGTGCCAGTTCTGCTCGTAACGAAGTTCTGTTGGAAGAATCAGAATGTCGTGCGATAGACGTGTTTATTCGTGGCATAAACCCTCAAATAGGGGGCGAAATCGAGGTAGCTTCCCCCCGCACCTTACATGAAGCCGTGCGATTAGCACTCTTGAGAGAGGAGGCGAGCCGATTTGTGGCCGTCTCCGCGCGGCAAAGTGAGCCCCGACGTGTCTTTTCGAACGATACTAAGTGTGGGCGCTGCAATAGACAAGGACATGTGGCAGAGCAATGTCGCGTGCCATATTGTCATCAGTGCAGGAACATGGGCCACCAAAGCGTGCATTGTCCAAATAGTAGGCCACAACCGCCTGCAAATTCCAGGCGAAATGCAAACCAACCACAGAACTCGGGAAACGGCCGCGGGGCAGGAAGTGCCACCCCTCCCGGCCTCCGTTAAAAATAGTGACCCCCCCCCTCTAGTTGATAAGGGAATCACGCAGGTGGCAAGCGTGGTTGTCGATGGTGTTAGAGGCCGCAAACCAATATGCGTGCTAATTGACACAGGCGCACAGATCAGCTTGGCATTTTTATCGAAGAGAGATAAAAGAACATTGCAACCGCCGCGGTACCATATCAGTGGTATTGGTCCCGGCATAGTGAAACCTGATGGCAGCTGTTGCGTTGAGTTCATGTTGGACTCCACAGAATATGCTTTTACGATGGAGGTTGTACGAAACAGGCGCACGGGTTACGACATCATCTTTGGAAGTGACTTTCTGCGTCATTTCCAGGGGGTTATTGACTATAGGTTGAATACCGTCCAATTCGGCGACAACGTGCACCGTTTTGGACGTGACTGCACGTTGCGGGCGAGCGGAGCTGGGAAAAAAGGATCCGTTTCCCAAGTTTCGGAGTCTCCCGTAACGATGCTAAAAGCCGATAATTCCGTGGAGATACCAGAAGGCACAGGAAAGATCCTTTGGGTGCCTGTCGGGATACGTGAATCCGACGAGGTTCATTTCTTGGTAGATCCACTCTGCCAGAATGAAACTCTTGACCAGATGCAGGTCCACGTAAAACGTAGCCTGTGCAAAGCACAGCAAGTACAGAAAGAAAATTGCGTACCCGTGTGGTTAGACAATTTTAGTCACAAGCAAGCTTTCATACCGCGTGGTACAGTATTAGCCAGCTTACAGGTTATCCCAGAAGATGAGTTGTCAAAGAGAACCCCTTCTCTGAAAAAGAAAAAGACTGCTGCCGCCTCTCAACACCTTTTGACAATCACGTCACATCTGACAGATAAGTTTAAAGCTAAGCTTAGTCATCTCCCATTGCATGAACAAAAGCTAATAAATGAAGTGTTGAATGAGTATTCATGGTTGTTTGAAGACAGGAAATATTTACCAGCAACAGATCTAATCCAACATGAGATTCCAACCGGAAATGCTAGGCCAATAGCTCAAAAAGGGTACCGAATTCCCTACCATCTTCAGTCAGTGGTAGAGGAAACTATACAACAGCAACTAGAAGCAGGAATAATACAACCCTCTTCTAGTGCGTGGTCTAGCCCAATTGTAGTCGTTCCAAAGAAATCTATAGACGGAGAAAAATCCTATCGCCTCTGTGTAGACATGCGAGCAGTAAACAAAGTTACTACTCCAGATCATTATCCATTACCCCGGATCGATGAAACACTCGATCGTCTGGGCAATTGCCGGTACTTCACAACATTAGACATGCGCAGTGGGTATCATCAAATTCCAATTGCTCCTGAAGATCGAGCTAAGACAGCTGGCGGCTTATATGAATTCTTAAGGATGCCTTTCGGGCTTCGCAACGCACCAGCAACCTTTCAGCGATTTGCAGATCTGCTATTACGTGGGTTGAAACCTACTATGTGCCTTGTGTATCTTGATGATATAATTATATTTTCAAAATCCATTGCTGAACATGCTGAACATCTACGCAGTGTACTGTTGCGCTTGCAAAATGCTAATTTAAGCTTAAAATTAGAAAAATGTTCTTTTGCTCAATCACAAGTGCAGTATTTAGGTCATGTCATCAGTTCCAGCGGAGTCAAACCAGATCCACGATTAACTGAAGCAGTAGACACTTTTTCTATTCCAACAAATTTAAAGGAATTACAATCCTTCCTTGGCCTTGCAAATTATTACCGCCGTTTTGTTAAAGATTATGCTACTATTACCAAACCACTTACTAAATTGTTGAAAAAGGATACTCCTTTTGTTTGGACGGATGAATGTTCGACCGCCTTTCAAACAGTGAAAACTATTTTAACTAGTTCACCTCTACTTGTTTACCCAGACTTCGCTGAACCTTTTATTTTATCTTGTGACGCATCTGATTTTGCTGTAGGATGTGTCCTAAGCCAAGTGCAAGATGGTGAGGAAAAACCCGTTGGGTATGCCTCTCGTCAACTGAATAAAGCAGAAACTAATTACAGTACTACAGAAAAGGAATTGCTTGCCCTTCTTTTTGGAATTAATTATTTTAGATGTTACCTCTATGGTCGCAAATTTACAGTTCTTACCGATCACTCTGCTCTGCAGTGGTTATTGAATCTTAAAGACCCTAGCAGCAAACTTATGCGCTGGGCCATGAAACTGTCAGAATATGATTTTGAAGTTCGGCACAAGCCTGGTCGGTTGCATCAAAATGCTGATGCGTTAAGCAGAAAAGTGCGTGTCATTGAATCAGATGAGGTATCAATTGAAGAGTTAAAAGAAGCACAGCAGGTGGACGTTCAATGTCAAAGATACGCCACCTTCCCAGAATTTGAAGTAATAGACGACCTTTTGTATCGAAGAACTCCACATGGGAATCGTTTGGTAATACCGGAATGCTTGCAGCAACGTATAATACGGCAATGCCATGATACCATCCAAGCATGTCACAGCGGAAAACGCGCTACAAACGCTCGAATTGCGACACGTTATTGGTGGCAATACCGACAACGTGATGTGGACAGGTATGTAAGATCTTGCCTGCCGTGTGCACAACGAGCACAAAATAGGCATCCGCGAGTGCCGCTGCAAACACTTCCTCAGGCATCTTCACCCTTTGAAATTCTTGCTTTAGATTTCCAAGGTCCTTTTCCACAGTCGCAACAAGGTAACAAATACATTTTGTCTGTTATTGATCACTTTTCACGTTATCTAATTTTGGTTCCCCTCCCCGACATGACAGCTGAAACTGTGGCGAGAGAGTTTGTAAATCGTGTGATACTGCCTTTTGGAAGTCCTGATGCCATTTTAACGGATCAAGGGACCAATTTCATGTCTGCTTTATTTGTACAAGTTTGTAAATTATTAAGAATCAAAAAATGGCGTACAACTCCCTTCCATCCTAAAGCTAACGGTCGCGTTGAACGCGTACACCGTACAATTTGTAAAATGTTATCCTATTATGTTGCAAAAAGGCACGCTGATTGGGACAGATATGTACCGTATATTTCTTCTGCATACAACACCCGAATACATGAATCCACAGGGTATACCCCTTACGAAGCTGTGTTTGGACGGCCGATGAATTCTCCGTTCGAAATAGACAAACTACCTCAAGGTGTAGAAATAAAGGAAGTAAAAGGTTTAGCCCGCCGGCTAAAAGCGATTTGGTATAAGGTAAAGAGGAATAATATCAAAGCTACTAATAAACAGTTGCACAGGCAGAACAAAAATGCTGTTTTACCGACTTATCAGACAGGTGATTTAGTGTTACTACGAAACCCGGCAATGAAAAAGGGACGAACTGAAAAGTTCTCTCCCCGCTTTGAAGGCCCGTATCGGATTGTACGGTTGACCTCACCAGTCAATGCAGAACTGCAATTAACCGATCGTACGGTGATAGTGCACTTTGACCGCCTGCAACCTTACCACGGTAGGGCTGTGTCACCACAACAGGTCGCAGCCCCCGATCCGCCTGTGTCACCTCCACCTCAAGTAGAACAAAAACGAAAGAAAAAACGGAGGAGATTACCTCCACAGGGTTGTAGATACCCTTTGCGGAATCGACACCCTTATGGGTTGAGGTCGCGTGATTAATCACGCCTAGTTAGAGTTTTATGTTATGTTTTATTGCAGATTAGTTTAAGTCATTTTCCCCAGGGACTTGGAAGCAAGACGTGCCTGACCACCACGGAGTTCCCAGCCATTCTCAATTGTCAACTTCCAGTCCTGTCATGTATTTTTGCTCATTTTTATATGTATGATTATGTTTTATGTTTTGCAAGCAATGCCACGCATTAGACGTCACGCAACTGACTTGCTTCAAATGCAACCATTACACTTGGTGTTGGCAGTACCGCGGCTGCTAACTCCGAATGACATTCTTCAATGTCCTCTATTGCCATCTATTTGGCAAACCAGTACATGTGGAGTATTTTTACTCCGAGCTTTTCTTAATCCTTGTTACGTTGACGCCTAGTGTATTGTACTATATGTCGTAGTTCTGTATTTGCTGCAGCTATTCGTAAGTAAGCGGAACAGATAAAGCCAGGACTTGAAATGCATACGCCTCGTATGCTTTGTTTACGGGACCAGCTGTTGGCGGGGCATAACATCAGCTGTCGCCTCCCCTCCTCTTCAGCGCTGTCCCTTCTCCTCGCCAAGAACTGGCCAGCGGCCATCATTCCTTCTCAGCCAGTAACAGCGCTCCGCGCGATGACGTATCTTATCACCACGTGCGCTGCCGCCTCCAGCGTCTCAACACGCGGAGCGTCCTAGTAGTTACAAACACAAACCGCAAATTACTGCCCTATCCTCCGTGTATGACAGACTACAATGCACTTACCATCAGTTTATATAACTAACAACCTTTTTTTTTAAAAAAAAAAAAAAAAAAAAACTCTTACTCTAGATAATTAGCAATTTCTAATTCATCGTTATTTCTGGTACACGCTAAGCGCGTGATATTTGTCGCTGCAGTAGCGGCCGGTCTCTCGCGGCTACACGCCGTCTCACATAACCGCTGACGTGCCGTTGCCTACTCCGCACCTACGCGTGCGCTGCGCGCTCGCTAACAGCTCCAAGCTGGTTTCTTTCATGCATCCGGAAGACACGGCAAACAAAATTCATTCAAACATCCCAATAAATCTTAACATAAATATTAAATAGATGTGATTCATTGTTTAAATTCTTTTCCTCGTTTTGTTTCACATTAGCTGGATAAATCACACGAAGTTCTTAACGATTTACATTATTCTGCATACCTTAGTCTGCCAATCCTATAAGTGAAATTTCACTACTGCTTTGATTCATTGTGTAAGCTACAAACTACAGCCCTAACCCTCTTACACATCGAACTGCCTTGGACAAAGCCAGATATGGGCAAACCAATACAATGCCTCGGGTTTTTCACGCTACTGACGAGGCACAAACGACCAATCGTCCGGGCTGCCGTATATCGGTGGACGATTGTTCCTTGGTTGCTACGCAGTTATTTTTGCCCTCCCCATTTATTTTACTCTACCGCCGTGGTCATTGTTCTATCCTGTTTTCCTTGTTCTGTCGATGAGGAGGCCCCTACAACATGTTAGGTACCCTCTTCCGACAGTACCGGTCTTTTAGTCTTACCACCATTTACACCGAGATATTGCTCTCCCTTGTTGCAGTCTTGCCCCAAAATATCGGCCGATGATCCATTGTGAGATACGTACTTTGCCTCTAATTAGCCGGTGATGTAAGTGCTACGGGAACTGTGCCTAGTTGTCCTTTCAGTTCAATTTGTTATCGTCAGTTTTAAAACTAACACACACGCAGCCTAGCAGCCAGCCCTAGGTGGCCAGTGTTACATGTTAACGTTGAGCGTTCCGACTACTTACAGCATTATTATTATACATCATTGTGTTTTTATTTTCCTGTCAATATATGTCATTGTGTTTAATTATGTCATTATGCTAGCGCTAGTGATTTATAGTTCATGATTTTCATTTTATGTAGTGTTATATACTGCACGCACAAAAAGTGACGCTATTTATGCATGTATGCTATTCTAGCTTCAGAGCTATTTTTATTGCTTGAACAGTCGACATTTCCCTAGTACAGCAGGTCGCTAATAACGCCGCTGATACTTTTATTACATGTATCGCAGGAAACCCATGTGCCTACACTAATTCTTATTAAGTCAGACGGACGCCCTTAGGCCCGCTGAACCACGGTATCGCAGATAGCTCCAATGCACTGCCTACCCCTCAATTATCAGACAGGTTGCCTTAGCACTGTCCGCAGGTTGCCCCATTGCCCTGCAAATTATATAATCATCAATCCAAGTCTGCAGATTGCACTAATGGACTGCTGAACTTAATAGTCGAGTCACTCGCAGGTAGCTCATACGCACTGCGAACTCGTACTTACACGTCACCGAATCCTAGGCTCCTCGGTTGACCACAAAACAATTCATACATCAATTACCGTGAGACAATTTGCACTCACACTACGCCTTTGGCACTCAACCACAAATGAACTGAGCCCCAGACGCTCTTTTATTACATTTTATACAAAGCCACCTTCTTCTAGATGGCAATTCCATTGCAAAATCATCGGATTCTGCCAAAGATTCAGATACCGTTCCCCAGATGGCAGCCTTTTCCGTTGCTGAACGGATTAGTTGCTTTTCGCCATCTGACAGTGCGAACTGCACTTTTAAGAACAATGTTGTTATATACACACACTGTCGGATTTTACTGACGTAGTCCCTTATGCACTTCGTCAACCGATTAAACAAAAAAAAAAAAAAAAAGCAACTTCCCCTGGCGGATTTCGTATCCGATTCGGAAGTTTATGTTCGGGAAATATTTCCTTTATTTTATTTCTTGTCAATTGTTATTACTTCAATGTCATGTTTTATTGTCATCAATTTATAGTTATGATTAATGTTAGTACACTTTATGGTTATACGCTATTTTTGTGTCATATTCGGTATTCCCTTTTAAGTTTCATTGTTTCTCGACTGGAAGTATCTCTGATAGCACCTATTGGCCTTCAATTCGTATCCGCCATCAGCTACCGTTAGTCACACATTTACACAACACTTCATACGCCCAATAACAGCTAACAACACACTCACACTGTTCATATCCACACTACCTTGGTGTAACTTGTTGATGTTACCAGACCTCTATTGTCATATACTAAGTACATGAACAAGGCTTTTATGGTTTATGCCCTCCGCTCTTCGGAAGGGGAAAGGGAAGTACGTACGTATGTACGTTATGTTCAGTAGCAGTTTCTTTTAATCAACAACGTAGTCAATTTACCTGTTGAACACTTAAGTTGTTCTGTTAAAATGGAATCAAACGTCTTTTTGACATCAGCTATTTGTGTATTATTGCTTTGCAATAAACTGTTACTTTTAAGTTGCACTTACAATGTCTTAGTCTCGGACGCAGAGCCACTAGCGCTCTCTGACGCTGTTATCTGAGCTCAACACTCTGCCGGCTCAGCGCTGATAAGCTGCGCTGCGCCGCCTCCACTGCTTCACACCCAGCCTCTGTATTCACGAGCAACAGACTCGCTCTCGCTAACATTCATTTCCGACTTCAGTACAGTTAATCTCTCTATTGACCACTTCTGTAAGTAAAGATCCTTTGATTATTGAGTTAACTTGAGTTGTCCTACCCTCATTCGGGTTTTCTACAGCTGAAAAACCACTCAATATTATTTCTGAAATTTATGAAGTACTTCACCTGTCTCGCCGTGTCGAACCTTAGCGGGGTGGGTGCCCCTGCGTAGTGGCCAATGCGTGGGAGGTGCCTAGGCTGTGCAGGTTTACACCGCGATCACAGGATTCCTTCTCATTTTATTCATTTAAAAAAAAAAAAACTTTCTTCGTACAAAATCTCAGATTAATTGATGACACTTGGCCTTCGTCCCGTAGCAGGTAGAACAATTTTTCCAGCGAGTTACGCTTAGTCTGCGCTGCGTAGTACTGCCTCCGCGTTCAGCGTCTTTTTTGCTGACGCGTGATTGATCAGCGGATACTCGGCGTCGAATTACACCATTGTCTTGCCGCCTTGCTACCCCCACGGCTGCGAAACTGTTGGTTGCCTGCCGTGATTCTACTTCGTGGCCTTCATCAGTAAGCGTGACTGAACGGGTCCATCGTCGCTACTTGCCAGGTAATTACTGCTACAACGTTGTACCCCCTCTGTCATCCCTGAATTACTCATCAAGTAAGCCAGGAAATTTTTACTTCTAGGGGCACTAATACTTTCTCTCGCAGTCGACCGTTATCAATATTGGAAGCTGAAAACCACCTCCCCTTTTACTATGCTGCATTGGAGGTCCGACTTACCCGTAATCCTGACGGTATTCGGATGCGAATGAGGTTGCCAATCACGTGCGCAAATTGCGAATACGAGTGCTATCAAATATACACTTTTCCAATCTCTTGGGCTACCCTTCATCACCATGTTGTTTGGCAGACTCAAGAATTTTTAATAGTTAGTCGGGATCGACAAACTCACGCCACTCTCACTCGGGCTGAACTATCCAGTTGCTTCCATACAACACATTACTTATGCTCCACGCTAATTTTACACACTAACACTACTGAGTGCGAGATGTCACTGTTTTTAGCTGAAACTACTACCCCTCCATGTCCTCGTGTTCTAGTCTCACTTCGTCAACCAATAATTCAGCCTGTTGGCAACAGTTTTCTGTTCGCTGTTCCACAGACTGTCACCACCACCCTGGTGTGCCACCGTTCAATGTCAGAGACTGAATCGTACCGGATAACACTGAATAATAGTGGCCTAGTGTATAATAGTTCAAGATGTGACGTATACGCTGCTTCTATGAGGATATCAGCTCAATTGCACTCCACCTTTCATGTCACCATTCCCACATTTACCTTATACCTTCCTGAACTCTCTTTTAAAATCCATCACCATGAGAAGCTGAAGAATTTACCGAATACCAATGATTCAGATCTACTCCAATCGATCAATCATCTCCTTACCCAGGAACACAACCAAGTTGCTCTTGACCGAGTGGCCTCACATATTGCTGATTGGCACCAAACCAAGCGATTAACCACCGTTGTATTACCCAGCGCTGGTTCGGTAATCATCACTGTAATAATTCTGATTATAGTATCCTGGATACTCTGTAAAAGAGGGTTTTGCAAATGTTTCACTTCCTTCCGAGAAGTAGTACCACCCCCACAACCTGAAGGTGAATATCACACCTGAAACTACCTGCCAACCTTGGTGCATGCGATCAGGCATGACCCCCCCCCCCCCCCCTTAGAATTAAGTTGTAGTCTATGTGTCAGGTCAATGAACTAATTTTGTGATGGATTTGTATTTCTATGTAAAGTCTATGGAATCACAATTTAACTGTCGAGTTTTAACCCTCATGTAAGTCATTTTGTTTTCTCTTTAAATTTTTGTCATTTTGTAATGTTCTCATTCACCCACTTGGGCAATTACCATTGTAATCCTAGATTTAAGAACTCAAAGTAATATTACGGGGGAAAACCCCCTTGTGACTATTAGGCCTGGGAGCATTCTCTCACCCCCACGAGGGTGGAGTGTTTCAGTGTGCTGTGCTCCAGTGCCCCTCATCATCGCCTGGGTACCCACCACCACTGATACCGCCGACACACATTCACAGCATGGCGCCGCCCCACTGCCGTCGCACCAACTTCACAAGTTTGTTACTCAAGAGCCTTCCTTCAGGCCCTTCAGGCTGCTTTGTAACATTTGCACATATTAATATCACTATGTTATGGGACCCTTCATAATGATCATACATTTTTTTAAATGGAATAATCGATTAGAATAAGCTCATTCATTTTCATCCAGAGAGCCTTCTTCGGAAGGGGAAAGGATGTGCAGGGAGGAGACCCCCAAGAGGGATCATTGCCGACAAAATTTTATTTAAATAAATTTTCAATGCATAATGTTCGGCCGTAGCCGGCTTGGGCATACTGTGGTGGAAGGTGCTGGCCGGAAGACCATGGTCGGCACATTCCTGCCACGTGCTCCTCGGTCAGACTCAAGTCCCACGGGTTGGTTGCGCTGACGGGGGCACGCTACTAGCAAGGCGCGTTGGCGGAATCAATCCTCCAATCAGAGACTAATCGTGTGATCACGTGGGGACGCGGCCGGGAGCAGCGAGAGCGGCTTGGAAACAGCTCCGCGCTCTCTTAGCTTCTGACCTCGGCCCCGAGTAGTCGCTCCTCTAGCCTCTGCCTCTCTGATGAGCAGACGGCAACCCCTCTTGGGGCTGCTCAGCCCTACATAGGCACCACTGTACCATCATTACAAGAATAAACTGGGTCCATTCCACTCAATTAATTTTCATTTTACAACGCCCTCCGCTCCTGACTTCTATCCTGACGAACATTTCCATGTTTCTTGTGTGAATGGGACAGTAGGGCTAGGGATGAACACTGGTACAGAAAGAACTCGTCTGTGAGGAAGTCTTTAAACCCTGGTGAGAAGAACATTCTACACAAAACCTTGTAGATCCAAATAACGTCCTCCTGCCACCTCTACATATAAAGTTAGGCATAATGAAATAGTTTGTAAAGGCTTTGCCTAAAGATGGACTACTTCTTTTTCTCGATCAGTCGATAATAGCTGACGTCGAGAGATTGTGAATAAGATATTGGCCACGCCTTCTTTGCCAGCCTCCTCCACTTTCGTCTCGCACGCCGCTGCTACGTAAGACCACCATGCAGCAGCGAATAGTCGATCGCTGCTGCCCTTCGTTTTACAACTTATTGTTAAACCTAAATCGCACTACACTGACTTGTGACCGCTTTGAGTTTCCCGTCGTTTCGCCTCAGACGAAACTCACACACAGGAGTGGGTATGATGACAGTTTTTCATACCGGAAATTATCAGATTTCTAAATTACCACGATTAGTCGTAATTTTTTCTTCATACTTGGTGTTTATTCACTCATGCCGTAACTATGGCTATAATGGTTCTGCAAACAAATATGCTGCATGAGTGTGGAAAACCACAGGATGGTTGTTATTTGTCATGATTAACATTTTTTTAAAAACTTTCGAGAAATCGTGTTTTCACTAATAGAAGCAATAGATTTCTTTTATGTTGCCTCATTTGGTAAGAGGGTTTGAGTTGATTTGGGGTGAGGGGACCAAATAGCGAGATCATCGGTGGTCGCATCGGATTAGGGAAGGACGGGGGAGGTAGTCGGCCGTGCCCTTTCAAAGCTGTCACCCCGGCATTTGCCTGAAACGATTTAGGGAGATCACAGAAACTTCAATCAGGAAGGCCGAACGCGGGTTTAAACCGTCGTCCTCCCAAATGCGAGTACAGTGAGCTAACCAATGCGTCAGCTTGCCCAGTCGTATGGCAAGAGTACTGCGCAAAAGAAACAGGAAGAACAAAGTCCCGTAAGCTGCCGTCATTCCGTCGGTCACGTGGTGACGTGCTGACACGGGATTGGCTGCCTTGAAGTGGCGTGATACTCTCATAGCAGTACAGAGCAGGGTGTGGTCGCATCCACGTCATCTCAGCACACAGATCGTTGGAAAGAGTGATATTGTATTTCTCTAAATACAATTTTAATAACATTCTCGGATTAACACATCAATTCAAAAATGCAAAATTAGCCTCTCAGACAGTGCAATCTTTATGGTTAAAGCCTAACACAACTGTGAAGCTAGTACCGGTATCCATTCCCTTTGTTTCCAGCGTCTCAAGCATAGTAATAAGGAAAATATAATAATAACAATGCTACCAATAAAACGTGATGTAGTTGTTGATGTGGTCTTGAATCAAAGACTGGTTTGTGCAGCTCTCCACCTTACTGTACCCTGTGCAAGCCTCCTCATGTTGGCTAAATACAGCAACCTCTAATTGAAACTGCTTAACTGTATTCATCGCTTGGCCTCCCTCTACAATTTTTACTCAGCACACTTCCCTCTACTATCAAACTACCGACCTTCATGCCTTAGGACATGTAGTACCAAATGGTCCCTTCTTCTAGTCAAATTCTTCTATAAATTTCTTTTCTCCCCAATTAGATTCAGTACCACCTCATTAGACACTCGATCTACCTATCTAATTTTCAGCATTATTCTGTAGTACCACATTTGGAAAACTTCTATTCTCTTCTTATTTGAACTGCTTGTAATGCACATTTCATTTCTGTAGAAGGCTACACTCCACACAAATAGCTTCAGAGAACACTTCCTGACACTGAAATTTGTATTAGATGTTAACAAATTCTGCTTCTTGAGAAATGTGTTTCTAGCTACAACCAGTCTGCATTTTATATCCTCTCTGCTTCCACCATCCTCAGTTACTTTGCTGTCAAAACAGCAAAAATCAACTAAAACTTTTACGTGCCTCATCAGTAAACCCATCACCTGATTCTTTAAAGATTCAAACTCATATGTATGAAACACCTTCAAACGTCTGATTAATATGCGAATGAGGTAAGGTGTTAAATATTCGACACTAACCATGTAAGGGAGAAAAAATTTAACAAAGATTTAAAATTACGTTTAAAGTTATGTTTCATGCTCTTCGATTTCATAACTGCAATACGGTCTGTTCGCTAGAAGTACATAACCTTCTGCTCTCTGTATTTTATCCCAGCTACCTTTAGAATTTAAAAGACTGTATTCCAATCAACATTGTTGAAAGCTTTCTGTGGGTCTACAAAATTATAAATGTAGGTTTATCTTCATTTAAACTGTCTTCTAAGATAATTCGTAGTCTCAGTATTGCTTTGTGTGTACCTTCATACTCCAGAACCCAAACACATATTCCCCAATATCAGCTTTAATGGTTTTTTCCATTCTTCTGTGAATATTAGTGTCTGTATTTTGCAACCATGACTAAATAATTGATGGTTCGGTAATATTCGGACTTATCTGCAGCCGCCTCTTTTGAAACTGGAATGAATACATTCTTCTTGAATTCTCAAGGTATTTCGCCTGTCTCTTACATCTTGCACATCAGGTAAAATAGTTTGTCATGGTTGGCTCTCTACAGCGTCTAATAATCCACACTGAATATTGTCCACTACAAGGCCCTTGTTTCCACTTAAGTCCTCAGTGTTCTGCCAAAATTCTTCTTCCAGTGTTATATTTTCAGCTCATCTTCATCTAATTTCTTTTCCCTTTCCATAACATTACCTTCAACATAATTTACACTGCATTGCTCTTCTGTGTATATCTTCCACCTCTCAACTTTGCCTTCTTTGATTAGTACTGGCTTGCCATTGAAGTTCTTGACATTTATACAGCAGCTTCCCTTTCTCCAAAGGACTCTTTAATTTTTTGTGGGCGGAATTTATCTTTGCCTAGTTATACATGCTTCTTAATCCTTGCATTTCTCATATAGCAGGTCCTGCTTAGCCATTTTGCACTTGCTGTCAATCTCTCTTTTTGGACATCTGTATTTCCTTTTCACGGCTGCAGTTGCCGTATTTTTATATTTTCTTCTTCGTCAATCATTTCAATATCTCGTGCATTATCCAGCTATTTCTACTGGTCCTTTTCTTTTTACTTGTTTGATACTCTACTATCTTCACCATTTTATTTCTCAGTGTTACCCATTTGCCTTCTTTTGGGTTTCTTAAGCTTCTTTCAGTCGATAGTTGCCTACTTCTTCCTTGAAATTCTCATCAACCTCTGCTTATTTCGACTTATCTGTGTCCCATCACGTTAATTTCTTACCTTTCTGCAGTTTCCTCTGTTTTAATGTGCAATTCATAACCAATAAAAATATTTGCAGAATCCATATCTGCACCTGGAAATTTTTTGAGTTTAATATCTGGTTTCGAGATCTCTGTCCTACCATCAGGTAATGTATTTGAAATCTTTCTTGTGTCTGCAAGTCTTTGCCATGTGTACAGCCTTATTTCATGATTTTTAAACCATCTATTAGTGACGATTAAATTATGATCCATGCAGAATCTACCAGAATTTTTCATTCTTTCCCCCAGTCCTTGTCCTGCTACTCTTTTCCCTTCTTTTCGTTTTCCTGCTACCTAATTCCAATCCTCATCAAAGTTAAATTTTACTCTCCCTCAACTATCAGAGTAATTTATTTTATCTCATCATAAATTCTTTCAATCTGTATGTCATGTGCAAAGCTAGTTGGGATATAAACATGTAATTTTGTAGTGGATGTTGGCTTCATTTTTTTCTTGACTACAATAATGTGTTCACTATGCTGTTCATAGAAACTTAACCTACACCCCTCTTTTCTTCTTCATCATTAGACATATCCCAGCATTATCCCCAATTGATTTCGTATTTATAACCCCGTACAGACCTGACCAGAAGTCCTGTTCTTTCTGCCACTGCACTTCACTAATTTCAAATATATCAATCTTCAAGCTATTCGTTTCCCTTTTTAAATTCTCCAAACTACCTGCTCGATGCACCCCACTTGCAAACAGCACTTGGCGGACAGGGACAGTGACACATCCGAGTGCTAGCCAAGCTATACAGCGCTTAACTTGGGTCATCCAATGGGGATCGGTGTTACCACTGTGGCAAAACCATTGCCTACATGTAGCTATAGAGTTATGAACCCTGAAGTGCAGTAGGCATGTTGCACAATATTGTGACAACCTGGGGTTAGAGTATCATCTTGTTTCTTCAGTTCTAGGCTGTTAAGTCAGTTCTACTGGTTAACTTGAGTTTTTTGGGAGCTTAGAATGCTGACTGTGGGTTGCACATTATCCAAACAAACCAAAAAAGAAGCTTCATTTTACTTTAATTATGCAGGTCAGCCCGAAACACTGGATTGTGTGAAAATAATCTAATAAATCCATTCACATGATCAGACTTTACATTTTGTAAGCCAGATGACTTCAAAGTTACTATTTTAATCAGTCACTTTTTATTGTTATTTTTGTGATATTCAACAAGGTTTATGTAGCCTGTCTGACTTTTTCGTTCTATTGCAGTATTCAGTGACAATCTTAACATTATAACTATATGAATGAAAATATCTTTAGTGAATATTGCCTGCCATAATTTCCCGATTTGTTGAATCATATGCAGATGTCATTTTCGATCGTTTAATTGAAAAGAATGTATCCATATTCATTATTACTAGTACAAAAAGATTTACTTTGCATTTATTTATGAAATATGCTTGCCTTTTGGGTTATGAAAGTAGTGTGTTCTTCAAAATATACTGAGTCAACTACCAATGCTTTGAGATACAATAAAACTGATAATACCATGTTACAATTTATTCTTAGGGTATAATTGTCTGCTGAGGGCCATATCAAATACGAAAATTTTAAAACCTTGACCACTCCTGAATAAATTTCTGCAAACATCCACGTTTGCTGCATTTAAATATGGCTGCCATCAATGTTTGCACCATATCATAGCTCAGAAAAGAAAATACACACTGTCATCTGAAGCTGTCAAACCAAACAAATGTGTCCCTTATTAGTTGGTTAGTAGATAACTGCCTATAACAGCTAATTTTACAATGGTGATGTGTAATGTCGTTCTTATGGCGTCAGGTTATAATTACACAATGACTTTTCAATCAAATTATCGTTTAAACAATTTCAAAGACAACCAAAATGATGTTCAGGTATCCTTACACTCTGTCTCTGTTGTTTGGAGGCAAATCGTGTTTGTAATATATTGACTAAACTGGTCTGGTGTGGGGACAGAAGGGCTAAAAGTTACGAAAACAATAATTACTACAAAATCAAAATTGTACATAACTTAATTGGTATATTAAAAGACTGTATCTGATTAGCACATTACGTATTAGGCGTCGGATTTTGTAAGGTTGAGTTATCTCGAAATTTGCTGCTACATCCTTATTTCTGTTTTAGTTAATTAATAATGACTAAAACATCTTCTTTTAGATTAATCAGATCACTTCCATCACGGCATTTTGACCTCACAGTTTGATCAATCTATCTCATATGCTTAAAAACTATATTTAACAAAAGTACCAAAAAGCAAAGTGAAACACACTTTCGTATCAGAGTTAGTGGGATTAGTCCATAGAAGCCATCTTCCACACACATAATGTTACTGTGGGTGGTTCTGATTTCCACTAAGTGTTAGTAATTCTGATGATAGTTTCTAAATAAGAAAACTTAAATTACAAAGTGAAAGCTGATAAAGTAGATATAAGTGAAAAGATTTATATGAAAAGACACAATAACTTGATAGCATTTTTATGTTGTATTAGGGACTGTTTCTTATGCTATGAGTGACTGAAATCAGGAAGTACCACAGTGTGTGACTGGCATTTGCATGAAATCAGACTGTGACATGATGTCTTTCTCCCACAGTGTAATGTGCTCTTTGTCTTGACTACCACATTTATGAAAGCGCTGCTAAAGATTCGATCATAACTAAATATTTATGACAAAACGTTCAAATATGTGTGAAATCTTATGGGACTTACCTGCTAACGTCATCAGTCCCTAAGCTTACACACTACTTAACTTAAATTATCCTAAGGACAAACACACACACCCATGCCCGAGGGAGGACTCGAACCTCCGCCGGGATCAGCCGCACAGTCCATGACTGCAGCGCCTTAGACCGCTCGGCCAATCCCAAGCAGCATTTATGACAAGCAAAACTATAAATATGGTTGCTGCTCATTTCATTTGCACCAATTTAAGCTGTGCTCTTTGGTTTGTGTATAACCACACTCTCAAAAATCGTGGCTTATTTCAAAGAAACCACAAAGTATTGGTTACAGGCAAGACTATACATATGATTGCTGCTCGTTTCACTCGCAGTAACTTAAGCTTTACTTGTAGGTTCCCACCTAACCACACCCTCAGGAATCATGACATATTAAAAAAAGGTCAAGTATTTGTGATAAGAAAAAATATAAATTTCATATGATGTAAATGTCTTTACTGCTTGTTTCACTAGCAGCAGTTTCATCGTTCATTTTTTAAGCTTGAAGCCATGAAAGAGAAGAAACTCATTTCATGTAAATAACATCGAATATTGTGGGACATGCTCCTATTACATAAATAAGACGACCCAGAATGTGTTACAAAAGCAAAGCTGGAGAGAAAAGGTATTAGTGTGTTCTAGGACATTATCCTACTTCTTTCAGTTCTGTAACAATACGTCTCTAACCACAGTGAATGCATTTCATCTTGAAATCTCTTAAGGACTGATGTGTCTAAGAGATATTTAATTATAACAAATCGTATATAGAGTGATGTGTTTGTGATAAATCTTCTATTTGACGTTGCCTTCAAATTGCATACTGTCACAAAATCCAAGTTATAACATGGAAACAACGAAATATGATGGATACAATACTGTGTCTCAAAATTAGTGAGTGAGGAATGTCACATGACCGATTTCTGATTTCAACCAAACACTAGCCACTAATTTCTGATTTCAGCCAAATGCCAGCCACATAACATAATACTTCCTAATTTTAGTGACTAACGATACGTTATGTCATAACCAGTGATTAGTATGTGAAAATTTATGTTATGATGGTACCACTGTTGTTCCAGCTGGTAATAATTGAGGAGCATTAAAGCAGTAAAATAGGGATCATTTCAGTGCAGCCAGTAAGTGGTTCCATCTCACTGAATTTTGTATTAATACTGACAAACTGTAAATATTCTCTTTACCTTATCAACTAAAGAGGATGGCAATAACTGCTTCAGCTAAACTTCTTGACTTCTGTCTTCACACGAAATTAACATGGAAGAATTATACCAAATATATCTCTACTAACTTAGTATGTGTTACATATTTGTTAGGTAAACTAAGGTCATGTGTTAATGATAAGCTATTGCTAAATGCATACTATACCTTTTTCCAAGCACAATTGACATGCCATTGTGTTATTGAGGAATTTCCCTGGAGCAAAAAAAGATCACATTTGGCAAAAATAAGGAGTTCAGATGCATCTGTGGGGCTATAAATAATGAGTCTTGGAAACCCTATTTAAAAAAAAAATAAAAATACCAACAGCTACATTCCTCTTCATATTAAGTTGTCTAATACATACAAAAGAAAACTAGCATTATTACAAACTAAAACACTCTACCCATTGATGTTATTTTGGAAATCTGTGGTACGTTCCTATTGGGACAAACTGCTGAGGTCATGAGGTCATTGGTTTACACACTACTTAATCTAAAACTATCTCACGCTAAGGATAACACACCCATCCATGCCCGAGGGACGATCCGAACCTCTGATGGGGGGGGGGGGGGGGGAGCTGCAGGAATTGTGGCAAGGTGCCTCGACCCCGCGGTGGTGTAGCCATGTGGCCCGTCAATATAATACACACCTAAAACAGAAGACAGACATCACAGTCGCTAGACTTAAGGAAACTCTAGACAGTTACAAATACATGAGGGTAAAACAGTTTAATATGTTGTCACTACAGGTATACAATGTGTCACCAATATGTTTAAAGACGTCGCACAGATGTGGCTTTGAGAGAAAAAGCATTTTATACAATAGAAGAGTTCGAAATAGGCTTTAAAAATTATCTCAGGCGGTAATATAGTTTCATTACATTAAACTTATGTATGTGATTCTACAGAATACATCATGCGCAGTATGATGGACAATTTAATGTCGAATAGTAATTACGTAAAATATTTTTTAGTCTGTGCTTGTTATTTATGTAATTGTATTGCTATGTCTGTGTACACAAAAGATTATGTTGGTTGCATTTTTAAAGGTGTATAATAAATAAATAAATGAAACATCCTTCATCTGAAGCACTTGATTAGATAGAAAGTGTGTATTTGTAATTGACCTTGATCTTTTTTCCTTTCAGATGATTTTGCAGTTACAGTCATCTCGAATACAGGCTGCTGTGGCAGACTTATATCCATTTATGGAATTTACCAAACTATTCTATTCATTATGTTCGGCTGACGTAGAGACCCATAAATCTTCCTGTCTATTCCAGAAATTGGGAATCTAGCACTTTCTGCAGTGTTTGCTTATTTTTACATGACATCCATCTTCTCACTGTCGTTTCTTGGGGTGGTAGGTTTCATATTTCCACAATATTATTTTCCAACTAACGAGAACTAATCAAGTAGATATATATGCAAAACAGAACTAACAGCCCCTTGGTTTCCAGAGCTCTTACTTCCATAACATAAGGTGTGCAAAGTAAACGTATCTATAGAAATACCAGTAACTTGATGTTTTTAATTTCTGGATCTGCGTCGTTTACCAGTCATGATTGGACGGACTGTGTGAAGATTAAATATGCAAGAGGTATTTATCATTTTTCATATATATGATACACACACTGAAGAGCCAAAGAAACTGGTACACCTGCCTAATATCGGGTAGGGCCCCCGCGAGTATGCAGAAGTTTTGCAGCATGACGTGGCATGGACTCAACTAATGTCTAAAATAGTCATGGAAGGAATGACACCATGAATCCTGCAGTGCTGCCCATAAGTCTGCTAGAGTAGAAGGGGGTCGAATCTGTTCTGAACAGCTTGTTGCAAGGCATCCCAGGTATGCCCAAGCATGTTCATGTCTGGAGAGTTTGGAGGCCAGCGGAAGTGCTGGACGTGTGGGGTGTCGGATTGACCTGCTGGATTTTTCCAAGTCCGTCGGAATGCACAATGGACATGAATGGAGGCAGGTAGACATGATATTTACATATATGTCACCTGTCAGAATCGTATCTAGAAGTATAAGGGGTCCCATTTAATTCCAACTTCACACGTCTCACACCATTACAGAGCCTCCACCAGGTCGAACAGTCGCCTGCTGACATGCAGGGTCCATGAATTCATGAGGTTGTCTCCATACTCATATATGTCCATCCGTTCGATACAATTTGAAAAGAGGCAACATGGTATCAGTCATTGTTGACGGGCCCTGGCGAGGTGTAAATCTTTGTGTTGTGCGGTTGTCAATGATACACAAGTGGGCCTTCGACTGCGAAAGCCCATATTGATGCTCTTTCATTGAATGGTTTGCACACTGATGGCCCAGCATTGAAATCTGCAGCAATTTGCAGAAGGGTTACACTTCTGTCACACTGAATGCTTCTCTTCAGTCGTCGTTTCTCCCATTCTTGTAAGATTTTTTCCAGCTACAGTGATGTCGTAAATTTGATGTTTTGCTGGATTTCTTATATTCACCATATGCTCGAGAAATGGTCATATGGGGAAATCACTACTTCATCGCTACCTCAGATCTGCTGTATTCCATCTCTCTTGCACTGACTATAACACCATGTTCAAACTCACTTAAATCTTGATAAGCTGCCATTGTAGCAGTAGGTACCGATCTGATAACTGCTCCAGACACTTCTTGTCTTACATAGGCATTGCCATATTCTGTCTGTTTATATATCTCTGTATTTGAAATCACATGCCTATGCCAGTTTCCTTGGCGCTTCGGTGTTTGTGTGTGTGTGTGTGTGTGTGTGTGTGTGTGTGTGTGTGTGTGTGTGTGTGTGAGAGAGAGAGAGAGAGAGAGAAGATTACTCTTTCATATCTTGTGCAGTTGTCCTTTTGAATGGTCCTGGTGACAGGAACTGCACTTCTGGGGCAATGAGTTGAATATTTTTAAAGCAACCATTGTATCAATGTTCCTTTCATGATTATGCATCTCCTGCCTCATGCAGATAACACCTTGGTTTTCTTTTACTCTGATGTGGTATAAAAACACGTAATGGATGTAGATTTCATTATTCCTAATTGGGTGAACATAGGCTTGCAGTGCTGCAGTCTTTAGCTTGATGCAAAGATTCTGACTACTTTTTTTTATGTAGCACTGCCACATTCTTGCAGCCTTTAGAATATCCCCATAACAGTAGGCCATGATTGATGTGGCTATTAAATATTGCATAATGCACTGTTATAAGGTATGGGTCAGCTAATACACCTGTTCTCCTCAGAAGGTATATTACTGTACACACAAACTAAGTTGACACTCGGCGCGGTAGCTGAAGCGAGTGACAGTGGAGGCATCTCCCATTTACAATCATTCCCATAAGCCACGGCGCCGAGTGTCAACTTACTTTCTGCAGACAGTACATCGGAGAGCTGGGAGCACACATACACTGTTTGTTCATTCATTATTAATTTGCTGTCAACCAGGAATCCCAGCAGTTTGATAGCCTCCATATTATCGGGGTATGCAACATATGTAAGGCTACATGTAAGATTTTGTTGTGTTATTTCTTCATTCGTTTTCATTTTATTGTCGAAGAACCATTGTTTGATGTTTTGTAAGATCACATTTGTTGTTTGCAGAGCTTGTGCAGCAGTTTTTGTTTTCGCAGATACTAACAGTGCACTGGCAAAAAAATAAGTTAAAATCTATGTGAATGATTGGTGCTGTACAAACAAAACACAGAAGGAAACGTATACTGGAGACTGCCCAACCGAATGAACTGCTGGACAAGGAAATATGCATGTGTGGTTGGACATTTAAAAAAGTAAAATTCGTAATGTCCTATCGGTGCCGAATTCACTGAAGACATGATACATGCACGGATTGGAGAAGGATAGAACTGTCTCTGTTATTTTCCTTGAGTTATTTAGTGAGATTACAGAATGCATAAATCTGGCAAATGAGTCGAGGATTATACACTTCAGAAAAGTTGAAGTAATATTTTCAGTGATCAGACCACCGCTACGATCGCAAGTTCGAATCCTGCCTCGAGCACGGGTGTGTGTGATGTCCTTAGGTTAGTTAGGTTTAAGTAGTTCTAGGGGACTGATGACCTCAGAAGTTAAGTCCCATAGTGCTCAGAGCCTTTTGAACCATTTTTTGAAACTAGTAAAGAGTATAGGAAGGTGTTTTGTACTGAGTGACTAAAACAGTCAAACAACACTTCGAAAATGTGCCTCTGTTTAATGGTTTTGTTCAAATTTAAATAAGAAACTCTCGTGTTACAATGAGCCAATAATAGCAACCAAAGCATTAAGCCGTAAAAATCATATGCAAAATTTACTATAAAGATAGTGACATTTATAATAAGTATCCTTTACTTCCAAAGCAATTCGTATTTTCTCCTTGAGTTTCATTCTCTACACATTTTTCTAAGGCACACTGTGGACATTTTTATAAGCGGAGGTAAGTTTCTGGAAATTTCTTGTTTAGTTATTAGTGTAAGATCTACGGTCTCTATTGGATTGGATTGGCTTTGTCAATAATGATTTTTAATTCTGTCATCAAATGCCCCCACTTTCGAAGTCAGTACTTTAATCTAAAAAGCCATGGATTCATGTCAGCAAATAACAACTCTGCTTTTTCCTTCACATTTTAAATTAATCAAATAAACTGGCTTGTTCTAGTGCGTAGTTCTGTTGCTTTGTTGTCTTTGGTTGTCGGTATTATTAAAATCCACTGCTCCGGTATGTCTTCATTTATTAAAATACAATCTCTGAAAGCAGTTTGTATGGAGGCGTACGAAATCCAGTGCTGTGTTTATCTAGGTTTGTTATTTTGAGTATGCGTATGGTGTCCATTGTCATGTAATCGGGGACTAGTGCAGCAGGGGATACAACCCGTCGGCTTTGAACAATGACGTCACAAGTCGCCAGAGAGCATGTATTACAGAGATGAAAGAGCTGAGGAGAATGTTGAGAAACAAAGGAATGCGAGAGAGATAAACATTGATCTTGTCAAAAGCATAAGTGTTTTTTGATTTAAAAAAAAAATCTCACGAGATAGAATAAACTGATCCTACTTTATTAAGCAATATCTTGTCAAAAGCCGAGAAGCGGTTGTTCTTAATGTTCTAGCTCCCTTCAGTACGTAATAAGTGTTTTTTGACTTTTTTAAAAAAAAATCTCACGAGATAGAATAAACTGATCCTACTTTATTAAGCAATATCTTGTCAAAAGCCGAGAAGCGATTCTTCTTAGTGTTCTAGCTCCCTTCAGTACGTAATAAGAGTTTTTTGGCTTTTTTTAAAAAAAAATCTCACGAGATAGAATAAACTGATCCTACTTTATTAAGCAATGTCTTGTCAAAAGCCGAGAAGCGATTGTTCTTAATGTTCTAGCTCCCTTCAGTACGTAATAAGAGTTTTTTGGCTTTAAAAAAAAAAAAATCTCACGAGATAGAATAAACTGATCCTACTTTATTAAGCAATATCTTGTCAAAAGCCGAGAAGCGATTCTTCTTAGTGTTCTAGCTCCCTTCAGTACGTAATAAGAGTTTTTTGGCTTTTTTTTTAAAAAAATCTCACGATATAGAATAAACTGATCCTACTTCATTAAGCAATCAGTAAAGAAACGAAACTGAAACATAACAGCAAAAGTTAATTAAGTCACACGTTCAATGATGCACCCAATATCAAGCGATCGCTTTTAGATTTACATTCAATTATTTTAATGATAGTGCTTATTAGAACACAGAACTGCTTTATTATCTATGCCTCGAAGTGAAGACATTACGATCTATGACTAAGGAATGACGTCATTGTTCAAAGCCGACGGGTTGTATCCCCTGCTGCACTAGACCCTGTAATCGTATCGGGTTAAGAAGTTATTTGTGTGTTCGAAGTTTGGTTGCGCGTTGCGCGATTACTTGCTAGTTGCAAGCAGTTATTTTTATCGGTGTACTGCTACAAATTATTCGATTGTTGTAAAAGACGTCTCCAGGGCTATTACGAGTCATAACATCTCAAAATTGATGAAAATACGTCCTAAAATAATCTCCCTTCGTTGTCTCATAGCATTATTATATATACTGTCTGATGTTTTGGAGCATTAGTAACATCCAGTACTGGTATGTAATTTCACTGATAAAATAAAACCATTACCGTCGCACCCCTCCAGTTCTGTAGGACTACGGTTTTGTTGAATACAGATTTTGGGTCAACAGAAGCGTCCGATCTTACCCGTCGGCTTTGACCCGTGACGTAAGCGTGTTGTGGTGTGTGACGTCATTACGGCGCGGAGTTTGATTTGCGATTGTGGCGTGTTTGTAGATGTCTTGTTTTTGTTTGTCGTGCTCTCTGGTGGTGTGTTCATGGTTTTCGTTTGTTTCGTTTGTTTCGTGTGGTGGGGTCAGTTTTCTGTTGCTCAGGTGTTGGATTTGAAGCGGAATTTCTATTAGTGAGTTAATGGTTAATTTAATGCTCATTGCTGTATCCGATCTCACGCGTCGGCTTTGACCCGTGACGTAAGGGACCTACACATTGATCTGTAGCGTAGCCCTGAATACGAGGTTAGGTTGGGAGTTTTTTTTTGGAATGCGGCCGCGGCAGCGGCCGCCTATGATTCGAAAATATTGATTTGACACTAATGAACATGTATACGTAATATGAAGCAATTTGATGAACATATTGATCTGTAGCGTAGCCCACTTGAGGTTAGGTTGGGAGTTTTTTTTTGGAATGCGGCCGCGGCAGCGGCCGCCTATGATTCGAAAATATTGATTTGACACTAATGAAGCCTGTGGGGGGATGGGGGGGGCACTGCAGACTCCCCCCACCGCATAACGACACATGATGATCAAATTTTGAAAAAAAATGAAAAATTTTTTCCGTACCTGCTAAACTGCATAAGTGCCGATGTATGTAGGTGTAAGGGAAGCTTTCGTTTCTTAGTTTTCTATTGGGGGATGTGATCGGTAGGTTCTGTTGAGCTATATAGGTTAAGGGAAGTGTCCGATTATGGATAGGAATGTGTTTTTTGGTATTTGGTCAGTTTTGTGATGTTGATTTATTTCGTTGTTTTGCGTGGTTTTGAATGGCGGTCGGTGGCTACATTTCTGTATATTTAGTTTCTCCGCACCCAAAAACCCCTAATTTCCCACGCTTGTCCCGTTACAGTCATTAGGCTTTTTGTGAAACTTGTGTATTTCAGTGTTTACAATACGTATGCGATGTTTTTATATCCGCCATATTGGAATTGTTTATAGTCGTTTCCGCGGTATTTGTGACGTCATGGGTCAAAGCCGACGGGTAAGATCGGACGCTTCTGTATTTCCCAGATTTTTTAATATTGAACTGTATTAATCATCCCTTTTATGTGTAATCATGCTTATTTCTAGACCTCGGTATATTTATTTTATTACGCATTGTATCGCAGTCATGTTTTACGTGAAGTTTCATTGCTCACATCGAAATAATTGTGACGCATTGGCATTATTTCACCTAAACCAAGTATGTAAAGATCTGTATTTACGAATACCGGTACATGAAATGTGTAGCTATTGTAATTGGAATTGTGAATAAGTTTTGTTTTAATTGTAGCGTAAATCATTGGTAAGGTCTTGGTAGCGTAACTATGACTGTGTAGCTAATATCTAAACCCCAGAAAGCACCAAGCTGGTATTCTGAAGGGGGTGTGGAATCTGAGAAACAACCAGTATTCAAGAATATTGCTATCAAAAAGATGTTTTTGGGAGTTAATTTGACAAACTTAACCATGATAACCTCATGATACTTATTCAAGAAACTGGACTAAGCAATAAATGCTTGTGTGTGAAAAAATAAACGTGTTTGGGGTCCAGTGAACAACATGAGCCATAGGTAGCCTATATGAACTGTGATGTCATATGGCATCTATGATATTTTGTTTGTTTCAGTGAAATATTTTGAGTGTGTGTTTTAATCATAATATGAAGTTTATTTTGTGTGGCTGGTAGCTTAGACTGTATTGTTTGCTAGGTGTACTTTAATCTAGGCCTACTGGAGATGGTGTTCGACTGGGGGAATGCTTGTGGCATACAAGATGTATATATGTGTTCATTTACATTGACAGGCTGATCTGTAGACTAGTGTAAACATATATCTAGGATAGGTTGGGTTGGTAGGTCATTCCACAGATACATTTAAGGTAGGTCGTTCCATAGATACATTTAAGTACCTATGTGAGGCTCCATTTTCGAATTGTGGTCTGGTATTTTCAAGTTTTTAATATATTTGAAGGACTAATAGAAAGAACATCATGGGCCCAAAACTACCTTTTCTCACAGAGATCCTGTTAGTCTCTAGCATTTTATTTCGCTAATGTTTTCGTGTTATTAGTTATGTGAGCAGTTGATCAGTTCTGTGTCTTATATCTCCACCACGTTAAGGGTGTTGTCGTTCATAAGCTTGGTATCACATTTTTAACTAATCCTGTTGTTGGCATTTCAAAGATTGATTTGGACACAACAGTTCATAACCAGTTCTTTGTCTTGCCTTTCGCCAACCAGTCAGTTATAGAGAGGTCTGTGGTTTAACATGAACTCTAAAAACAGTGCAGTTTTTATATTAACAGATTGTTGCCAGAGGTTAAAGAGTGATAAATGACAGAAGAAAGGGGTTGTGACATTTTGAAAACTTAAAGTAAGTGCAATTTTAGGATATGCCTTCTTAGTCACTGTCCACGTTCTCAGACTAACATGTAAAAATCTTTTTATGTACCATGATATCATGTCTTAGAGTTGAAGTTTGTTGTCTAGATAACAATAGGGGAAACAATCTTACACGTGAGGTGACATCAGTGCAAGAATCCAAATATTAAACAATGAAGTTATTAAGGAATTGTTTTATAAAGAAACAGTATGGCTGGTCACTACTGATAGTCAAGGAAGCAAGATCCCAGGAGGCCCTACTGCTGATTAACACTTTTAAAAGTGAAACACTAATCTTATTTTTCAGAACTATTCATTCTTGTCCTCACATCCTGTCTGTCTGTGTGAGGTAGGAACTAAGTTAAGGGGCCATTGGAAGTGTTCTATTCCACCTGTCTCCTTTGACCCATGAAATAATGGTGTTGTGTGTGTGTTTTTGAATTGGTTTGTGTTTGTTGAGTTTAACATGTGATATTGGGTTCATTATCACTAAGGTAACATGGGTTTATTTGAGTCTGGGTAGCCAGTGCTGCAATGTGGATTTGGAAATCTTCATTTTTCAGTGATGGTTATTTATGTGTGTGGCATTTTGTTAGGTTTGATTAGTTTTGTGTGTGAGTGTGTGTGTGTGTGTGTGTGTGTGTGTGTGTGTGTGTGTGTACGTACTGGTAGCGGCGGTCAACCTAGGTGATTTTGTTGCATGCTTTTGTTGGTAATAAACTTTTATTTTTGTTTTAATCTGTAGTAATTCTGATGTTCTGTCTGTTTTACATTTATCGTACTTTGGTTGGTTTTAATTGATCTGGTGTATATACAAGTTTTTGCGTTTTCGAGTTGTTGAAGGTTTTGTTTTTTGTGGTGTTTTTTGAGTTATGTTGGTGTGTGAAGTTTACATTGTTTTCATTATTATTATTATTATTATTATTATTATTATTATTGCTGGTAGGTATTGAGAGCTGCATTTGAGCTACTTAGGTCAAGGGAAATGTCTGATTCCACTCTTCGGCTTGTAGCTATTGGTTCCTTGGTATCTGGGCTTCCTTTCAGCTGTATTGGTTCCTTGCTATCTGGGCTTCCTTTCAGCTGTATAGGTCGAGGGAAACATCTGATTCTGCTTTTCGTGGCACTAATGCAGTCTAGGGAGTACATGCGCTGATCACGAGAAAAGTACCTATTTTTGAAGGAAACACGTATTTCTGAAGATATAAGCATATATATGCGCTGAATACCAAAAATTTTTTTATTTCAAAACTTGAGTGTTACAGTCATATCTGACGCGCTCTTCACCAAAAAAGTACTTATTTTTCATTTGGATGCAAAAAAAAAAAAATCAGTTAACTGTCTCAAAATTTTTTTTGTATCAAAAATGACATATTGCATATGTATGCACGGAATTTAATTTTTTTTTTCCTCTCTCTCTCTCTTCAAGAAAGGTGGAATTAATAACAAAATTGTGGAATGGATTTTCCCAAAACATTGACGCCAGAGAAATTCCGCCAGGTAGTTATTCAGCATAGCACGGTGAGTTCTGAAAGGACTTATAGGATTTTTTTCTTTAGCTTTTTGCCAGACTGACTTCATGTGATTTGTGGTTGCGTTTGTAAAGGGATCGAGAAAATAAAGCGAATGATTAACAGCCAGATTATTGTAGCCCAAGTTACCTATGGTGTTGTAAGTTGCCACAAATCAGAAACTGCTGTGGTTCCAGTAGCAAAACATACTGTTGCAAAATTGGCAGCAAATGGGTAGCATCACGTTGTGGCACAGCAACCATAAAGCTTTGCTTTGTCTCAACGTCATAACCACCAAAGACCCATTGCTCTCGCACCTATGACTTCGATGGTGCTGACAAAGCAGCTCTCGTCTATTTCAACAGTATGGCCAGGGCCGCCCAAAACTATTGGCTCAATTAAGAAATATTCATGGCAGATATCTCTACAAAATTGGCACCAATCGACCACAGTGTGCTCACTGCCAATTTTGAGCTCCCTCATTAAAAACTTTTGCCTATTGAGTTCGAAAACCCACATGTAAGACAGTTGCAAAATTTTAGAAATGTCTAAATGACTGCCACCAAAAAATGACATTTTCCTGATTGAACATTTCTTTCTACAGTCCCTGCCAATGGAGCAGCTCCAAATTTCGCCATCTTTCCCTGTAGTTTTCTCCAGCTTCATCTCGTTGTATCCAACACAATACCCATTTTCACACACCATATCGTTCTTCATAAGATCTTGTTGCCTAGCCCATTGTATTGAGCTTCGGGTGTTCTCCATAACATGGTATAAATCTTCCATTACAAAGTCGCTCAAATCTGGAAAATTTCTCGCCATTTTGGCACACGCAGTAATATACGATACTTCAAAACGGACAGCCTCAACAGAAAAATATAGGTTGTTGGGCGCACTGATCAAGATGCATAACTGTGAGCAACAGGGACATATACCATATGCAACAATATGCAAAGCCAACAATAGCTATCATGGTTAGGATGTATGAAACTGTAAGCATTACCTATGGCTAAAGAACTCTGTGAAGAAATATATTAAAGTGTCTGCAGCATATTTGCATAGCAACATGAATAAGCTGGTGAAAGCAGACAGTTAATTAATCTTTTTTTTTCCCCCACCTCCATATGAAAATAAGTACTTTTTGGTATTCCGCGCATATATATGCTTATATCTTCAGAAATATGTTTGCTTCAAAAATAGGTATTTTTCTCATGACCAGCGCATGTACCCCCTAAACTGCGTAAGTGCCATTTTCGTTATTGCTGATGTTGGTTTTTGGTATTGTGGGCTTGGTTTGAGCTATATAGGTCGAGTGAACTGTATGATTCCTGCTGGCTTTGTGGCTGTAGCATTATGTCGTAGGTTGATACTTTTTTAGGGGTGATGTGATGTGATGTTTTGTATTGTTAAAATTAGGTTGTCCTTGCCCTAGACCCCCTATTTCCCGCGGTTGTTCTGTAGTTTCATTTTATCATTGAAGTAAGATTACTTTCACTGTTTCTATTTTCCTGCAGGTTTGTTGGCATGTGTACATAGTGACAATATTGACGACATTTTGTATACTCTGGACGTAGGCGTTTCTGTCATATGGATGACGTCATGGGTCAAAGCAGATGGATTAAATCGGATGCTTCCCTAATGCCGAATTCCGAAGGTTTGACTGGATCTACTGACACTGCCTTTGACTGGTAGCATGCTACTGATGATGTGGTGTGTGTGATATCCATGCACAAAACTTCCACACAAACACATGGGTCGTTTCACAATGCCGTAATTAGTTTCAACCAGTCAGTGGTAGTCTTCAGACGAAAGGCATATGCTGAAGCTGACGGTAGACAGAGATTAGTTTCTGTTGTGTTCAATGTTGTTGAGAACAGAATGGAAACCAGTATGTGCCTTTACCCTAAAGGCGCTAGCTGGCTTGTCAAAATTGGATACAGCGTTGTGAAATGCTTGTGAGATTATGTCAAAAAATATATAAAAGAATTTTAGATCCCTTATCTCTAAAACAGTATGTCATTTTTTTCCATATTTATATTGCTTCTGCATTATTTTTAAATGCAAGTTGGGGAGCCTATGATTGTTTCGTTATGAGAATAGATAAAATTGTCGTTGCAGTGTGTGGCTGATTTCGATGAGTGATTTATGTCCAGCATTTTGATTATGTGATAGGTGAAAGCAGACAGTTGGTATTGATAAAAATCAAAATTTCTGTTATGTAAGCTAGGACTAGTGGGCCAGGGAAGAAACTAACTAGTCGCTCGGTCATTTCAGAAAAAAAATTGATATTTGCTGGATGAATTCCCGAATGTTTAATGGGTTTAAAGATATTTTTTAAAAAATTTTATTCTCAACATTTAGAAACAGTGGCTATTTTTTGCTTTTACAGGCAAATTATTCAGTGCTGAGTTGAAGAATCATTAACTGGACTATAAATTAAAAACCATGATAACCATGCTGAATGTATTCCTTAATATAGGCCCTACTTTTAATGGCTCAAACTTGTTGATTGCAAGCTAAAAAAGCGTATTCTTTAAACTATTTAATTGGATAGATAAAAATTCTACTCATCAAGCAGCGGCAGAACACATACATAAAAGACAGCTGTAATTGGCAAGCTTTTGGAGCCAGTGGCTCCTTCTTCAGGCAGAAGGGTGGAAGGGGAAGTAATCGAGTGAAGGAGAAAGACTGGAGAGGTCTAGGAAAAGGGGTAGATATTGGTTAAGTCACCCAGAACCGCGGGTCAGAGGAGACTTACCGTACGGGATGAGAAGGAAAGACATTACTTACGGTAAGTCTCCTCTGACCCGCTGTTCTGGGTGACTTTCCCGATATCTACCAATTTTCCTAGACCTCTCCAGTTCTCTTCCTTCACCCCTCTTCCGTCTTTTATGTGCGAGTTCTGCTGCCACTTGGTGAGTAGATTTTTTATCAATCCTAATTGTATTTTTCCAAAGTAAGAGTAATTTCTCAGCCTTAATATTTATTGTGCTATTACACTATACAGTATAACTACTTCTTATAGTGAGAAGCTTACACAAAATGTACACTATTTTAAAAAATTGATTTTTTGAATTTTTTCATTCTTTGACCTACAATATCTTTGTAAGGAGAGCAGATAAAAGTCTGAAAATTACACACTTAATGGATCTTCATGATATCAAACTTAAATTGGAAGTAACAAACAGAAAATATTGTGGGGAAGGTTAACCAAAGACTGCAATTTATTGGCAGTACTAAGGAGATTGCCTACACTACGCTTGTCCATCCTCTTTTAGAATTCTGTTGCGCGGTGTGGGATCCTTGCCACATAGGACTGACAGAAGTACATTGAAAAAGTTCAAAGAAGGGCAGCACATTTTGTATTATTGCGAAATATGAGAGAGAGTGTCACAGAAATGATAATGGATTTGGGCTGGACATCATTAAAAGGAAGGCATTTTTTGTTGCAACAGAATCTTCTCATAAAATTCCAATCACCAACTTTCTCCTCTGAATGTGAAAATATTTTGTTGACACTGACCTACATAGGGAGAAACGATCACCACAATAGAATAAGGGAAATCAGAGCTCGAATGGAAAGATATATATGTTTTCCTTCTTTCTGCGCTCTATACGAGGTTGGAATAATGAGAACTGCGAAGGTGGTTCGATGAACCCTCTGCTAGGCACTTAAATGTGATTTGCAGAGTATCCATGTAGATGTAGACAAGCCTGTGCAAATCTGTGTGTTGTCATCCCCCTTCCACCAACATCTGTTCACTCACACTTAGTTAATAATGAGCCCTTGAAGTGTGCAGTTGAACAATGGAGTCTCAAAATAACGAGAATAGTTTTTCTAAGTGTTGCTTACTAACCTTGAAAACTCAATAGTGTGTCATTTAATTGCCAAAGTCAGGATAAATTTCTGAAGGGCAAAAGCAAACCTTGGCAGTTGATGAATGTATAGTTCTTGCTGGCTTTTCTGAAAACTATTCCTTTGTTGTTCAAGTGAAATACAAGGGCGCCACTGGGTAAACAAACAGGCCACAGTTTGTCCATTTGTGTTCTGTTATAAAGATCCAGATAGACTAGAGTCATAGTTTTTGTGTTGCAAATGATTACTTTGAGCACAAAGCTACAGCAGTGCATGCTTTTCACCTGCAGTTAACAAACTACGTAAAACAGCACGACAGTTCCATAAACAAACTGATGAACTTCTCTGATGGTGCTGCAAGCCAATATAAAAGCAAACAAATATTAATATCTCCTTTCTCAAAGAAAAAAAGACTGTTGGCTCGGTGCAGAATAGCACTTTTTTGCATCATGTCCTGGGAAGAATGAGTGTGATGGCATAAAGGGTACAACAAAGCGAGCTGTCACAAAAGCTAGTCTGCAACGGACCTATGAGAACCAAATCTGGACACGTCAAGAAATGTTCAAATTCTGTAAAGAATAGGTAAAAGGGATTACGTATGTTTCATTAAATGTGAGGAAATATGAGAACTCTATGCCAATGTCTTGGAGGAAAGATTCAAAACTTGTCAGAAGGTTAAAGGCACCCGATCTTTTCATTGTTTTATACCTCAGTCATACAACTTGCTCAACTGTAAGTTCACATCAACATCCTCTGATAGTGAATGTCATCACTGTGGAAAACTTGTACCACTGACACTTCAAAGTAAGGACATAGTGGCTTGTGTCTATGACGAACAGTGGTGGATTGCCAAAGTTGGTAACATTGCTCATCAAAACCAAGATGTGGATGTTACATTTTACCAGCACCAAGAACCCCATTTAAAAAATTTGAAAAGGATCAACACGAGAGGCCCGTTAAAAATGCATTAAAGGTGTTGTCTTCTCCCCTGGAATTTATGACTGTGACTAGGCGAACATTTAACTCTGTGCCCAACATGAGTGAAGAAACATCTCTGTTGTTCAATAAACAACGTAGCAAAAACAAACAAGTTGAGAACGGGATAATGTAATGAATTGTCTCATTTTTTAAAGAGTTATCCTAGATATTTTTAAATTATGTAATTTAGACACTGTTTCCATCAGCCCAGATATTGCAAACAGTAAGAAACATATTTTTGACTCATATTTGAAATTTTTTTGTCCATGGAATCTCAAGGTTGTAATTTATACAGAAGTTTGATATCATAAAGGTCTATTAAATGTGTAATTTTCAGATTTATATCTGGTCCATTAACAAAGATTTGCAGACCAAAGAATGAAAAAATTCAAAAGATTTAAAGTGTTTCTAAGTATAAGCTTGTCATAATTGTTTCTCTAAAAAAAAAAAAAAAAAAAAAAAAAAAAGGTATCTGTACTGAGTAGTGTAATACCACAAAATGTATTAAGGCTAAGAAACTACTCTTTGGAAAGATAGTATTAAAAATGGGTTTTTAAAATTTACAACCAACAACTTTGAGACATTAAAAGTGTATTCCCTAATACATTCAGCAGGGTGATCATGGTTTTAATTTATAGTCCAGTGTCTGCTGAAATAAATACCTCTTATATGAAAGGTCTGGGGCAATCCATTACTGAATAATTTAAAAAACCACAGACGCTTATAAAAGTGTAAGAAAGCCTGAAACAAAAATGGCTGCTCTTTCTAAACGATAACCAATAAATGTTTTTAAAAAATATTTTTGAGTCCACCAAACATGAAGGAATTCACCCAGCGAATTCTTTCTACGAGAATGCAGTTGTCTCTCTTTGTAATTTTATGGCTTTCTCAAGTATGTTTCCCTTTGGATACAATTAATTGATAGTTTTATGGTTTGGATGGTGTACGATCTTCCACGGAATGCTTGTATTTACTTAATAGGCACACGTTTCAAAATCCAAATATTAGATCATTATTTCTCTGAAGGAAACATTGTTTCCAGTATAAATCCTAGATGCAGAATTGTATTGTTTACATTGTGACTGCAGCACTATTCTTCTCTCACCTGTTGTATATAAATATTTCTGGAATAATTTTAACATCTGTTTAACAGGACACTAATGACAGCAGCAGAGAAGCTTGCCGCTGTTCCTGATGTGGATATCGACCCAGAAGGAACATTTAAGTATGTTCTAATACGTGTCTTTGGTCCAGAGGGTCCTGATGGCAAAGAACCGAGCAAATTAGTGGTCAGTAACTGGTAAACTAATATTTGGTCAACTTTGTGATACATTATTATTTGAGAGACAGTCGTTAGCATCATTTTTCAATTTTCTCAGTTGAATTTTTCTTCTGATGTCGGTGACTTGCAATGGGGAATTGTAGCCTAAGGTTGGTTGTTATCTGCATAACATAGTGTTTCAGTGTTTACTGTTAAATTGGAAGTGAGATGGTGGATGGCGATACAACTGAAAACGCACAAAAGATTTTCACTGAAACACTGTTGAACTACAGTTATGGCCCTGTGTGCTATGGTATCTTTGCCAGATAGTGTTGACAGAAGACATAAAAAAGCATTCAAAGAAGAGCAACTTATGTTGTTTTATAGCTAAGAAGGGGGAGTGCGCCATGGACATGCAGGGTGTATACGACCCGGAAGATCCGGGGAAAAACCCGGGAAATTTTTCATTGTTTTTGTTTTCAGTTAAATTTTTGTAATTTTGATTGGTAAGAACCGATACTCTAACAA
Organism: Schistocerca piceifrons; assembly: GCF_021461385.2. Lineage (NCBI taxonomy): Eukaryota > Metazoa > Arthropoda > Insecta > Orthoptera > Acrididae > Schistocerca > Schistocerca piceifrons. The sequence goes on from NC_060138.1 coordinate 13,577,779, forward strand.
AGGATATTACTGTGTCTCAATACTGCAGCAATAAAACATGAACAAGTAAAAAAACGAAAATAAAACTTAAATTTCAAGGGAAATGCACCATATACAGCAACAAAACAGTGCTCATACAAGTGTCCGCCAACAGTAAAATGTGTCAAAGGCTTTAGGAAGACTGTGCAATGCTTCGTAACAGCAAATTGCCTCCGCTGAGCGTGACGTCACAACTGTTTACATGAAATTCATTTTAGCAGTTACGAGCTCGATCATGCGCATGCACAGTTGAGTAGTACCTTCTCCCGCTTCTGGCTACAGATTTATACATGCGCAGGAGGTCCAAATCTAGGGGGGGGGCAAATTCATATTCTTGAGGGGGGGGGGGGGAGGGAACCTTGTTTCACAAAGCGACTCGCATCCAGCGCACGTTAGTTCGTTAGTTTATCGATTATTCATATTACTTTGAAACTCATCCCTGTCAGTTTTTGAACATTTTTAACACATTCTAAGTTGATTTTGAATGAATCGTAAGTTGATTTGTGAATGCGTGTGTAGTGTACATGTTTCCTCTGTCAGTGGCATCTGACAGAGCTGAGCGAAGTAAGGCTGAACGGATGAATACCAACCGCTGTCTGATTGTGTGGTTGATTGTGTTTGCGAATGATGAGCGTTGTTGTAATTACTAGCGGAATCCATAGATTCAGACTACAGGAGTGGAAATAAACGAATAACACGTAAGAATGATTACGTATTACCTTCGCGGTGTATACAAGAAAATGAAATTTTGACAAAAAATTTTTGGGCAGATCGCTATACTAGTTGCGAGTTGTACAGTCCCCAGCTAGCAGCTACTTTAAGTTCTGTTCTGGAAGAAGCACAGAAAATGTGTTGTACGACCATGTAACAACGCCTAACCGGAGAATAATCACGGGATAGCTAAACCGGTGATTCTGGTAGAGTTAATGAAGTTAACCTGCAAATAAGCTTTGGCATTGGCAGGAATAGTTACAGAATTAGCGATAACAAGACTGTTTGTTAGAATGATGAAGGAGAAGAAATGGGGGCATCACACAAATTATGGAACAATATGACGATTCCAAGTTCGTATAAAAATTTCATACTACTACTTTTCGATCTCATGCTTGAGGAACTGGAGTGTATGAATGAAGTGTGAAACTATTTCCTAACGTAAAGCTTTTTGCTTGTAGTTGGCCTAATAGGCATTTGATATTGGTACTTTGTGAATTATTTTCTGTCCATACAAAACAGACCGTTTGTGCCAAAACAGTCTCATTTATTTTGTGTGTATTACAATTGTTGTAGTATTAGAAAGGCCTATTTTGTTTTATCTAGCAGACAGTGACAAAATAGGTGTAATCAGATCGGGAAACAACACCAGTCTTGGGTCCTATTTGTATTAACAGCTTTTTCAGTATTAGACAATGACATTTCGACTTTTCGTGTAGCAAAATGTTTGACGAACTTTGATGAGGTAATAGATTCTTTCACAGAAGGAAAGCACTCCATGTAAAGTTGTACCAAGATTAGAGGGTAAAAAATTCTAGGAGCTGAGGATTGAAGAAACATGTATTGTCCTGCTTGTCTCATGTCTTTACTGGGTTTATGTATCCTATATTTAATTTTATGTCACACAAAGCAGCAAGTTGTTAGCTGATAGGGAACAAAGAGTGCACATTTTCTGAAGAGTTCTTTTTTTAAAAAAAAAGAGGGACAGAATGTCAAACCGGCCAACTGTAAACAGGAGAGGCACTACAGGACATTTTAATTTCCACTGTCCTGAATATGGTTTGATGGCATCCATTACAAAATATACACATTTCAATTCCACAGAGCGAAGTACAGTGACGTGCGATAGGAGAATGCTGTGTGAGGAGACGAGACACTGCACTTTGGCACACTTATGACATGTCTTACATTTCCTCAAACACACATGTTGCATGCATCAGACCCTTCAGAAAGACGTGCACTACAAAATGAACATATTTTTGGAAAATATATATATATATATATATATATATATAAACGAAGATGATGTGACTTACCAAATGAAAGTGCTGGCAGGTCGACAGACACACAAACATACACACAAAATTCAAGCTTTCGCAACAAACTGCTGCTTCATCAGGAAAGAGGGAAAGACGAAAGGATGTGGGTTTTAAGGGAGAGGGTAAGGAGTCATTCCAATCCCGGGAGCGGCAAGACTTACCTTAGGGGGGAAAAAGGACGGGTATACACTCGCGCGCGCACACACACACATCCATCCACACATATACAGACACAAGCAGACATATTACACGTTTTTTCGAAATTTTCCCGAATTTCTCCGTCCTTTAACGTGTTTTAGCGGCAACACAACCACCTAACCTTGATGCACATCGCTGTCTACCAACCCAAGTTCACCACAGGATCAACTTAACCAACACTTTTTCGCCTTTTTTCATACCAGATCTCCAGTTGCTTCCTAGTTCACCTTTATCTCTCCCCATATATTTTTATCTTTCATTTTCATTTCAACCTCATGTTACACTTTCCACCTTCTAATACCATGTCACCCTCACAACACACCCACAAAAAAAAAAAAAAAATGGTCTTTAAATATGTCTGCTTGTGTCTGTATATGTGTGGATGGATATGTGTGTGTGCGCGAGTGTATACCCGTCCTTTTTTCCCCCTAAGGTAAGTCTTTCCGCTCCCGGGATTGGAATGACTCCTTACCCTCTCCCTTAAAACCCACATCCTTTCGTCTTTCCCTCTCCTTCCCTCTTTCCTGATGAGGCAACAGTTTGTTGCGTAAGCTTGAATTTTGTGTGTATGTTTGTGTTTGTTTGTGTGTCTGTCAACCTGCCAGCACTTTCATTTGGTAAGTCACATCATCTTTGTTTTTAGATATATTTTTCCTACGTGGAATGTTTCCCTCTATTATAACCATATCATTAATTTGAACCCAACAATTACGTTTGTTATTGTCGCTGTTGCATTTCGAAATCTTACCTGTCGTCTTATTTTCCTTTATTTTCTCTTTCTGTTTTTACCAGTAGTCTCACTTGGTATTCACCTTCCCCTTTTTACCGTAATCTACTATACAATTTTATCCCGCCTATATATACTCAATAATATGTAACCCACTTCCAAAACATAACCAAAAAAATTTTATTTTCCGCTTTCAACACTACCGCTGCTATAAAATCCACCGTTTCTAGTTCAATAACAGCTGCTTTCACGTATTAAACAACCATTTCGGCTAGTTCTAAGAACTTTCACTTTATTTCCACTTCCGTTTTTGCACATCACTGATCATTTTTAGCCGCTCCCCACAGGTTTTAACGTCATTATTTCTTCGTCAGACAATTGTTAGCCCCATTTTCGTAATCTTTCACCACAACACCACTCCTTTTAATACATTTACACGTTTTTTCGAAATTTTCCCGAATTTCTCCGTCCTTTAACGTGTTTTAGCGGCAACACAACCAACTAACCTTTATGCACATCGCTGTCTACCAACCTAAGTTCACCACAGGATCAACTTAACCAACACTTTTTCGCCTTTTTTCATACCAGATTTCCAGTTGCTTTCTAGTTCACCTTTATCTCTCCCCATATATTTTTATCTTTCATTTTCATTTCAACCTCATGTTACACTTTCCACCTTCTAATACCATGTCACCCTCACAACACCCCCACAAAATAGGTCTTTAAATATGTCTGCTTGTGTCTGTATATGTGTGGATGGATATGTGTGTGTGCGAGTGTATACCCATCCCTTTTTCCCCCTAGATCCGGGACTGATGCGCAGAACAGTCTGAATTACAGTTGGGAAGTGGGTAGTCTACACGTGACCCATTTTTACATTTAGTGTTTTTGCTGTTTCCTCTTCATTTACTGCTCCCACATCAAATGAAGACAAAACAGATTTCTGTGGCCGGGAGCTATCAAGTGAATTAAAATACATTCACATAATAATGGAAGGCTAAACTGTGTTATTAGTTGCAGATTTTATTTTATTTCCATCTTTCTGACAGTCAAGCATTAATTGCCTTTTAGAACAATGAAGTTATTTTTGGTGGTTTGCCAAAGAAATTTTCTTTCATTAATCTTTTCCACTAAGGCAGACAATATATTTGAGACAAAGTGTTTAATTCCACACACTGTGTTTGCTGCATTTCAAGTGCACATTTTCAACTTCTAGCACATTTGGCATTACGCCATAATAAAGAACCAAACATGAGACAGGACAGTACTGGTACTCCAAGAAAATTTACATCCCAAAAACCACATAGAAAAGCTTAATAAGAGGTCGTGGGATTCTGGACATACAAATTTGCACTTTAAATGTGAACATTTTAGTATGGGTCACGAAATTCCGATTCCCTTGGAGTATCCTCTGAGGCTTGTTTCTTACATAATGTAAGATCTTTTAATGTTTCACACGTACGAACATGCGGGCTCCCTACGACATCGTAGCTGCGCTTGCGCGGTGACGCCTGTCATCTGGCGCTCTCTGGCAACTGCAGAAACGAACCTATTTCCAACAGGTCGTGGGAAAATATTTCGAATGGTGGGTTGAAACTCGTTACCATCAAAGTACCATTCTAGCAGTTACACCAGAACTATGTGAGATAATGTACGATGAATTTCTTAAATCACAAAGTGTTTGACTCTCATTTAAAAATCAACTCTTTGATGATGAGCCATTTAGATGAATTTTGAGCCTGGAAGATCAGACATTTATGTCGTTATTAAAAATTTTACTGGCACCTTTGTGTGATACATCTTAAATTGTAATACGCGCATAAAAGACCAACATTTTATGAGAAAGCTTAGCTTCTCTTGCAGCGTATTAATCTGATAGACCAATATTATATGTGAAGGCTTTGCGTTTCGTTTAGCAACACTATTTACATTAATTTGAGCCATTAACTTTTTCTGTTTGTGTGTTCGCGCTACTTAATAGTGATGCTGTTGGTTGACTACATCACGTGTCCTAAGCTCTGAATACCTGCTGTGATCGGCTGGCGAAATCGCATGAAATGAGCTATGACTAACTTACAAAAGCGCATCCCAATCTCAATTTCAATGCTTTGGAAAGTAACATGCGGTGTTTGGTGGAATTCGAGTTTATACTTTCCTAATACAAAAATATGCAGCATACATGTTGCTGCACATCAAAGATCTTTCCAAAATGCGTGTTTCTTTTTTTTTTTTTTTTTAAAGCGCCAGGAAATTCTACGCCCGTGTATAAAACCATAATCAAAGGACTTATAAGTTATACAGTTCCAAGAGAAAATATACCGTCAGTTAACAGGGAAAAAGTATGTTTTCACTTGGGGGAAAGTGTATTTTTGACTGAGAAATCTGGGAATTTTTTTTCCTTGTCCGCATATACCCTGACATGATATACAAGTTGGGGTGACAGTCATTAAAACAAAGGTGTTTTTTGTTATGATGAGATGTTTTCAGGAAATTTCCTCTGAATGGCAAAATATTTTGTTGGCAGCCACCTACATAAGGAGAAATTATTATCGTGATAAAGTAAGAGAAATCAGAGCTCCCACAGAAGCTGTTGAAGAGTGGAATGTTACAGAAATAGTCTGAAGGCTTTTCGATGAATCCTCTGCCGAACACTTAGGATACAGGATACTTATAAATGGTGGAAAAATCAAAATTTTTTAAATGACTTTATTAAATTCTATAGTCTTTCCTGATTACATTGATATATACACTGTAGGGTTTGAAATGAAAAATGACCTATACATACCAAATTTTAAAGTTATGGTCATGTACGAGGTGCGACAATAAAGTAATGAGACTGATTTTCTTTGCAAGATGTGGCACTCCTGCAGGCTTGTGTAGGCACAATATCTGTGACCTTGGTCTATAAGCCGCTTCTAGTTCAAGCGGCATGTTGAAGCAACTGCTCAGTCATTAGTTGTGCTGTAATAAGTTAACACGTGTTAGTGTCTCTCATCACGGAAATGGAACTGCATAATATTGCGCAACAGTATGCCATTTCTTTTTGCGTTAAATTGAGTGAAAACGCGATGACAACTTACGGTAAGCTTAAGAAGGCTTTTGGAGAGGAGGTTATGTCAAAACCTCAAGTTTTTGATTGGCATAAAATGTTTAGTGAAGGCAGAACAAATGTTGAAGATGAAGACTGCAGTGGACGACTGTCAACCTCACGGACGGATGTCAACTTGGCCAGGGTGCATGAACTCATAAAATCTGATAGAAGGTTATCCATGAAAATGATTGCAGGAGAACTGCACATCAATCGAGGAACGGTTTGTCTAATAATAACATTGCTGATAATTGGATTCTGCATCACGATAATGCACCATCCCATACTGCTCTGTCAGTACAGTAATTTTTTACCTCAAAACAAATTTCGGTACTGCCAGAGCCACGTTATTCACCAAATATTGCTCCGTGCAACTTTTTTCTCTGTCCAAGAATCAAAATGGCGGTCAAGGACACCATTTTCAAACAACCCAAGATGTCCCAAAAGCTGTGACGAAGGTCTTGGAGGATATTACAGAAGATGAGTTCCAGAAATGTTACCATCAATGGCAGAAGTGCTAAAAAAAGTGTGTGCAATCAGAAGGGAACTTTGAAGGAGACAACACGAAAATTGACTAAAACTGTAAGCAACATTTTTTTTCACATCAGTGTCATTACTTTACATTCGCACCTTGTATACTGCCATGCCCCCTTTATTTCTGTTACAGAAACCAGTATTATTTTGAAAAGAACTGTGCACTTTCTTTCTGTTTCCAGCGATTATATGTATGATACATTGTATATGTTGGTAACAGTGCAGGTTTCTAGCGTCTGTAAATGATTATCTTTGCAAGTATTTACTTTTGTGTTCTGAAGCAGTTTGTTCACATGTTAATAAACGTTTGTTTCCCAAGCGCTACATATATTTGTGAAAATACATATTTTTTAGTGTGCCACACATCAAGAAATTCAATAAAAGGAAATTCTGTGGTAACCAGTTCACAAACAAAACAAGCCACACTGTTGAAAGTAACCTACGTGTCAGTTCTTCAGTGAAGAAATTCGCACATGGCACGCCTCCTGGTGATTCAAATTTTTGTGTTAAAAATGACGCTGTTTGTAGTGGATTTGTTGTTGTTGGTGTGGGTATCTTATCTTCTTTGATAAAGGAAGTGGAAAAATGTAAACAATGTGATGGTGCAGGCTGTCTGGAAATAACTGAACAACAAAGTAGCAGGAAGGGTTTAGCGTCAAAATTAGTTGGTCTGTGTAGATCCTGCAATAAATCTACCTCGAAAATGACTTTGAACATTGTGCATAATTCATATGATGTGAATTTGAGGTTAGTGTATGCAATGCGTGCAATAGGAAAAGGAAAAAAAAGGCTGCACAAACGTTTTGTCATTTGATTGACCTTCCTCCTCCCAGTAGGTTCAGCAAGTACATAAGAATACTTTTAGGTGCCTTGATGGTTGTGTCTAAAGCATCTATGAAATGTGCAGTAGAAAAAACGGTTAATATTAGTGAAACAAGGGACATTGCTGTTGCACTTGATGGGACATGGCAACATCGAGGACATCGTTCCTTGAATGGTGTTTTAAGTGCTACTTCTGTGGAGAATGGAAAAGTTGTTGATGTTGAGTGCTTATCTAATTATTGCCACATCTGACATAGTAACACTGAAGGACATATTGAACATCAGTGTTATAATAATTATGATGGTTACAGTAGAGGTATGGAGTGTGATGGAGCTCTAAAATTATTTCAGAGGTCAGTGCCCGTTTATAACGTTAGATATACAAAGTACCCAGGTGATGGGTACTCTAAAGCTTTCAATAAAATTAATGAGTTCAATGTTTATGGTGATAGCTTCGTAACAAAACTGGAGTGTTGTGGACATGTGCAAAAGAGGATGGTTGCTAGATTGAGGAAGCTAAGAAGAGAAATGAAAGGAAAATTGCTATCTGATTGAAAATCTCTGTCTGGCTGAGACAGATTGACAGAAACTGAAATAGACCTCCTTCAGAGGTATTAAGGACTGGCCATTAGACAAAATGCACCTCTGAATGATGATACAGCAATGAGGAAAGCTGTATGGGCCACCTACTTTCATAAATTGTCCACAGATGACCACACTGTTCATGGACTTTGCCCTAAAGGAGCAGATTCTTAGATGTGGTTACCAAAAAGCAAAGGAAAGTGGTCAAATATACTATCAAAATATCATAAGCATTATCTTCTTGAGCCTGTTATGAATGAAATAAAACCAATTTTTAGAGACCTGAGTGGACCTCGTTTTGCTTAGTACCACATTTACTCGAATCTAAGACGCACCTGAAAAATGAGACTCGAAATCCAGGAAAAAAAATTTTCCCGAATCTAAGCCGCACCTGAAATCTGAGACTTGAAATTCAAGGGGAGAGAAAAGTTTTATTCCGCACCTCCAAATCGAAACAAACTTGGTCCATTGTAATATGAGACACAATTTAGGTCAAATGAATGACGATACAGCTACAGTAGTTTGGTTCGAGTCGTAAGCTCAGTAGTTAAGCTTTACCAGGTAGCCATTGCTATGTGTCAGGCGCTCCGTCCGTATTATACGGGTACCCTTCCTCTTTCGCGTACTTCGTTAGCGAAACAATGGCAAGAGACTGCTATTTGCTGTTACCTACACTCCTGCTTTCTTTGAGAATGATCAACAAGAACCAAATAATAGACAGCGTATGATAGAAGATATTCTGAACGGGAGTTTAGCGAAAATTTTTCTCCGTTTGAAAATCTTTGCAGGCACCTCTTTAGTACATTACATTCTGCACTGAAATTAGTCATCTTAGATTTAAAAATCTAGTCAATTGCCGTGCTTCATTTCTGACTGTATCACTATTAGGCATAAGAATAATACAAATATAAACATGGGATGATATCTATATTTTTCCGCAATTGCTGTTGTCTCACTCTAGTTTCATAGTTTATTAGGCAGACAGGATTTAAATGAGTTAGCAGCAAACACGAAAGAATACATGGCAAAATGTTTATATTCTAATTATTCTTATGTGAAGAGAATACTGCATGCTATTCACAATTCATAAAAGTTCCTATAAGGAACCATCTCTTCTCACAGTTAGGAAAAAATTCAGAACGTAGAGTTGGCCATATTGACAAACATCCCAAACAGTCTTGCCAGTCGGATTTTCGAAGTGCATTGAAATGCTGCTACATTCAAAGGTGCACAATACGGAATTTGTATTTACTTCGTTGAATAATGTATGAAAATGCAGTGGTCGAAACTCGAGACGGAGGAAAAACTTGTCTGCCACCCACCCCCCCCCCCCCTTTTTTTTTTTAAATGCACTCATGCAGAGGGTTTGGCGCCAGTATTTATCTTTGTGCCTGCAAAGCATGCCTGTGTAGTGCTACATATATTCGACAGCAGAAGTTAGTTGTGGCGGCACCTACCAACATTTTCCAGAACTTCCGCTTACTTTGCACTCGATTCTAAGCCGCAGGCTGTTTTTTGGATTACAAAAACCGGAAAATAAGTGCGGCTCAGATTCGAGTAAATACGGTAAATGTCTTCATGGGGGCACTCGGAATACAAATGAAAGTTTCAACCATTCCATACGGGAAAGATTACTCAAGAATGTTTTTGTAGGACTAAATACATTAAAAGTTGGTGTACTAGATGGTGTGCTATGTTTCAATGATGGAGTGATAGGAAGGTAGGAAGTCCTGAGAAATTTAGGCATAAAATGTGGCTCTAATATGAAAGATCAATTTCTTCTGTGTGACAGACAACGGGTGCATGAAGCTGAAAGATTCGCTCTTCAAGTTACCAAAGAAGCAAGAAGTGCTAAAAGGAATGCCAAGAGGAAGCTTGAAGATGAAGAAAGGCTGCAGGATGTAGACTATGCTTCAGGAATGTTCTGAGGCTCAGTTTAATTGGACTCATATGTTCATTCGCAATTTCCCGCTAGTTGTTTTCTTCAGAATTCAGGTACAAATATTTCCTAAAGTTTATAAAGCATTGCTCTAATTTTTTCTGTAACTTTTGGTAGTCCATACTTATGTAGTAGACCTAAGCTTTATTGCAGAATCAGCTAAATCATAGAAAAAATAACATTTTTATTTGGAAAAAATTATAAATATTAAAATGTAAGATGTGATACTTTTTTATCCTTGTAATATACGTAATAGGTGGAATTAAATAGGTCTAGTATCTCAGCCATGTCATGCATGTCTGCTAAAAATTTGGTCTCCTTCAAATGTATAACATTGGATTAAATGGTACCTCAGTTTGAGGAAGAATTTCCTTGTTACTTTTTTTAAATAACTCTAAGCAGGTTCAAAAATATTCAAAATACTTCTAATTTGTTTAAAAAGTGTGCTCTATTACCTGATATCAACAAAAAATCTTAAAACATATACATTATAAACAGTGCCTGAAAGAAATATAATATTGAGCTAGAAAAATGCCCTGTATCCTTAAGTGTGAACTGCCAGATAGCCGTGTAGATTTACACGAGAAATATCGTCTGGTTTGCACTGATGATGTAATGATGTAATGATGTGAGGGGGCTGAATGCAATTTTTTTTTTTTTTTTTTTACGCCTGCTTTGGTGACGGAAGCAATGCATTCAACTTCCAGAAAGAAATTATCTCACAAAACAGGCCTTTGACTAAACTTCATAAAGTGCCGTACTGTGCTGGTTTATGGTATAGAGCAGATGTTACCAACAAGTATTCCATTGGTTCTCCATCATTTGAAAAAACGTCGTTTTCACTAAAACACAGCTACATTTACAACTCCATTTTTCCTGTACAGTGTTCTATAATACATACAATTGTGACTTTAAATGACAGCTTTGAATTATCAAGGGCATCAGTTTTTTTTTCCAAATTTAATGTGCCATTATCAACAGAATGATTGCATGCAGATCATTATACTGGCGTGTGAGGTTTTGGGATTGACATTTATTTTTTTTATCGCGTATCTTGAGACTTTGAGCCAAAGCTCGTGGGATGAGGTGGTACCTAGTTTACAGAAAGCTGAATATAAAATTTATAAACAAAAAATTACAGAATTAATAAAATATGAAATTAAGAGAAATTAGGATAAATTACATGTTGCATAGAGAAGTTCTCATGTATTGTGAGGGTCTCTTGTGCAGAATTGTAGCATACCACAAGGTAACCTTTGTGTGTGGATTTGAATACTTACGTGTATCACTCTTTTTTTCTGCCCTGCTGGGAAATTTGGAAAAAAAAACCTGGAGAAATCTTGTTTTTTGTCTCAGTAGATGAAACAGTTTGTTTACTGGGATTTCCTGCATAGTCGCTGGCTGGATGCAGCTTAATACATGCACCGCTTCCCTACTCCCTCATTCTTACTGCTTCTCCACTTCCTACCACTCCCCTCAGCTTGCAGTCAGTGCTGCCACCACTTCTTGCCACTAGCCTAGTAGCTACTGATGGGAGGCGTGAGGGGTGGTTTGTTTTGATATGATTCTTGGAGATTGTTGACCCAGTGGCTGGAGACAACGGTCATATGTGCACGAGTTGTGTCTGAGTGATTGTGAGAATATGTGTGTGTGTGTGTGTGTGTGTGTGTGTGTGTGTGTGTTATTTTCTAAGAAAGGCTATGGCCGAAAATTTAGTTGTGAGAGTGTGATTGTCTTTTCTACGTGTCTGTCCATGGTTCAGCGATCATCTTTACGGTGAGTTGCTACCTATCTTCATTAGCATTAATTCTCAGAGTATTTGCACAAATTGATGGATTTATCACCACCATCTCATTTCGTCAACATAATGTCAGTGACTTGTGTAAAGCTGGCCACATGAATGGACTTCCATGATGGGCCAAAACCACAGGCCATTTCTGTGGGTCTCTCTAACGGATTGGGGCTGCCGATTTGAAGCCCATCGTTTCCCAATAATGTGCAAGCCCTGCCCATCGGATCTAGTCTCGCCGATCTGCTCCCAGGCCGGCTCTGTTTGTGTGTGGTATAATGCAGTGGGTTTTCGTGATTTATCCGAGGACTCAGGACTGTGGTGCTCCTCGGCAGGCCAGAGGCCACGGGCGATGGAGTTCAGGAATTGTGACTTTCTCACTGCAAGTACATTATGCGGTACATTGTTTTATAAACATTTTATTTATTCTAGTACATTTTGGGGCTTAGAAAATAATTTATACAGGATGTACATATCTTTTTTTTTTACGAACATTCAGTACGCGAAACATGAGTGACCCGGCAGACATCAATACAGTAATCGAATTCGTGTCATACCTGTCCCAGCATGGCATCGTCAATTGTGATATTTGTTTCTCGTATTCTCTCCCGGAGCTCCGCTACATCACGTGGTAGAGACCATACATACACCGGACCTTTAATGTGTCCCCACAGAAAAAAAGTCACACGGAGTGAGATCTGGTGATCAGGGAGGCCATTTCATGAAACAGCTGTTCCCTTCTGTAGCACGGCCAGTTCATCGATGCGGCAGCTCCGTATTCAGGTACCCACAAACTTCACGATGAAAATGGGGTGGAGCCCCATCCTGCTAAAAGATGAACGGAGAGCCAAATTGCATCTGAGGCATCAGCCATTGCTGCAACATATCCGAGTAGGAATATCCAGTGACAATGCTCTTGGCGAAGAAGAATGGCCCGTACAGTTTTCGACACGACAAAGCACAAAAAAACATTTACATTTAGCGAATCACACCCAAATTCAATGCATTCGTGTGGATGCTTTGTACCCCAGATTCGACAATTATGCCTGTACACTTTCCCATTAGTGTCAAAAGTGGCTTCATTGCTAAAACTTAAGCGATCAAAATTCCATCCCCGTCCTTATTCAATTGTTGCAACTGTGAACAAAACTCAAAACACTTGTCTTTGTCGTCGTTATTGACCTTCTACCCTAGCTGGAATTTGAATGGTTTCACAGACAACTTCTGTCGCATGACTTTCCACAGTCAGTGGAGCCATTTCGAGTTCATGGGATGCACGACGCACCAATTTCTTTGGACTCCTTATGAATGTCTCTCGTATGCAATCCAAATTCACTTCACTCACACTGGGATGTCTGGTTCTCTGTGCTGGGCACAAGCAACCCGTCATAATAAATTTGTTGTGCCTTCCTTGTTGGTGGTTTCTTACCGTACTTTGTTCTAAACATCCATTGAACAGCTGTAGCACACACTTTTTTTGTCGAACTCCAATACACAGAAAGTTCGCTCCGCACCTGAACTTGCCATATTTATGACTGGTGCTATCGGCAAATCACCAAAGTATGCTGTGGTGGTATACATGAAAAAGAACTTTCAGGGTTTCTCTTCAAAATGACGTGTGTGATATCTGTGCTATGTTTGGTTCTTGTGCAATAAATAATTGAAAGTGTTCCCAGATGTAATGTACACCCTGTATATTAGAAAGTATGAGCGATAGGAAGAACAACTTGTGGCAGTCACAGGCGGTTTGTATGCTATGTACCTGTATATTTTGGCCTGCCTTATATACTTCTTTCAATAGGCCTACTTTTTTCTGAGGTTATTTCTGAAATCAGTGTAGGTATTTTAAATCTGTCTTGAGACTCCAAGGAAATGCGTATTTGTGTCACCAAATATGTTTAGTTTTATTGAAATAAAATAACATCAGTGGTCTTAATGGAATATTATATACCATTGTCTTTCTTTCTCCATCTAAAAACTGTTCATTACAAAAGATGCTGAAATTAGTACTTAAGATTTTTGCTCATGAGGGGAAGAAATACAGAAGTCCTTACTTTTTTTTTTTTTTTTTTTTTTTTTTTTGTGAACTTGTCTTTACTTGCCCTTGAGACCTCGAAATTTGTCAGGGAAAAATGCTAAAACTTGCTGGAAATCGGGGAACGTCACTTGGGGAAACTTGCGGCAACCCTGAATGTTCACAAGCTGACACTGCAGAGTTTGCTGACTGCATTTTTCAGGGATGAGAATATTCTTGCCAAGTGCACAGAATTGCCCCAAACTATAACACCATATGAGATAACAGAGCAAAAGTAAACAAGCTTTTGTGTTTGTGTCCAAGACATAGTGTATAGTGAAGACAGAAGTGTTCATTTTCTGCTTAAGGTGTTGAACATGATACTTCTGAGAGAGCTTTTCATCTATCTTCAGTCTTAAGAATTTAAAATGTCTGTTCGACCAGCTCAGGACAAGACTATTTCTATTTTACAAGAGTTCAGTTGTTGGCAGTGAAGTATTAATCCGTTCTCCAAAAGCCATGTGCTGATGTTGCCAACTACCTTGTCAGCTAGATGATTTACGTTATGTTCAGTGTTTTCCGAGAGAACACATGTCCGAATATACAAAAGCTTTCATTTGCATTTGCAGTAGGTATGGGGGGGGGGGGGGGGAAAAAAAAAAAAAAAGAAAGAAACAGAAGCTCCTGTGTGTGTTTCCTACAGATAGTGGATGTAACAACAGCTCCTTTAAGTTATGTTTTCAGATTATTTTTTGATGCCACAATTTCCACTCACGTTGCTACTTTTGTGTTTTCTTCTTGCTTAGTACTCTTGATACATTTTGTTCAAAGTTTGACTATGGTTCCTGTTACTAGGTGCGAGGATACAAGTGAGTTGGCTTCCATTCGGACGTCTACGATGAGACGATGGACAGGGTGAGGCCTCGGCGTTGATACAGAGTGCACTGGTGGTGGCAGAATACAGCACGACCCCAGTGCCAAGGTCATCAAAGTGTACAGCTACTCACAGGTAGTACCAAAAGCAGTGAGTTGTAGAAATGACAGTATGTGTCATCTTGAGCTGTTATTCAACTTAATTTTTTACTGTGTGACTGGTTTCAGTTGAAGACCATAATGGTTTCAGTTGAAGACCATTTTCAGGCACCTGTTGTATATACATCGCGGATACGGGAAAATTTGGGATGAAAAGAATGTTTGAAAATTATAGTAACAATACAAGCAACACTTACAGAATTTGATTACCAGCAAAAACTATATATATCAAAAGAATACAATGTCAGAAATATAAATTAAATATCCACAAGCATTGTATGTATTGTTACTACAATTTTGAAATATCCTTTTTGCCTGAATTTTTCCTGTTTCTATGCTGTGGGAACAACAGGTGCTCGAAAATGGTCTTTGATCAAAACTGGTTGCATCGTAAAAAAAAATTATCAACAGCTTAAAGTGTTACATGATGTCATTTCTACAATTCGTATAAGCTGCAGACCACAGTTAACAAAAAGTATTTTAAGAACAGTGAAGTTTCTGTTCATACGTTGTGTGCCCTATAATTCAAGTATTTTTAAAGCTTTTAAGAATGTTATACGCCAAGCTCCTCCATGGGAAAGCAGTTTATGCTTTGGTTACATGGCACAAATTATAGAATACCTTGTTAGATGGTCAGAAGTAAATGTCACCAGATGTTAATACCTGTAAATCATCATCATGCTTCTTACAACTGTGTACAATAATTTGGGTGTTGTGTTGTGGACAAGTGTTATGGTTGAAATGGCTGCTGTTGTTCTGGGTAGCAGCCATGATTATGAAACTTCCTGACAAATTAAAACTATGTGCCGGGCCAGGACTACATCCTGAAACCTTGCCTTCTGTGGACAATGCTGATACCAACTGTGCTGTTCAATCTGATTCAGTATTTTTTCTTACACCTTTCAGATTACTTTTGAGGCCACAATCCTTGCTTCCACTTGTATATTTAGCGAGAGAGAGTTGTATATGTAGCGAGAGAGAGAGAGAGAGAGAGAGAGAGAGAGAGAGAGAGGATCTTCTGTCCCATAATTTTATGACATTGTTATTATTATTATCAGCTTCTGTATCTTTTGATTGAGTATAGTTACGGCAGCACATGAATTGTGGTGAGCCTGGTGTTTTTACAAGACTTTCTCCAGTTGCCAGGACAGTTGTCATAATTACTCAAATCAACAATTCCTTGCACTTGGAGCAGACCAAATGATTCCTCTGTACCCCTCGCACCTATTTTATACTTTTCAGACTGTGTTTCACACATTTTGTGACCTACCTGTTTCATTTAACACAGTTAATACAGTTGCAGATTGTGGGTACGTGTTTAATTTTTTTGCACGGTTACTGCTGCTTGTGTTTCAGTGTTGTGTACAATGCCAGACCCATCAATAGAAAAATTAATTCTGATGCTGCATCTTGCACATCTGTTCTGAAGGTCTTTACACACTCCCTTTTTCTGCTGCTTTTGTGTTGTGATGTGTGGTGTAGAAAATTTCAGATTGCTTTACGGTTTCATGTGCTCTGTATTAGATGCAGTTTTAGTGTACGTACAAGCACATTGTTTACTTATGATGTAGTTGTAGTTAAGAGTTCTCGTTTTAGTGTTTAAATATTATTGTGATATGTAGCACACTGTTTAATTGTACTTTAGTTTTAAAATACCCAAGGACTGCTTCATTTCAGGGGTTTGGGAAGGCAGACCACAGCAAGACTGTAGAAATTCTGAAGACTGCATATCCTGTTCACAACATTACTTGGAGTGATGAAGGATACTGATCTGCTCAGGTAATTAAATTTACATATGTGTGATACATTCAAAATGTCTCTGACATTACGACAACCTTCATAATGAATGAAGGTGATATTTTTTCCATTTAAGCTGTTGTATTTTAATAAGACCTCTCCTTAATTATACAGGGTGATTCAAAAAGAATACCACAACTTTAGGAATTTAAAACTCTGCAACGACAAAAGGCAGAGCTAAGCACTATCTGTCGGCGAATTAAGGGAGCTATAAAGTTTCATTTAATTGTACATTTGTTCGCTTGAGGCGCTGTTGACTAGGCGTCAGCGTCAGTTGATGCTAAGATGGCGACCGCTCAACAGAAAGCTTTTTGTGTTATTGAGTACGGCAGAAGTGAATCGACGACAGTTGTTCAGCGTGCATTTTGAACGAAGTATGGTGTTAAACCTCCTGATAGGTGGTGTATTAAACGTTGGTATAAACAGTTTACAGAGAATGGGTGTTTGTACAAAGGGAAAAGTTCTGGACGGCCGAAAACGAGTGATGAAAATGTAGCACGCATCCAGCAAGCATTTGTTCGCAGCCCAGGAAAATCGACTTGCAGAGCTAGCAGAGAGCTGCAAATTCCACATTCAACTGTATGGAGAGTCCTACGAAAAAGGTTAGTTATGAAACCTTATCGTCTGAAATTGGTTCAAGCACTGTCTGCAGCTGATAAGATTAAAATAATCGATTTCTGTGATTTTATCCTTGCTCAAATGGAAACAGATGAATCTTTCATTTCAAAGATTGTGTTTAGTGATGAAGCAACTTTCCACACTAACGGGAAAGTCAACCGTCACAATGTCTGTATATGGGGCACTGAGAATCCGCGGGAAACAACTCAGTATGAACGTGACTCGCCTAAGGTGAACGTTTTCTGTGCCATTTCAGCCAATAAAGATTTTGGTCCCTTTTTCTTCGAAGGTGCTACTGTAACTGGACTACAGTATCTGGAGATGTTAGAGAATTGGCTGTTCCCTCAGCTCGAACAAGAAGCACAATAATTCGTATTTCAGCAGGATGGAGCGCCACCACATTGGCACTTATCTGTCCATAACTACCTGAACGTCAGCTACCCGAGGCGATGGATCGGCCGCCAGGCAGCCCGTGACAGAGCACTTCATCACTGGCCTCCAAGAAGCGCTGATCTTACCCCCTGCGATTTTTTTTTTTTTTTTTTATGGGGGTATGTTAAGGATATGGTGTTTCGGCCACCTCTCCCAGCCACCATTGATGATTTGAAACGAGAAATAACAGCAGCTATCCAAACTGTTACGCCTGATATGCTACAGAGAGTGTGGAACGAGTTGGAGTATCGGGTTGATATTGCTCGAGTGTCTGGAGGGGGCCATATTGAACATCTCTGAACTCGTTTTTGAGTGAAAAAAAAACCTTTTTAAATACTCTTTGTAATGATGTATAACAGAAGGTTATATTATGTTTCTTTCATTAAATACACATTTTTAAAGTTGTGGTATTCTTTTTGAATCACCCTGTACAGTTAGTTCTGGCCCAAAAAGCCATTTTAAATGTTTTTAAAGTACAACAAACAGTAGCATTTCTACTGTAATTTGTAAGCCATGATGAACAGTAGCACATAGTGTGAGTTTGCTGTCTTTTTATTTCTGTGAGACCTCGCTATGTGTGTAAACCGAAAAATGGCTTTTCGAGCTGAAACTAGTTGCTTAACTAAAAATATTTTTAGTAACTATATTATCTTAAGTTGAAAAGTATCATTTTCATCCAATGACATTAATAATTTTTGTGTCCTCTTTTTCACTTTTGCCATATGGGTGTGTTCTGAGAAGGTCTATCACATGTTTGTTTTTAAGATTGGTACAGTTGTTTTCTGTCATTAGTTATTGTATGCTGCTTTTGACCACTGAGAATCAAATTTTTCAACTGTTTAATATCAGGATTTAGCAGCAAGTTTTTTTACTCAAGTGTTAAAAGGTGTTGTATCTAACAACTATTTTTCTGATCTTCACAACTATTTTTCTGATCTGAAGATTGCCATGCAGGAACTCAACAAACTAGTTCTGATCTGATTCAAAGATTGCATTCATTTTGTTGGTAGAGACAGTGGGGAGCTGTCCTCTTCAGTCATCATTATCCAGAGGTGAAGCTAGTTTCCTTCAGTAGTGGCTGTCATTATTGACTTCAGTCTTCAAGAGTGTGTCTCAGAAATCATTACATCAGCAGCAGACTGTTGGTTTATTGCATGAAGAGATTCCAAATACTGCTTTAAATTCACTTCTATCTTAAATTCAGTGCCATGTATGAATGTCTTCTTTTAAACTCCATTGCTACCTCAGTCTAACTGATGTGTGTACAAAAGGAGTGAACAAGTGGCCCGTGTAATATGCCTAGTGTGTTAACAGTGTACACCACTACACTGTCTATTTTAGAAAATGAATCACTCTGCAGCAACCCAGAATGTCTCAGAATTCCCACACTATGCAGTACAGTATCCAAAGATTGTTATTCTGTGAAAATAAATCCATTGGTGTTAATTAGATGTGTACTGTACTCTCCATTTAATGTACAAAAGCAGTTGTCCAGTAGCAATCCATTGCAAGAGGAGGGACAATTTCCAGTTTTGTTATTTATTTTATTTACCCATTTAAATAAAGCTGACTTAGGAATTTTCCCTTATGTGGGGACTGTTTGTACTAGATAATGTGTCTATTTGAAGTTCTATATTAGTATATTTTGCTGTTCATGTCACTTCTGCGTAATTTTTCATTGATTGTATCGATACTTGTTTGAATTCTGATATGTTGTGAAATTTCAAACATTTGGGAATCCCGTGATAAACTAGTACTATTAGCGTCAATTG
Organism: Schistocerca piceifrons; assembly: GCF_021461385.2. NCBI lineage: Eukaryota > Metazoa > Arthropoda > Insecta > Orthoptera > Acrididae > Schistocerca > Schistocerca piceifrons. The sequence continues at coordinate 13,597,171 of NC_060138.1, forward strand.
TAGGCTTAAACTAAATTGTGCTCTTTCAAAAATTTTTAGAACAGTATGCCTATCATCCTCATTCAAAATAGTCTGTCTCTTATTTTGTTGTCCAGTTATGTGAGAAATAGTTTAGTTTCAGAATTTTGAGATGCCTGCAAAACTATACTTTGTAAGTTAGTGCTACCAGTGTTTTGTATACGTAATTTACGTAGCAAATCAATGCTTTGTGGTTCACAGCTCAGCCAAAGTATACATCACCCCTGAATTTCATTGTATATCAATGCAAATAAATGTGTATTTTTGAGAATTTTCGGAAGTTACCATTGACCTTTGCATAATCTGTGAGCAGTCGGGGTTTGTGATGTAGTTCCTGTAGCAGATTTTCTGCCAGACATTTTGTGTTGCATCTGGTTTTCCCTTAACGCTCTACCGGCCAGAACTCTATTGGATCTTTTTTTTGCAAACTTTTATACATAAATATGTTACATTGAGTGATAAATTGATTAAAAAGTTGTTTTGAAAAGTTTCAGTTTATTAGAACAAAAACTACAGACGTCCCATTTTTGGGACATTGGCCAAATGCGCTATCCAAATTCACAATCTTATTCTCCATGCATAATATTGTAAGAAGCAACACAAACATTAAATAAAGAATATTTTAATATTATGGAATGTATATTCAGTATGAAATGAAGCAAAACACTTGTCATGTACACCAACATTGCACCTATCACAAATTTTTGTTGTTTTTTTCTTGCAGTAAGCACATCTCTTCTGTGTTTTACTTGGCACAAAGAAATGATTTCCTGGATCTAGTCGTACATCTGTGCTCACCCGTCCTCCCATCAATTTGCTTCCTTGTGGTCCTCTTTGTTTTGGTACTGATCCTTTTTTCTTTGATAGAAAAAACATCACTATTATCTGTCGGACATCCAAAAGTAAGAGCTTCTCATTAGAGTTAGCAATTTGGTATGCAAACCATGTGTTTACTACGCAGATATATATCATCTGTGTGAATAATGGCCACCACCATTTCTTTGACCTTATCCTCGTCCTATAAAGTGATATCTGCTTGTCCAGTAGATATATGCCACCCATATGGGCATTGTATTCTTCAATGATATGTGGCAGTGTAACAGATATTTCCTTTTTCTTTGCCCGTGAGTATTTTTTAGTAGAACTCGAGGAATAATAGTACTGTTATTTGTCACTACACATACTGGTTTGTTGTCACTCCATTTCACAACCAGAACTTCATTCTCTTTGTCAAATATGTAGTCATAGAATCCTCGTTCCTTCCTTTTGCCATTCTTTTTGAGTCACTCAAAGGACATGCATTAGTTCGGATCTCTGTTATTGTTCCTGCAGCTTTCATTTTACTCTTTCCAAGTGTGATCAGTGTGTCAACACTGGTGAAAAAAGTCGTCAAAGAAAAGCTTATAATTCGGATACTCTGATTCTGGAATCATGCTGGTTAGTTCATTTATTACCCTTGCACCTAAAGGCTCCTGTTTGTTGTCAGTCTTGCCACAGTATGGTGAAAAATTATAAAGAAAGCCATTGGAACTTGTAAGACACCAAATTTTGTATCCAAATTTGATAGGCTTTCCCCTCAGAAACATTTTAGCTGAATGTTTGCCATAATAATGTACCATTATTTCATCAGTTGAGAGTTCTGAACGAAATACGCCAAATTTACCAAATTCCTATTTCAGCATTTCAAATTATAACCTCAGTTTGTACATCTTGTCGTTTCTGTCTATTTTGGAGTTGTCATTGAGATGAATGAATCTCTTTATTTCCCAAAACCTATTTCTTGACCCGGAGTTGAAGACTAAAGGAACACCGACATCAGGAACCTGTTTCCAGTACTTATTCTTGTGGGGAAGCTTATGATAACCACTCAGAAGTAGTACGCAAATAAATAATTTTAGTTGTTCTTTGGTTAGCAGAAAATTTATTCTGTTATGTTGTCAAGCATAAATTTCGCTTTGTTCAATAATAGTATCCATTAGTTTCTCAGAAAAAAAAAATCCTCAAACACCTGGGACACTGTGTTATTTGCTAGACATTCCGCATCATAATGTTTGTTGCTCTTCCCTGGTTCACTATTGTTTGTGTACGTTGTTGACATTTATACCACTTACATATATATTTTTTTGTAGATAACATACCACTTTCTCCTCCACCTCCCAACACTTTCCTTCTTTTGGCTTCTGGATGTACAACTGTAGCATTAACTTCATCTCAGCTGGTTGTGAGCTCTAAAGTACCGGCGTCATCTTGTACAACAGTACATTTTCGTCAGTGTCTTCTTCATCTGTTATTACATCTGCATCGGGTGGAATAATCGCCAATTCTATGTATCATCTTAATCGTCACTCTCTTGATGGTTCTCTAGTTCTGCTAGTATTTCTTCAAATGTAAGTTCACACGGCATGTTTTTATCCTGTTGGAATCGTAAAATTCGACGCAACAAACTGTTGCCTCATCAGGAAAGAGGGAAGGAGAGGGAAAGACGAAAGGATGTGGGTTTTAAGGGAGAGGGTAAGGAGTCATTCCAATCCCGGGAGTGGAAAGACTTACCTTAGGGGGACAAAAGGACGGGTATACACTCGCACACACACACACACACACACACACACACACACACACACACACACACACATCCATCCACACATATACAGACACAAGCAGACATATTTAAAGACAAAGAGTTTGGGCAGAGATGTCAGTCGAGGCAGAGGCAAAGATGTTGTTGAATGACAGGTGAGGTATGAGTGGCGGCAACTTGAAATTAGCGGAGATTGAGGCCTGGTGGATAACGGGAAGAGAGGATGTATTGAAGAGCAAGTTCCCATCTCCGGAGTTCGGATAGGTTGGTGTTAGTGGGAAGTATCCAGATAACCCGGACGGTGTAACACTGTGCCAAGATGTGCTGGCCGTGCACCAAGGCATGTTTAGCCACAGGGTGATCCTCATTACCAACAAACACTGTCTGCCTGTGTCCATTCATGCGAATGGACAGTTTGTTGCTGGTCATTCCCACAAAGAATGCGTCACAGTGTAGGCAGGTCAGTTGGTAGATCACGTGGGTGCTTTCACACGTGGCTGTGCCTTTGATCGTGTACACCTTCCGGGTTACAGGACTGGAGTAGGTGGTGGTGGGAGGGTGCATGGGACAGGTTTTACACCGGGGGCGGTTACAAGGGTAGGAGCCAGAGGGTAGGGAAGGTGGTTTGGGGATTTCATAGGGATGAACTAACAGGTTACGAAGGTTAGGTGGACGGCGGAAAGACACTCTTGGTGGAGTGGGGAGGATTTCATGAAGGATGGATCTCATTTCAGGGCAGGATTTGAGGAAGTCGTATCCCTGCTGGAGAGCCACATTCAGAATCTGATCCAGTCCCGGAAAGTATCCTGTCACAAGTGGGGCACTTTTGTGGTTCTTCTGTGGGAGGTTCTGGGTTTGAGAGGATGAGGAAGTGGCTCTGGTTATTTGCTTCTGTACTTTCATTTGGTAAGTCACTACATCTTTGTGTGTCTGTGTGTGTGTGTGTGTGTGTGTGTGTGTGTGTGTGTGTGTGTGTGTGTGTGTGTGTGTGTGTGTGTATACAGCCAACGGTTGCTTCTTCAGGAAAGAGGGAAGGAGAGGGAAAGACGAAGAGATGTGGGTTTTAAGGGAGAGGGTAAGGAGTCATTCCAATCCCAGGAGCGGAAAGACTTACCTTAGGGGGAAAAAGAACAGGTATACACTTGCAAACACACCCATATCCAACCACACATACACAGACACAAGCAGACATTTGTAAAAGCAAAGAGATTCGGCAGAGATGTCAGTCGAGGCAGAAGTACAGAGGCAAAAATGATGTTGAAAGACAGGTGAGGTACGAGTGGCGGCAACTTGAAATTAGCGGAGGTTGAGGCCTGGCGGATAACGAGAAGAGAGGATATACTGAAGGGCAAGTTCCCATCTCCGGAGTTCTGACAGGTTGGTGTTAGTGGGAAGTATCCAGATAACCCGGACGGTGTAACACTGTGCCAAGATGTGCTGGCCGTGCACCAAGGCATGTTTAGCCACAGGGTGATCCTCATTACCAACAATCACTGTCTGCCTGTGTCCATTTCCCCCATGCGGGTTTGGGGGTTAGAATAGGCCCGCGGTATTCCTGCCTGTCGTAAGAGGCGACTAAAAGGAGTCTCAACTGTTTCGGCCTCTTATGTGATGGTCCCCATTAGGGTTTGACCTCCATTTTTCCAAATTCAACAGAAGTAAGAGCCTTTTGGGGAAGGACCCCTTACGTGGGTCACCATCAGTCCTGTGTGCCCTAAGACCTTGGCACTCTTTATCGTCTGGGTGTCGTAACTGCACCCTCCATCCCTCATTTTGGGCATACACACCTGATGGATTGTGTAAGTTACGCCCTTAGTGCATCATAATCTGCACCCACGATCACTATGAACTACCCATGGCACCCAAAATCCAGCACGGTAGCCAACCCGTTGTGGTGGGGTCGTCATGTACCCTCTAGGTTGTAGCCCCTGACAACACAGGGATCTTACTGCCGATGCCTGCGCTGCCGCCTCCCCACGTAAGCCAAGGAGTAGATGCCCGTCTCTCCGGGGCATCAGGACTCCCGGCAATGGCCATCCTGCTAGGTGGCCTTTGCTGTGGCTGGATGGCACCCGTGGGGAGAGCCCCTGGTCGGAGTGGGTGACATCGGGGCGGATACCCCGCAATGAAGCGGGTACAATCTCAATCCGGTGGTAGCACGACCACCAACGTCTCTAAGCGCGGTAAAGTAGACTTTAACGCTGTGGCATATAACCCCAAATCGTTCCCTTCCCTAGCCACGCCCTGGGAGGGACGCAGGGCTGCGGACAGACAGGAGCCATATTCACCGCGATATCTTGTGTGCAGCAGAACTGATGGGGATTCATTTTTGGGGACTAAGCCTCTGTTCTTTGTGACCCATCTTGAAGATAAGTTCGGGGAAGTGGCCTCTCTTTCCAAAATGCGGAGCGGGGCCATTTTGATACAAGCACCTTCCTCTGCACAGTCAAGGGCGTTGCTCGCCTGTGAGAAGCTTGGTGACATACCTGTTAACGTCACTCCCCATAAGTCACTAAATTTGGTCCAGGGGATTATCTTTCATAAAGATCTTCTGCTACCGTCTGATGACGAGCTACGGGAGAACCTGGCACGACGAGGTGCACACTTCGTTCGTCGTGTCTTTAGGGGACCCAAGGATAATAGGATCGCTACCGGTGCTTTCATCCTGGCCTTCGAGGGCGACTGCTTGCCTGAGAAGGTCAAGGTCATGATCTACCGGTGCGATTTCAAGCCCTATGTCCCGCCCCCTATGCGATGCTTCCAGTGCTGGAAATTCGGACACGTGTCCTCCAGATGCACTGCCAGCCCCACGTGTCGCGATTGTGGACGACCTTCGCATCCAAATGCTCCGTGTGCTCCACCTCCCACCTGCGTTAACTGTGGGGAGCATCATTCTCCCTGCTCGCCAGACTGTGCAGCCTACCAACGAGAGCGGAAGATACAAGAAATTAAGACCCTGGACCGTTTAACTTACCAAGAGGCGAGGAAGAAATTAGAATGGCTCAACCCCACACCTATGTTGAAGAGTTATGCTGCTGTAACACTGCAGCCACCAGTTCCTGCAAAGACTCCTTTCACAGTTGGCCCACCGAACAGTCACGTTTCGCCTGCCCCACCACCGGTGGGGGCCACTCTCTCTTCCACTGCTCCCAAAACACCCAGTTTGGGAGCAGTGCGCCCCAAGCAACCGAGGACGTCGGTCCCCACCTCTCAGCAGGAGTGGCGACAGCCCTCTCCGGCTCCTCAGCCGGGGAAGCGACAGCTCTCTCCGGCTGCTCAGCCGGAGACGCAACAGCCTCCTCCGGCCTCACTTGTTCAGAAGGGATCCCTTGGGGGAGTCCCTTCCGAGGACTTCCCCAGTGTCTCACAAGACACTAGCCAGTGGCTGAAGAAGCCACCAGCTGCTGGTCGAAGGGCTTCACGCTCTTCCTCTGTTCCTGATAATGTGTCAGGAAAGCCCTCCCAGCATGCCAACCCTCCTCCCAAAGACAAGAGAGAGAAGAGGAAGCTCTCCAAGAAGGATAAGGACCCAGTGGTTTCTGCACCAACACTTCCTGTCAGCTCAGCCTCTGAGGATGAGGTCGAGCTCTTTGCGTCCCCTGATGACCTGGGTCTCGCCGTCTCCTCAGAAATGATGGCCGTAGCGACGTCCGTCACTCAGTCGGTGGCAGCATGTGACCCTGCCCAGTAATTTGCATTTTCAGTGCCTGAATGCTTTTACAGGACACGCTTTGTACAATCCTCCAGTGGAATTGTGGTGCTTATTTTAGCCATCTACCTGAGCTATGTCAGCTTGTAAGCATGACACCTGCTTTATGCATTGCTCTCCAGGAAACCTGGTTCCCGGCAATGCGGACCCCTGTCCTCTGTGGATACAGGGGTTATTACTGCAACCGTAGCACTTACAATAGTGTGTCAGGTGGAGCCTGCGTGTATGTCCTTACCTCTGTATATAGTGCTCCTGTGCCCCTTCAAACATCTTTGGAAGCTGTGGCTGTCCGCATAAGGACTACCCAGGACATAACCGTCTGCAGTGTCTATCTCCCTCCAGGTGGTACAGTCTCCCTGACCGAATTGGCTGCACTTGTCGCCCAACTTCCCACGCCTTTTCTTCTCCTTGGGGATTTTAACGCCCACAATCCCCTGTGGGGTGGATCGAAGATTACTGGCCGAGGCAGAGATGTCGAGAATCTCATCTCCCAACTCGACCTCTGCCTCTTAAACACTGGCGCTGCCACGCATTTCAGTGTGGCGCATGGCACGTTCTAGGCCATAGATCTGTCGTTGGGCAGCCCAGGGCTTGTACCATCGGTCCACTGGAGAGTCCATGACGACTTGTGTGGTAGTGACCATTTTCCCATCTTCCTTTCACTACCCCAGTGTCGATCCCATGAACGCCTGCCTAGATGGGCATTTAGCAAGGCAAACTGGGAAACATTCTCCTCTGCTGCCACTGTTGCATCTCTCCCCCACGGTACCATCGATGTGGCGGTTGAGACACTGACTGCAGCGATTGTTTCCGCTGCGGAACGTACCATTCCTCGTTTGTTAGGGTGCCCCCGGCGAAAGGCAGTGCCTTGGTGGTCTCCGGAGGTCGCTGAAGCCATTAAAGAACGTCGGCGGGCTCTTCAGTGACATAAGCGGCACCCATCTTTGGAGAACCTCATTTTCTTCAAACGTCTCCGTGCTCAGGCACGGCGGCTCATCAAGAGGCGGAAACAGGAGTGCTGGGAGAGGTACGTTCCCACCATTGGTTCCCGTACTTCACCCTCCCAGGTGTGGATGAAGATTCGGCGCATCTTTGGAGTGCAGCACTCTACAGGTGTCCCAGGGCTTACCATCAACGGGGCGGTATCCACCGATGCTGATGCAATCGCCGAGCATTTCGCACAGCACTATGTTCGGGCCTCTGCGTCGGGGAATTACCCGCCTGCGTTTCGCGCGCTTAAACGCCGGGAGGAAGGCAAACGGCTTTCTTTTGCTTCTCGCCACCCTGAGACGTATAACGCCCCATTTAGTTTGTGGGAACTCCAAAGTGCCCTGGCACAGTGCCCCGATACAGCCTCTGGGCCAGATGGCGTCAACAATCAGATGCTCAAACACCTGTCCCCGGACTGTCAGCGATGTGTTCTTGTCATCTTCAACCGCATATGGGGCGATGGTGTCTTTCCGTCGCAGTGGCGAGAAAGTACCATCATTCCGATGCTGAAGCCTGGTAAGGACCCGCTTACTGTGGATAGCTATCGGCCCATCAGCTTGACAAATACTCTGTGCAAGCTACTGGAACGTATGGTGAATCAACGGCTGTGTTGGCTGCTCGAGTCTCGGGTCTTCTGGCTCAGTGCCAGAGCGGCTTCCGTCAGGGCCGTTCCACCGCCGATACTTTGGTCTTTCTTGAGTCTGCAATCCGCACTGCTTTTTCCAGGCGCCAACACCTTGTCTCCATCTTTTTCGACCTCTCCAGAACATATGACACGACGTGGCGGCACCATATACTCGCCACGTTGCACGGGTGGGGTCTCCGGGGCTCTCTCCCCATTTTTATTCAGAATCTATTATCTGTTCGGACATTCCGTGTTTTAATTGGCACATCCCATAGTTCACTTCATATCCAGGAGAACGGCGTTCCACAGGGCTCAGTATTGAGCGTGCCCCTTTTCCTTGTGGCCATTAATGGCCTTGCACTAGCAGTAGGGTCGTCTGTCTCACCCACGTTATATGCTGACGATTTCTGCATCTTGTTCAGCTCCTCCACCATTAGTGTTGCAGAACGTAGGTTGCAGGGAGCCATACGCAAGGTGCAGGCATGGGCCCTAGCTCATGGGTTTCAATTTTCTCCTGCAAAGACTTGTTTTATGCACTTTTGTCGGTGTCGAACTGTCCATCCCCACCCTGAGCTCTATCTTCAGGATGCCATGCTCAGGGTTGTTGACACTTACCATTTTCTGGGATTGCTGTTTGATGCCCGGCTTACTTGGCTTCCACATATTCGTCAGCTCAAGCGTCAGTGCTGGCAGCATCTGAATGCCCTTCGCTGCCGCAGCAAAACAACTTGGGGTGCCGATCGTAATACACTGCTGCAGCTCTACAAAGCCCTTGTGCTGTCCCGGCTTGATTATGGGAGTGTGGCGCATGGCTCAGCGTCGCCCTCAGCGTTGCAACTGCTGGACCCCGTTCACCACTGTGGGGTTCGACAGGCGACAGGAGCATTCCGCACCAGCCCTGTGGACAGCATACTTGTGGAGGCAGGTGTCCCTCCACTGCGATTGAGGCGCCAACATTTACTGGTCTCTTATGCTGCCCATGTTTTTAGCTTGCCTGGGCATCCAAACTATCGACTCCTGTTCCCGCAATCGGTTGTCAATCTTCCTGAACATCGGCCCCGGTTAGGTTGTACGATCGCGGTCCGCGTCAAAGAGCTTCTCTCCGGGCTTAGGGTTATTACAGTTCCACCTCCTTTCCGGGCCACTTTGCGGACACCCCCATGGTGTGTTCCTCGCCCTTGCCTTCGGCTCGACTTGGCACAGGGCCCAAAGGACTCCGTCCCTCCAGAGGCCTTCCGCCGCTGTTTTTATTCCATCTTGGCCACGTATCAGGGCTCTGGCGTTGTATACACTGATGGTTCGATGGTTGCTGGTCGTGTCGGATATGCGCTTACTCTAGGGGACCGTTCTGAACAACGTTCCTTGCTGGATGGCTGCAGCATTTACACAGCTGAGCTGGTCGCCATCTTTTGTGCCCTAGAGTATATCCGCTCCTGCTCAGGTGAGTCCTTCGTTATCTGTTGCAATTCCCTGAGCAGTTTACGAGCTCTCGACCAGTATTTCCCTCGTTTTCGTCTGGTGATGGCTGTCCATGAGTCCCTGCATACTCTTGCACGTAGCGGCCGCTCTGTGGTCTTTGTGTGGACCCCAGGCCATGTTGGGATCCCCGGCAATGAGAATGTTGACCGCCTGGCGAAAGAGGCCACCAGTAAACCACCTCTGGAGATTGGACTCCCGGCGACTGATTTGCGGGCACTATTACGCCGCAAAGTTTTCGATTTCTGGGACACTGAATGGCGCAACCTGCCCGTGCCAAACAAACTCCGTCGTATCAAGGAGACGACGACTGTTTGGCGGTCATCCCTGCGAGCCACCCGCAGGGACTCATTCGTCGTTTGTCGGCTCCGCATTGGCCACACCTGACTCACGCACAGTTATTTACTGTGTCGTGAGGATCCACCTCTTTGTCGTTGTGGGGCATCCTTGACGGTGGTCCATATTCTGTTGGAGTGCACCCTTTTAACTGTGCTCAGGCAGACTTTTGCGCTGCCTGATAGGCTCCCTGTGCTTTTAACTGACGACTCTGCCATAGCGGACTTAGTTTTGCGTTTTATTCAGGCAGGGGGATTTTATTGCTTAATATAAATGCGTGTGTTTTATTTGTTGCTTTTGGCCTTTGGCCTACGGTTTTAAACTCAGTTTTTAATGTGTTTTCGGTGGTTGACTTTTCCTTTTTTTAGTTCCTATGGTCGGCTGACCACCGTCGCACTCCGTGTGATTTTATTTCGTTTTGTCTGGTCCTTGTCTACGTTTCTTTTGTTCTGTGTCGTCTGTCTCCTATTCTGTTGAACATTTTTTAATCTCTGTGGGTATTTTTAGTATTTTGGAAAAAGGGACCTCTGCAGTTTGGTCCCTTCATCCTTAAACCAACCAACCTGTGGCCATTCATGCGAATGGACAGTTTCGTTGGTAAATCACGTGTGTGCTTTCACACGTGGCTCTGCCTTTGATCGTGTACACCTTCCTGGGTACAGGACTGGAGGAGGTGGTGGTGGGAGGGTGCATGGGACAGGTTTTACACCGGGGGCGGTTACAAGGGTAGGAGCCAGAGGGTAGGGAAGGTGGTTTGGGGATTTCATAGGGATGAACTAAGAGGTTACGAAGGTTAGGTGGACGGCGGAAAGACATGCTTGGTGGAGTGGGGAGGATTTCATGAAGGATGGATCTCATTTCAGGGCAGGATTTGAGGAAGTCGTATCCCTGCTGGAGAGCCACATTCAGAGTCTGATCCAGTCCCAGAAAGTATCCTGTTACAAGTGGGGCACTTTTGTGGTTCTTCTGTGGGAGGTTCTGGGTTTGAGGGGATGAGGAAGTGGCTCTGGTTATTTGCTTCTGTACCAGGTCGGGAGGGTAGTTGCGGGATGCGAAAGCTGTTTTCAGGTTGTTGGTGTAATGGTTCAGGGATTCAGGACTGGAGCAGATTCATTTGCCACGAAGACCTAGGCTGTAGGGAAGGGACTGTTTGATGTGGAATGGGTGGCAGCTGTCATAATGGAGGTACTGTTGCTTGTTGGTGGGTTTGATGTGGACGGACGTGTGAAGCTGGCCATTGGACAGATGGAGGTCAACGTCGAGGAAAGTGGCATGGGATTTGGAGTAGGACCAGGTGAATCTGATGAAACCAAAGGAGTTGAGGTTGGAGAGGAAATTCTGTAGTTCTTCACTGTGAGTCCAGATCATGAAGATGTCATCAATAAATCTGTACCAAACTTTGTGTTGGCAGGCCTGGGTAACCAAGAAGGCTTCCTCTAAGCGACCCATGAATAGGTTAGCGTACAAGGGGGCCATCCTGGTACCCATGGCTGTTCCCTTTAATTGTTGGTGTGTCTGGCCTTCAAAAGTGAAGAAGTTGTGAGTCAGGATGAAGCTGTCTAAGGTAATGAGGAAAGAGATTTTAGGTAGGGCGGCTGGTGATCGGCGTGAAAGGAAGTGCTCCATCGCAGCGAGGCCCTGGACGTGCGGAATATTTGTGTATAAGGAAGTGGCATCAATGGTTACAAGGATCATCCCAGCCACCCCATTGTAGCTGGTTACCAAGCCCCCACAGAACATATCTCTGCATACGTAGATCAACACTTTCAACCCATTACATGCAGTCTCCCATCCTTCATCAAAGACACCAACCACTTTCTCGAACGCATGGAATCCTTACCCAATCTGTTACCCCTGGAAACCATCCTTGTAACCATTGATGCCACTTCCTTATACACAAATTTCCCGCACGTCCAGGGCCGCACTGCGATGGAGCATTTCATTTCACAGGGTTATAAACACAAAATCAAATAGGGGTAATGCAGGAGTAGGTTTAATAATGAATAGGATAATAGGAATGCGGGTAAGCTACTACAAACAGCATAGTGAACGCATTATTGTGGCCAAGATAGATACGAAGCCCACGCCTACTACAGTAGTACAAGTTTATATGCCAACTAGCTCTGCAGATGACGAAGAAATTGAGGAAATGTATGATGAAATAAAAGAAATTATTCAGATTGTGAAGGGAGACGAAAATTTAATAGTCATGGGTGACTGGAATTCGAGTGTAGGAAAAGGGAGAGAAGGAAACATAGTAGGTGCATATGGATTGGGGGACAGAAATGAAAGAGGAAGCCGCCTGGTCGAATTTTGCACAGAGCACAACATAATCATAACTAACACTTGGTTTAAGAATCATGAAAGAAGGTTGTATACATGGAAGAACCCTGGAGGTACTAAAAGGTATCAGATAGATTATATAATGGTAAGACAGAGATTTAGGAACCAGGTTTTAAATTGTAAGACATTTCCAGGGGCAGATGTGGACTCTGACCACAATCTATTGGTTATGACCTGTAGATTAAAACTGAAGAAACTGCAAAAAGATGGGAATTTAAGGAGATGGGACCTGGATAAACTAAAAGAACCAGAGGTTGTACAGAGATTCAGGGAGAGCATAAGGGAGCAATTGACAGGAATGGGGGAAATAAATACAGTAGAAGAAGAATGGGTAGCTTTGAGGGATGAAGTAGTGAAGGCAGCAGAGGATCAAGTAGGTGAAAAGACGAGGGCTAGTAGAAATCCTTGGGTAACAGAAGAAATATTGATGAAAGGAGAAAATATAAAAATGCAGTAAGTGAAACAGGCAAAAAGGAATACAAAGTCTCAAAAATGAGATCGACAGGAAGTGCAAAATGGCTAAGCAGGGATGGCTAGAGGACAAATGTAAGGATGTAGAGGCCTATCTCACTAGGGGTAAGGTAGATACTGCCTACAGGAAAATTAAAGAGACCTTTGGAGATAAGAGAACGACTTGTATGAATATCAAGAGCTCAGATGGAAACCCAGTTCTAAGCAAAGAAGGGAAGGCAGAAAGGTGGAAGGAGTATATAGAGGGTCTATACAAGGGCGATGTACTTGAGGACAATATTATGGAAATGGAAGAGGATGTAGATGAAGATGAAATGGGAGATATGATACTGCGTGAAGAGTTTGACAGAGCACTGAAAGACCTGAGTCGAAACAAGGCCCCCGGAGTAGACAATATTCCATTGGAACTACTGACGGCCGTGGGAGAGCCAGTCCTGACAAAACTCTACCATCTGGTGAGCAAGATGTATGAAACAGGCGAAATACCCTCAGACTTCAAGAAGAATATAATAATTCCAATCCCAAAGAAAGCAGGTGTTGACAGGTGTGAAAATTACCGAACTATCAGCTTAATAAGTCACAGCTGCAAAATACTAACACGAATTCTTTACAGACGAATGGAAAAACTAGTAGAAGCCAACCTCGGGGAAGATCAGTTTGGATTCCGTAGAAACACTGGAACACGTGAGGCAATACTGACCTTACGACTTATCTTAGAAGAAAGATTAAGGAAAGGCAAACCTACGTTTCTAGCATTTGTAGACTTAGAGAAAGCTTTTGACAATGTTGACTGGAATACTCTCTTTCAAATTCTAAAGGTGGCAGGGGTAAAATACAGGGAGCGAAAGGCTATTTACAATTTGTACAGAAACCAGATGTCAGTTATAAGAGTCGAGGGACATGAAAGGGAAGCAGTGGTTGGGAAGGGAGTAAGACAGGGTTGTAGCCTGTCCCCGATGTTGTTCAATCTGTATATTGAGCAAGCAGTAAAGGAAACAAAAGAAAAATTCGGAGTAGGTATTAAAATTCATGGAGAAGAAATAAAAACTTTGAGGTTCGCCGATGACATTGTAATTCTGTCAGAGACAGCAAAGGACTTGGAAGAGCAGTTGAATGGAATGGACAGTGTCTTGAAAGGAGGATATAAGATGTACATCAACAAAAGCAAAACAAGGATAATGGAATGTAGTCTAATTAAGGCGGGTGATGCTGAGGGAATTAGATTAGGAAATGAGGCACTTAAAGTAGTAAAGGAGTTTTGCTATTTGGGGAGCAAAATAACTGATGATGGTCGAAGTAGAGAGGATATAAAATGTAGGCTGGCAATGGCAAGGAAATCGTTTCTGAAGAAGAGAAATTTGTTAACATTCAGTATTGATTTAAGTGTCAGGAAGTCATTTCTGAAAGTATTTGTATGGAGTGTAGCTATGTATGGAAGTGAAACATGGACGATAAATAGTTTGGACAAGAAGAGAATAGAAGCTTTCGAAATGTGGTGCTACAGACGAATGCTGAAGATTAGATGGGTAGATCACATAACTAATGAGGAAGTATTGAATAGGATTGGGGAGAAGAGAAGTTTGTGGCACAACTTGACCAGAAGAATGGATCGGTTGGAAGGACATGTTCTGAGGCATCAAGGGATCACCAATTTAGTATTGGAGGGCAGCGTGGAGGGTAAAAATCGTAGAGGAAGACCAAGAGATGAATACACTAAGCAGATTCAGAAGGATGTAGGTTGCAGTAGGTACTGGGAGATGAAAAAGCTTGCACAGGATAGAGTAGCATGGAGAGCTGCATCAGACCAGTCTCAGGACTGAAGACCACAACAACAACAAGGTAAGTCTTTCCGCTCCCGGGATTGGAATGACTCCTTACCCTCTCCCTTAAAACCCACATCCTTTCGTCTTTCTCTCTTTCCTGATGAAGCAACCGTTGGTTGCGAAAGCTAGAATTTTGTGTGTATGTTTGTGTTTGTTCGTGTGTCTATCGACCTGCCAGCCCTTTCGTATGGTAAGTCACATCATTTTTGTTTTTAGATATATTTTCCTGCGTGGAATGTTTCCCTCTTATTATGCGTTCAGTTAACTAAGTAGAAATCAGTAATATCTTATCTCAGTGAGGAACTTGAAACTTTCAGCACAGGTCAGGAGCATGTAGAGGTGCTCTTCCTCTACTTGAAAAGAACAGTTGACCATGCACTGAGTAGATAGGTTCCTAGTAGAACAGTTCATAATGGGATGGAACCTCCGTGGTATACAGTCACTGTAAAGAAAACTTCTAAAGGAACAGAGATTACTGCATAATAGGTGTAAAACAAAGTGTAGGATTATAGATTGAGAGACGCTGGATGAAACATGTTTGGCTGTCAAGAGAGCAATGCATGAAGCCTTCAATGACTACTGTAGCAGAATATTGTCAAATGACATTTCACAAAATCCAAATAAATTCTGGTCGTATGTAAGGGCTGTTAGTGGCACAAAAGTTAGTGTCCAGTCCCTAGCAAGTGAGACAGGAACTGAAATTGAGGGTAGCAAAGTAAAAGCTGAAATTCTGAACTCGATTTTCAAATGTTCCTTTGCAAATAAAAACCCAGAACTGCCCCAGTTCAATCCTCGTACACTGAAAAAATGAACGAAATAGGTATTAGTGTCAGTTGTGTTGAGAAACAGTTGAAATCATTAAACAAAACTCCAGACCCCGATGGAATCGCAGTCAGATTCAATATTGAATTTGTGGCTGAGTTATCCTCTCTTCTCACTGTAATCTATCCAAAAAACCTTACCCAGTTTTTGGAAAAAGTTACAGATCACACCTGTCTGCAAGAAGGGTTGTAGGAGTGACAAAACTACCATCCAGTAGCCTTGACATCGATTTGTTGTAGATTCTTAGAAAATATTTTGAGCTCAAACATAATGAGGTATCTCGAACGGAACTACCTTCTCAATATCAACCAGCACGGTTTTCAAAAACATAGATGATATGAAATCCAACTCTCACTTTTCTCACATAACTTGCTGAAAGCGTTGGATCAAGGCAACAGGTAGATAGTGTTTCTTGATTTCCTAACAGTATTTGGTTCTGTTCCACACCTACACTGTCTGTGAAAAGTATGATCATATGGTGTATCAAGTGAAATTCTTGACTGGATTGAGGACTTTTTGATAGGAAGGACACAGCATGTTACCTTGGATGGAGAGTCATCATCAGATGTAGAAGTAACTTCAGGTGTGCCCCAGGGAAGTGTGTTGGGGCCCTTGCAGTTCTTGTCCATTAATGACCTTGCTGTAAATCAGGATTTTTGCAGATGATGCAGTTATCTGTAATGAAGTGCTATTTCATAGAAGCTGCATATATATATTCAGTCAGATCTTGATGAGATTTCAACATGGTGCAGTGATTGGCAACTTGCTCTGAATGTTTAGAAATGTGTAAACTTAGTATCCTGTGACTATAATATTGGTGAGTCACTGTCGGAATCTGCCAACTCGCACAAATACCTGTGTGTAACACTTTGTAGGAATATGAAATGGCATGATGACATAGGTTCAGTTGTGGGTAAAGCAGGTTGTAGACTTTGGTTTATTGATATAATAATGGGGAAGTGCAATCAGTCTACTAAAGAGATGCTTACAAGTCATTCGTGTGACCCCCCCTAGACTATTGCTAAAATGTGTGGGGACTTGTACCAGATAAGACTAGCAGGAGACATTGAATGTATACAAAGAAAGGCAGCATGGTCACAGGTTTGCTTAATCCATGGGAGAGTGTCACAGAGATACTGGAGGAACTGAAATGGCAGACTGTTGAAGACAGTTGTAAACTATCCCAAGAAAGTGTATTAGCAAAGTTTCAAGAACTGTCTTTAAATGATTACTCTAGGGGTATACTACAACCCCCCACATATTGCTCTCACAGAGGTCGTGAAGATAAGATTAGAATGATTACTGCTCACACAGAGGCATTCAGACAAATTCAGACAATCATTCTTCCACGCTCCATACATGAATGAAACAGCAAGAAACCCTGATAACTGGTACAATGGGACTTACCCTGTACCATGCACCTCCTGGTGGATTGCAGATTATAAACGTAGATGTGAACTGACAGTCTCTTACATGTGCATGAGGGAAACATCTAATCACCTTTATTTTACCAAGACAAAAATTATGATTTACTAAAGTTTCAAACCTTGACAGGAAATAATGGATTAGGCTGTCCATAAATTATAAACTAACATTATTGTGATGATGGAAAATCTCATATAAAGACGTGAAACAAATACTAACAAAGAGATAGAGGGGCTGGCCAGTACATCCAATAGATACACAAAACATAACAGAAAATTTACGTATCCTAGCTTTTGGAACTTTGTTCCTTCATCAGGGAGGAGAGAGGGGAAAGAAGGGGAAGAAGAGAAAGTGGATTCAGTTACTCACAACCCAGGTTATGAAGCAACAGGGTAGAGGTAAACAGGGAGGGTAGCAAAGATGGAGGCATGGGTGTATACTCTACAGTATGTCAACATGTTGCCTTGACCTGTTTGATCACCAGGTCTGGCTCCAATTCAGTGCACACGGGACATCATCGAAGAACTCCAGTGTCTCCCAAAAACAGCATTAACCATCCCTGTTTTGATGACAATGTGAAACAGGCATGGAACTTCATCCCACAAACTCATATCCAGCACAATGCATGTACGTTTGCATCCTTACATTCGGGCAGTTACACTGGATTTCAATGTATTAGTGTATCACATTTGCAATGGTGTATCTCGCACTTATATTATCCTGTGATCTTGCAACGTTAATCACTTAAATAAGTTACTTAGACATATATGTTCCTGAAATTTCGTTACTCTACGTTAATTACTTTTTGGTGTTGCAAATTTTTTTTTTTTTTTTTTTTTTTCAGTGTACATGATGACTACAATAATACATTATAATGTTTCTCCAGTGGTTTCAACATTAACTTTTTAACAGAAAAGATTTTGCTTACAGTTCATTTTTAAGTTAACATTCTGAACTTTTTAACAATCCATATTAAAGGTAGCAATAGTAACTATATTAATAATTGCTACTGTAAATAGTTACACATATGGACATCAGTTTTGAATAATGGGTTTTGAGTGTAAATAATGTTTTATGTAAGTGTTTGTATTGATACTTAAAATTAAATGTCATGTAATGAATGTCCAGATACTCATATGAAAAGTTTTGTTGGATCAAGTTATTTACGAACGTGATGTACTGTGTTCTTCCATTAGAGAATGAGACTGTATTGTTTATCGGTTTCATTACAAAATGCTAATAAGCTTTTAGTTAGAAAACCTTCTATAACTAGAATTATTAATATGAGAAAAATAGGAACAATGAAAGAACGGAAGATCAGTTGCAGAAACAAGAGTAGCTCTGAGTTGCAAGAGTGGTTACTTTTCCCACACATGTCATTAACTGGCATTATCGCCACTATTAACTTACCGTGGTTTCACATCTCATCTGTTAATTGTTCCCCATGTCCTGCCCTTCTGATCCCCCTTCCTATTAGACCATATATGCCTCTGTTACTGTAATCGATATGAAAACAATACTTATCACATGACCTTTTTTTGTTACAGGTTGTAATATTTGACATTGCAGCGTTTGAAAATGGAGCAGGATGTTGTGCCCTCTTTCCTATTGGAGTGTTTCTCTGTGATCAGAATTGGAGGCAGACAATTCACTTGAACTTCCAATGCTGTTGTTGATGTCTTTGAATCATGTTGTTTCTTTGTGATTAATAAAAAAATTATACAATCCAATGGTTTCTTCACCTTGTCTTTAAAAATTCCAGACCAATTGTTCAAACACATATTTTGAGAGTTATGCATCTGAGCATTTTTGTGGAAAGTGCGTTTCACACAAACTTTCAATATAAATTGAATAATGACCACCATTTTGTGTGTTGGGGAAGATAATTTGATACAGCTAAACGCATATACGGGTACACACATTTGCTCGTGCCTGAGACAAAGTGAGAGTGATTCAAAGGAAGAATTCACTACTTCTTACCTACTTTCTGAATAACTCGTACTTTCGTCAGAAATGTCACACTGCAAAGTTGATTAGATAAAGGGACAAAAATGAGAGTAAAATATAATTTGAATATCAGAAAAAATAACCACTTAGTGTTTGTGTAATACTTTACGGCAAGCCTAAAATTAATTTTTAAGCATTGGGAAATCTGGGATGGAATAACAATAATATGAAATAGGATAGCTTTCTGCTCCCCACCTAGAGGAGACACTGAGTGGCAGACTGGCGCATTGAAGGAAGATTTTTAGATATTAGAAAGTATGGGACAGTCCTCATCAAGCAGGTGTGGTGGTGTGAGGCTGGGGTGGGAGCAGGTAAAGGCCTAGATATGTGAGACAGAGAGACTAGCAAAGGTTTAGGTAACAGGGTTTACAGGAGTGAAGAATATGTCGCAGCTAGAGTTTCTAGGCTTCGTTCCTGTGGCCCCACACCTCAATGCCCTCCCCTGCTCCCATTCCAACCTCACACACTGTTACTGTCCCCCTAGTACACCTCTCTCTGTCTGTCCACCTCCACACTACCAACCAGCAGAGACTCCCTATGCTGAGGTGGGCTCTGTCCATTAGATTACACTCGTAAGATAAAAATAAACATTATGCAGCATGAAAGAATTATCTGTGTGGGATGGAAATATGTAGATGTGATGTACGTGCACAGACAAAAAAAAAAAAAAATTACAATGTCAGAAAAATTGAATCATTTATTCAAGAGAAAGAGCTTCACAAATTGAGCAAGTTGGTCCACCTCTGACTCTTGAACAAGCTTGGCATTGATAGATTTGTTGGATGTCCTACTGAGGGACATCAAGCCAAATTCTATCCAAGTGGCGCATTGTATTGTCTAAATCATGAGCTGGTTGGGTGGCCCTGCCCATAATGCCCCAGACATACTCAGTTGGGGACAGATCCCATGACCTTGCTGGCAAAGATAACGTGTGGCAAGTATGAAGACGAATTGTGTGTGGGCAGGCATTATCTTGCTGAAATGTAAGCAAATGATGGCTTGTCATGAAGAGAAACAAAATGGGGTTTATAATATCGTCAACAGATATCTGTGTTGTAATGGTGACACAGATGACAACCAAAGGGGTCCTGTTATGAAAAGAAATGGCACAGTAGACCATCAGTCCTCGTTTGGCTGTATGGCAGCCAGCACCCGGGTTGGTATCGCACTGCTATCTGGTGTGTCCCCAGGCACGTCCCTGGTCTGGAATTGCATTGACTGGAATATAATTGGCTTCAGTGATGAATCCCACTATGAACTGAGCCCCAATGATCAGCACAGATGTGTCTGAAGACGCCCCAGACGGTGGGATACCACCGTGAATGTCACATCCCATACGGTCCAACTACCAGGACTGATGATCTGGGGTGCGATTTCTTTTCGTAACAGATCCCTTTTGGTCAACAGACGACTATGCTGTAGGGGTGACATGGATGTCACCCCTACAGCATAGTCGTCTGTTGACAATACTGTACATCCTATTTTGTTTCCCTTCTTGGCAAGCCATACATTGCTTACATTTCAGCAAGGTAATGCCTGTCCGCACTCAGCTTGTCCTTGTGCTTGCCAAACCCTACCTTGGCCAGCAAAGTAGCTGGATCTCTCCCCAATTGAGAATGTAAGGAGCATTATGGGCAGGGCCGTTAGACCACCTCGAGATTTTGACTATCTACCATGACATTTGAATAGAATTTGGCATGATGTCCCTCTGTTGGACATCCAACAACTCAATCAGCCAGAGCCAAGCTTGTATAAGGGCCAAAGGTGGACCATCTCATCCAATTTGTGACGCTCTTTCTCTTGAATAAATCGTCCAGTTTTTTCTGAAACTGTAATGTCACATTTACTGATTTCAGCCCTATTTGGTATTTGGATAATTCCTTCAGTACCTAAGTGTTTTTTTGAGTATATAGTATCTGACAGTTTATTTTTTTTTCAGTATGCTTGTCTGCTGCCCATTGCCTGCTCTAACTGGTGAGTAGCAATCTGTCCTATTTCATATTGTGAGAATTAACTTTTGACACTCAATATTTATGATGCAAGCAAACTGTTATTGCCACTTGACATGATCGTGAATGGTACTCTGTTAGCCATTGGCACAAATGGATTGACATGATAAAACAAGAGTCCACAGCTTTTACAAACTTTTTGAATGTGATAAATACAGCTTACTGCTGTCAATACTTTTGTTAATTACAGTATTGATCGTTTGTTATTTTCAAGCATACATGTCAGGTGCCACGACACCTTTGAATTACTGCAAATGGACAAAGATGACCAGACTCATTTCTCTTCAGTAGAAACAACTATCGACAAGAGAAGAAACTTGATGTCATTCAAATCTACTTTTTCATTGGTAGAGATATTTCACTCATGGGATTAGCAGCAGAGATTAAAAAGAAGCAGCAGCAAACAGATCCAAGGCATCCATTGTTTGGAACTCATGTTCTTCCATCACAACTCCTTATAATAGTATCAGCTCTGGAGAACTAAGTCCCGATTCATTTTCTTGTAACAAAATAGACTGGCATTACCTTGCAGTTAAAAATGGGAAGCTTTACATGAATGTCCTACATGCAGTTTTTTTGTACTTGTGCTCTTTGAGTTCCTGTCCTAGAATACATTAAAATATTAAAAAATGTGTAAATTAATCTTTGAAACAATCCAAACCTTTCAATGGAAACCAGGAAAGACTTAGAAACATTATCATTAAAAAAAAAAAAAATCAAGGAAAGGTAATGTAAGGAACTATCAGGGAAAGTCTGCTGTACCCTTCCTGTTGTGTACTGTGTTATTGTTATTCTTAATTTTTTAAAATTTGATAATGGCCATTAAAGACCACGCAGAATAGCAATTGCACATTACTAGAAGCTGCCTTTGCATTCTTCCTCCAACAATCCGTTGTATTTGCTCAGCGTAGAAGCCTTTAAAGTTGTAACTCTGGTCGGTCTGAGACGCCGCCTAGATTTAATCCAGCCTGTCAAAGATCCCTTTGTCATTCCCCTGAACTACGTCAGAAACTTTAGGGTTGTTTCCAAGAGTATTAAAAATCTGTTTTGTCAACCTGACCTTAAAACTTTCGTCTTCCTGACTCGACAGGTGCAGGCAGTATTTCTCGATTTCTGAACAGCTTTTGACTTAGTGCCAGATCGATGCTTATTATCAAAATTGCTACCGTGAGGGGTATCGAGTGAAATTTGTCACTGGAATTGAGGATACTTTGGTAGGAATGACTTACATGTTATCTTGGCTGGGGAGTCATCATCTGATGTAGAAGTAACCTCAGATGTGTCATAGAGAGGTATGTTGTGACCATTGCTGTTCGTGTTCATGTAATTTAATGACTTTGCAGACAATATTAATAGTAAAGCACTATTTTCACAGATAGGGCATTTATCTAGAATAAAGTACAGTCTGAAAGAAATTGTACAAACATTCGTCAGATCTTGATAATTTCAAACTTTCTTTTAAATGTTCAGACATGTGAAATCGTGCATTTTGCAAAATGAAGAAAACGCAGTGTGGTATGACTACAGTATCAGGGTGTCTTGCATGGATTAAGTCTATTCATACAATTACCTGGGTGAAGCACTTTGTAGGGATATGAAATGGAACAGTTATATGGGCCAACTCAGGGGTAAGGCAGGCGAAAGAGTTAGATTTTTTTTTGGTAGAATACCATAGAAATGCAGTCATTCTACAAATCGTTTGTATGATCCATCCTAGAATATTGCTCAAATGTGTGGGACCTGTATCAAAATGGATTAATGGGGGATTTGAACGCATGCAGAGAAGGGCAGATCAAATGGTCACAGGTTTGTTTGACCCAAGGGAGAGTGTCACAGAGATGCTGAAATAACTGAATTGGCAGACGCTTCAAGATAAAATGTACACTATCCTAAGAAAGTATGCTTACCAAAAGACGACTCTAGGAATATGCTACAACCTTGTAACTATTGCTCCCATAGGAACCGTGAGGACAATATTAGATTAATTACAGCATGCAGAGAAAGAGTTAAATGGTCTTGAAACATGAACAAGCTTTAATATCTGGTACAGTGAGATGTACCCTCTGTCATACTCTTCATAGTGGTTTGCAGAGTGTGGATGAACATGTAGATAGCATCATCAAGAACGCAATCAACGTGTATCTGAAACTTGAGCTTCTCCTAGTGTGTAGTGTCACAAACGTTTTGACATTATTATACATACTTCTGCCACTGGGGCAATCATAGGTAATGACTAATTTGGCAGTAATATGCAGTGCTAGATTTGTTAAAAGAAAAAAAATAGACTTCTTAACATGTATTTATGGTAAGTAGCACTCTATCATTTCCTAAATTTCTAAGTTCCTACTGAGAGTTTCCATAGTTTGATTTAGACTTCTGAAAAAGTTATAACACTTTTCTGAGCTTTTTAAAAGTGTGAATACAACATTTGCATCTTACCGCTTCAACTAGAGCAAAAGTTCTATTGTACCACATCTCAAAATCTTTGGGTCCAATTTTTTTTGTCATCAGCGGTATACTGTCACAAATCAAGCCTTGGTTATGTGTATTGTTAGATTTTGTTTATTATTATTTATGTGGGGTGCATGAGCAATGCAGCTGACTGGGATTCACCTACTGCAAGTCATAGACTGACCACTGCTGTGTTCACTGCCTGGGTCAAAGGTGCTGAAAGGATGTGCTCATTGATGCTATGGAGACACTGTTCTGTGTTTTATTTTAATGACAATTATTGTCATTTTTTTCTTGTTTTGTTTATAAGAAAGGAATGAGGACATCATTAGATCTTTTGAAGAGTACACAACATAAATCACAAAATGTTATTTCTGTATTAGCAAAAAATTGGACTACATTGTGTGATAGAGATTCAAAAGAAACTGTGATTAAATTCTTTCTGTGTTAGATTCCTGAACCTGCCGATCTTTGAGAGAGAGAGAGAGAGAGAGAGAGAGAGAGAGAGAGAGAGAGAGGGGGGGGGATGGGATTTAATTGTATCTCCCCATGCAGCCGTAGCATTTTGGCATGTCGTACATTGGTCCGATCATCAGTAGCTTGGAGGACTCGTATGTAGGGCATAAGCAACACACACAAACACACACACTTAATAATAGTCAAGAAAATTTGCAACCGCAAAATATTGCCTCGGTACAGGTCATAGAATCTAATATACAACACAGATATTTCAATATGCATATCCAGTTACTGGAATAGTGTTATTAAGAAAGCTGTTGAGAGACAGAAGTTTTTGCTTAAATTCTTATAATTTACACCAGATGATGTACAAAATAAACTCCAAATTACTGTAACAACATAGTGCACAAGGCACACATTCATTTTCTAATTACAACAATCATACCCCAAACTATAACAATTAAAGTATTGAAGACCAGCATTTAATTTTAGCTGCTACAAAATTATGTCACAGGTAACAATTATTTAATTCACTTCTTAAACATAACAATTTAATTTAAAAAAGACAACAAATAACATTTTTAAGTACAATATTCAAGTTTAGCTGCTGCAAAGATGCATAACAATCATCTATATTTCAACATTCTTATAAAAAATACAACATAAAAAGGAAGACCTGATTGTAGATCATGGGTGGGCTACGTAAAATAAATGACAAAAATCAGCAGCTGTAAAAGGCAGATTCTTTTTCCAACTACAACCAATTCCTCAATTTTACAACAGCATAAATGAATGCAGCTCATTCTCCCCAAATTTGCTGCTTCAGAGTATTAGTGTCATAATGAAGTCTTTTAAGAATTAGGGGCACAAACAGATTAATAAATACAAACAAAAGCAGGAATATTCAATTTGCTCGAGGCTACCAAATGAAAGAAGAAAGGGGGCTAGGGAGGAGAAAAAAAGATCACGTAAGAAAGAAATAAACTACTGATTGTTTGCATCATTTCTAGACTCAAAACCCTAAGCAAAAGAAACAGTGATGATAGCATTGATTTAAAATCATGTCAGGAAAGACGGCAGCTAATTCTAGGTGATGCTGCATAAAGCCATGGTCTCACGTTGTCAAACCCTGCAGCATTGTTTGAGGGACAATGATTTGACACTGATTGTTAAGTCAAAAAGGCAATTGCATTGGGACTGAATACAACATGACAATGCCGACTTAAGTACAAGAAGAGTGAATCTTCTAAGAGATTGTACTTTGAGCGTCTCCAGGGAGACCAGTATTAGATTCCGATGCACCAGTGCTGGTTTACTGTATCCCTCGGACCTTCACATTGACCATGAAACACAGAAATTGCTTCGGGATTGAATACAAAAGGTACAATGCCGACTTAAGTACAAGAAGTGTGTATCTTCTAAGAGTTAGTGCTTAGAGCGGCTCCTGGGAGACCAGTATTAGATTCCGATGCACCAGTGCAGGTTTACTGTATTCCTTGGACCATGACCATGACCATTGACCATGAAACACAGAATTTGCATCGGGATTGAATACAAAAGGGACAATCCCGACTTACATATAAGAAGAGTGAATCTTCTAGGAATTTGTGCTTTGAGCGACTCCTGGGAGACCAGTTTTAGATTCCGATACACCAGTGCAGGTTTACTGTATCCCTTGGACCTTCACATTCACCATGAGACACAGAAATTGCATCGGGACTGAATACAAAAAGGACAATGCCGACTTAAGTACAAGAAGAGTGAATCCTCTAAGAGTTTGTGGTTTGAGCGGCTCTTGGGAGACCAGTATTAGATTCCGATGCACCAGTGCAGGATCACTGTATCCCTTGGAACTTCACATTGACCATGATACACAGAAATTGCATCGGGATTGAATACAAAAGGGACAATGCCGAATTAAGTACAAGACGAGTGAATCTTCTAAGAATTTGTGCTTTTGAGCGGCTACTGGGAGACCAGTATTAGATTCTGATGTACCAGTGCAGGTTTACTGTATCCCTTGGACCTTCACATTGACCATGAAACACAGAAAAAGCATCGGGATTGAAAACAAAAGGGACAATGCCAACTTAAGTACAAGAAGAGTGAATCTTCTAAGAGTTTAAGGTTTGAGCGGCTCCTGGGGGACCAATATTAGATTCCGATGCACCAGTGCAGGTTTACTGTATCCCTTGGACCTTCCCATTGACCATGAAACACAGAAATTGCATTGGGATTGAATACAAAAGGGACAATGCCGACTTAAGTAGAAGAAGCGTGAATCTCCCAAGAGTTTGTGGTTTGAGCGGCTAATGGGAGACCTGTATCAGATTCCGATGCAACAGTGTAGGTTTACTGTATCCCTTGGACCTTCACATTGACCATGAAACACAGAAATTGCATTGGGATTGAATACAAAAGGGACAATGTCGACTTAAGTTGAAGAAGCGTGAATCTCCCAACAGTTTGTGGTTTGAGCGGCTCCTGGGAGACCAGTATTAGATACCGATGCACCAGTCCAGGTTTGCTGTATCCCTTGGACCTTCACATTGATGGTGAAACACAGAAATCGCATCGGGATTGAATACTAATGTACATCTTGTAAGAGTTTGTGGTTTGAGCGGCTCCTGGGAGACCAGCATTAGATTCCGATGCACCAGTTTAGGTTTACTGTATCCCTTGGACCTTCTCATTGACCATGAAACACAGAAATCGAAACGGGATAGAAAACAAAGTGCACAATGCCGAATTAAGTACAAGAAGAGTGAATCTTCTAAGAGTTTATGACTTGAGCGGCTCCTGGGAGACCAGTATTAGATTCCGATGCACCAGCGCAGTTTTACTGTATCCCCGGACCTTCACATTGACCATGAAACACAGAAATCGCAACGGGATAGAATACGAAAGGCACAATGCCGACTTAAGTACAAGAAGAATGAATTTTCTAAGGGTTCGTAATTTAAGCGGCTCCTGGGAGACCAGAATTACATTCCGATGCACCGGTGCAGGTTTACTGTATCCCTTGGACCTTCACATTGACCATGAAACACAGAAATTGCATCGGCATTGAAAACAAAAGGGACAATGCCGACTTAATTACAGGAAGAGTGAATCTTCCAAGAGTTTGCGGTTTGATCGGCTCCTGGGAGACCAATATTAGATTCCGATGCACCAGTGCAGGTTTACTGTATCCCTAGGACCTTCACATTGACCATGAAATACCGAAATCGCATTGGGATTGAATACAAGAGGCACAAAGTCGGCTTAAGTACAAGCAGATAAAATCTTCTAAGATTTTCTGCTTTGAGCGGCTCCTGGGAGACTAGTATTAGATTCTGATGAACCAGTGCAGGTGTACTGTATCCGTTGGAATTTCACATTGACCATGAAACACAGAAATTGCATCGGGAGTGAATACAAAATCGTCAATGCCAACTTAAGTACTAGAGGAGTGAATCTTCTAAGAGTTTGTGCTTTGATCGGCTCCTGGGAGACCAGTATTAGATTCCGATGCACCAGTACAGGTTTACTGTATCCCTAGGACTTTCACATTGACCATAAAACACAGAAATTGCATCGGGATTGAATACAAAAGGGACAATGTAGACTTAAGTACAAGAAGAGTGAATCTTCTGAGACTTAGTGGTTAGAGCGGCTCCTGGGAGACCAGTATTAGATTCCGATGCACCAGCGCAGGTTTGCTGTATCCCTTAAACCTTCACATTGATCGTGAAACACAGAAATTGCATCGGGATTGAATACTAATGTACATCTTCTAAGAGTTTGTTGTTTGAGCGGCTCCTGGGAGACCAGTATTAGATTCCAATGCATCAGTTTAGGTTTACTGTATCCCTTGGACCTTCACATTTACCATGAAACACAGAATTTGCAGCGGGATTGAATACAAAAGGGACAATCCCGACTTATATATAGGAAGAGTGAATCTTCTAAGAGTTTGTGCTTTGAGCGACTCCTGGGAGACCAGTATTAGTTTCCGATGAACCAATGCAGGTTTACTGTATCCCTTGGAACTTCACATTGACCATTAAACACAGAAATTACATCGGGGTTGAATACAAAAGGGACAATGCCGACTTAAGTACAAGAAGAGTGAATCTTTTAAGAGTTTGTGGTTTGATCGGCTCCTGGGAGACCAGTACTAGATTCCGATACACCAGTGCAGGTTTACTGTATCCCTCGGACCTTCACATTCACCATGAAACACAGAAATTGCATCGGCATTGAATACAAATGGGACAATGCCGACTTAAGTACAAGAAGAGTGAATGTTCTAAGAGTTTGTGCTTTGATCGGCTGCTGGGAGACCATTATTAGATTCCGATGCACCAGTGCTGGTTAACTGTATCCCTTGGACTTTCACATTGACCATGAAACACAGAAATTGCATCGGGATTGAATACAAAAGGTACTATGCCGACTTATGTACAAGAAGATAGAATCTTTTAAGAGTATGTGCTCTGAGCGGCTCCTGGGAGACCAGTATTAGATTCCGAATCACCAGTGCAGGTTTACTGTATACCTTGGACCTTCACATTGACAATGAAACACAGAAATTGCTTCGGGATTGAATACAAAAGGGACAATGCCGACTTAAGTACAAGAAGAGTGATTCTTCTAAGAGTTTGTGATTTGAGCGGCTCCTGGGAGACCAGTATTAGATTCCGATGCACCAGCGCAGGTCTACTGTATCCCCTGGACTTTCACATTGACCATGAAATACAGAAATTACATCGGGATTGAATACAAAACGGACAGTGACGACTTAAGTACAAAAAGAGTGAATCTTCTAAGAGTTTGTGCTTTGAGCGGCTCCTGGGAGACCAGTATTAGATTCCGCTACACCAGCAGAGGTTTACTGTATCCCTTGGACCTTCACATTGACCATGAAACACAGAAATTTTATCGGGATTGAATACAAAAGCGAAAATGCCGACATAAGTACAAAAAGAGTGAATCTTCTGATAGTTTGTGCTTTGAGCGGCCTCTGGGAAACCACTATTAGATTCCGATGCCCCAGTGCAGGTTTACTGTATCCCTTGGACCTTCAGATTGACGATTGAACCGAGAAATTGCTTCGGGATTGAATACAAGTGGGACACTGCCGATTTAAGTACAAGAAGAGTGTATCTTCAAAGAGTTTGTGCTTTGATCGTCTCCTGGGAGACCAGTACTAGATTCTGATGCACCAGGGCAGGTCTACTGTACCCCAAGGACCTTCACATTGACCATGAAACACAGAAAACGCATTGGGATTGAATACAAGAGGCACAATGCCGACTTATGCACAAGAAGAGTGAATCTTCCAAGATTATCTGCTTTAAGCGGCTCCTGGGTGACCAGTATTAGATTCCGATGCACCAGTTCAGGTTTACTGTATCCCTTGGACCTTCACATTGACCATGAAACACAGAAATTGCATCGGGATTGAATACAAAAGGGACAATGCCGACTTTAGTACAAGAAGAGTGTATCTTCTAAGAGTTGCGGCTCGAGCGGCAACTGGGACACCAGTAATATTTTTCGATGCATTGGTGCAGGTTTACTGTATCCCTTGGACCTTCACATTGACCATGAAACACAGAAATCGCATCGTGATTGATTACAAAAGGCACTATGCTGGCATAAGTACAAGAAGAGTGAATCTTCCAAGAGTTTGTGGTTTGAGCGGCAGCTGGGAGACCTGAATTAGATTCTGATGCACCAGTGCAGGTTTACTGTATCCCCTGGACCTTCAGATTGACCATGAAACACAGAATTTCTATGGGGATTGAATACAAAAGGGACAATCCCAACGTAAGTACAAGAAGAGTGAATCTTCTAAGAGTCTGTGCTATGAGCGGCTCCTGGGAGACCAGTATTTGATTCTGATGCACCAGTACAGGTATACTGTATCCCTTGGACCTTCACATTGGCCATGAAACACAGAAATTGCTGCGCGATTAAATATAAAAGGGACAATGAACGACTTAAGTACAAGAAGAGTGAATCTTTTAATAGTTTGTGCTTTGATCGGCTCCTCGGAGACCAGTATCTGATTCCGATGCACCAGTGCAGGTTTACTGTATCCCTTGGACCTTCAGATTGACCATGAAACACAGAATTAGTATGGGGATTGAATACAAAAGGGACCATGCCTACTTAAGTACAAGAAGAGTGTATCTCTAAGATTTTGCGGTTAGAGCGGATCCTGGGACCCCAGCATTAGACTCCGATGCACCAGTGCGGGTTTACTGTATCCCTTGGACCTTCACATTGACAATGAAACACAGAAACTGCTTCGGGATTGAATACAAGTGGGACACTGCCGATTTAAGTACGAGAAGAGTGAATCTTCTAAGAGTTTGTGTTTTGATCGTCTCCTGGGAGACCAGTACTAGATTCCGATCCACCAGGGCAGGTTTAGTGTTCCCCTAGGACCTTCACATTGTCCATGAAACACAGATCTCGCATTGGGATTGAATACAAGAGGCACAATGCCGACTTATGTACAAGAAGAATGAATCTTCTAAGATTTTGCGGTTAAAGCGGATCCTGGGACCCCAGTATTAGACTCCGATGCACCAGTGCTGGTTTACTGTAACCCTTGGAATTTCACATTCACCATGAAACACAGAAATTGCATTGGGATTGAGTACAATAGGGACAATGCCGACTTATGTAGAAGAAGAGTGAATCTTCTAAGTCTATCTGCTTTAAGCGGCTCCTGGGAGCCCAATATTAGATTCCGATGCACCAGTTCAGGTATACTGTATACCTTGGACCTTTCCATTGACCATGAAACACAGAAATTGCTTCGGGATTGACTACAAAAGAGACACTGCCCATTTATGTAAAAGAAGAGTGAATCTTCTAAGAGTTTGTGGTTTGAGCGGCTCATGGGAGACCAGTATTAGATTCTGATGGACCAGTGCAGGTTTACTGTATCCCTTGGACCTTCACATTGACCATGAAACAAAGAAATTTCATCGGGATTGAAAGCAAAAGTGACAATGCCGACTTATGTACAAGAAGAGTGATTCTTTTAAGAGTTTGTGCTTTGAGCGGGTCCTGGGAGACCAGTATTAGATTCCGATGCACCAGTGCAGGTTTACTCTATCCCTTGGACCTTCACATTGACCATGAAACACAGAAATTACATGGGGATTGAATACAAAAGATACAGTGACGACTAAAGTACAAAAAGAGTGAATCATCTAAGAGGTTGTGGGAGGTTTGAGCGGCTCCTGGGAGACTAGTATTAGATTCCGATACACCAGTGCAGGTTTAGTTTATACCTTGGAACTTCAGATTGACCATGAAACACAGATTTTGCATCGGGATTGAATACAAAAGGGACAATCCCGACTTATGTACAAGATGAGTGAATCTTCTAAGATTTTGTGATTCCAGCGGCTCCTGGGAGACCAGTATTAGATTCCGATGAACCAGTGCAGGTCTACTGTATCCCTTGGTCCTTCACATTGACCATTAAACACCGAAATTACATCGGGGTTGGATATAAAAGAGACAATGCCGACTTAAGTACAAGAAGAGTGAATCTTCTAAGAGTTAATGATTTGAGCGGCTCCTGGGAGACCAGTGTACCAGTACTAGATTCCGTTGCACCAGTGCAGTTATACTGTATCCCTTGGACCGTACCATTGACCATGAAACACAGAAATTGCCACAGGATGGAACACTAAAGGGACACTGTCGATTTACGTACAAGAAAAGTGAATCTTCTAAGACTTTCTGCTTTTAGCGGCTCCTAGGATACTAGTATTAGATTCCGATGCACCAGTGCAGGTTTACTGTATCCCTTGGACCTTCAAATTGACCATGAAACACAGAAATTGCGTCGTGATATAATACAAAAGGGACAATGCCGACTTAAGTCCAAGAAGAGTGAATCTTCTAAGAGTTTGTGGTTTGAGCGGCTCCTGGGAGATCAGTATTAGATTCTGATGCACCAGTTCAGGTTTACTGAATCCCTTGGACCTTCAGATTGACCATGAAACACAGAAGTTGCATCGGGATTGAATACAAAAGGGACAATCCCGACTTAAGTACAAGAAGAGTAAATCTTCTAAGAGATTGTGCTTTGAGCGTCTCCTGGGAGACCAGTATTAGATTCCGATGCACCAGTGCAGGTTTACTGTACCCCTTGGACCTTCCCATTGGCCATGAAACACAGAATTTGCATCGGGAATGAATACAAAAGGGACAATGCCGACTTAAGTACAAGAAGAGTGAATCATCTAAGATTTTGTGGTTTGAGCGGTTCCTGGGAGACCAGTATTAGATTCTGGAACACCAGTGCAGGTATGCTGTATCCCTTGGACCTTCCCATTGATCATGAAACACAGAAATTGCTTCGGGATTGAATACAAAAGGGACACCGCCGATGTAAGTACAAGAAGAGTGAATCTTCTAAGAGGTTGTGGTTTAATCGTCGGCTGGGAGACCAGTACTAGATTCCGATGCACCAGTGCAGGCTTACTGTATCCCTAGGACCTCCACATTGAACATGAAACACAGAAATGACATCGCGATTGAATACAAGAAGCACAATGGCGACTTAAGTACAAGAGGAGTGAATCTTCTAAGAGTTTGTGCTTCGATCGGCTCCTGGGAGACCAGTATTAGATTCCGATGTACCAGTTCAGGTTTAGTCTATCCCTTGGACCTTCACATTGACCAAGAAACACAGAAATTGCATCGGGAATGAATACAAAAGGGACAATGAACGACTTTAGTACAAGAAGAGTGAATCATCTAAGAGTTAGTGCTTTGAGCGACTCCTGGGAGACCAGTATTAGATTCCGATGCACCAGTGCAGGTTTACTGTATCCCTTGGACTTTCACATTGACCATGAAACACAGAAATTGCATCGGGATTGAATACAAACGGGATAATGCCGACTTAAGTACAAGAAGAGTGTATGTTCTAAAAGTTTGCGGTTAGAGCAAATCCTGGGACACCAGTATTAGACACTGATGCACCAGTGTAGGTTTACTGTATCCCTTTGACCTTCACATTGACCATGAAACACAGAAATTGCTTCGGGATTGAGAACAAAAGGGACAATGCCGAGTTAAGTACAAGAAGAGTGAATCTTCTAAGTGTTTGTGATTTGAGCGGCTCCTGGGAGACCAGTTTAGATTCCGATGCACCAGTGCAGGTTTACTGTATCCGTTGGACCTTCACATTGGCCATTAAACCAAAAACTACATTGGGGTTGAATACAAAAGGGACAATGCCGACTTAGGTACAAGATGTGTGAATCTTCAAAGAGTCTGTGGTTTGAGCGGCTCCTGGGAGACCATTATTAGATTGCGATGGACCAGTGCAGGTTTACAGTATCCCTTGGACCATCACATTGACCATGAAACACATAAATTGCTTCGGGATTGAATACAAAAGGGACATTGCCGTCTTAAGTACAAGAAGAGTGAATCTTGTAAGAGTTTGTGGTTTTATCGGCTCCTGGGTGACCAGTATTAGATTCCGATGCACCAGTGCAGGTTTACTGTAACCCTAGGACCTTCGCATTGGCCATGAAACACACAAATCGCATCGTGATTGAATACAAGAAGCACAATGTCGACTTAAGTACAAGAAGAGTGAATCTTCTAAGATAATCTGCTTTGAGCGGCTCCTGGGAGACTAGTATTAGATTCTGATGCACCAGTGCAGGTTTACTGAATCCCTTGGAATTTCACATTGAGCATGAAAGCATGAAACACAGAAGTAGCATCGGGATTGAATACAAAAGGGTAAATGCCAACTTAAGTACTAGAGGAGTGAATCTTCTAAGAGTTTGTGCTTTGAGCGTCTCCTGGGAGACTAGTATTAGATTCAAATGCACCAGTGCAGGTTCACTGTATCCCTTGGACATTCACATTGACCATGGAACACAGAAATTGCATCGGGATTGAATACAAAAGGTACAATGCCGTCTTAAGTACAAGAAGAGTGGATCTTCTAAGAGTTAGTGCTTAGAGCGGCTCCTGGGAGTCCAGAATTAGATTCCGAAGCACCAGTGCAGGTTTACTGTATCCCTTGGACCTTCACATTGACCATTTAACAGAGATATTCCTTCGGGATTGAATGTAAAAGGGGCACTGCCGATTTAAGTACACGAAGAGTGAGACTTCTAAGAGTTTGTGGTTTGATCGTCTCCTGGGAGACCAGTACTAGATTCCGATGCACCAGTGCAGGTTTACTGTATCCCTCGGACCTTCACATTCACCATGAAACACAGAAATTGCATCGGCATTGAATACAAATGGGACAATGCCGACTTAAGTACAAGAAGAGTGAATGTTCTAAGAGTTTGTGCTTTGATCGGCTGCTGGGAGACCATTATTAGATTCCGATGCACCAGTGCTGGTTAACTGTATCCCTTGGACTTTCACATTGACCATGAAACACAGAAATTGCATCGGGATAGAATACAAAAGGTACAATGCCGACTTATGTACAAGAAGATAGAATCTTTTAAGAGTATGTGCTCTGAGCGGCTCCTGGGAGACCAGTATTAGATTCCGAATCACCAGTGCAGGTTTACTGTATACCTTGGACCTTCACATTGACAATGAAACACAGAAATTGCTTCGGGATTGAATACAAAAGGGACAATGCCGACTTAAGTACAAGAAGAGTGATTCTTCTAAGAGTTTGTGATTTGAGCGGCTCCTGGGTGACCAGTATTAGATTCAGATGCACCAGCGCAGGTCTACTGTATCCCCTGGACTTTCACATTGACCATGAAATACAGAAATTACATCGGGATTGAATACAAAACGGACAGTGACGACTTAAGTACAAAAAGAGTGAATCTTCTAAGAGTTTGTGCTTTGAGCGGCTCCTGGGAGACCAGTATTAGATTCCGCTACACCAGCACAGGTTTACTGTATCCCTTGGACCTTCACATTGACCATGAAACACAGAAATTTTATCGGGATTGAATACAAAAGCGAAAATGCCGACATAAGTACAAAAAGAGTGAATCTTCTAATAGTTTGTGCTTTGAGCGGCCTCTGGGAAACCACTATTAGATTCCGATGCCCCAGTGCAGGTTTACTGTATCCCTTGGACCTTCACATTGACCGTTGAACCGAGAAATTGCTTTGGGATTGAATACAAGTGGGACACTGCCGATTTAAGTACAAGAAGAGTGTATCTTCTAAGACTTTGTGCTTTGATCGTCTCCTGGGAGACCAGTACTAGATTCCGATGCACCAGGGCAGGTCTACTGTACCCCAAGGACCTTCACATTGACCATGAAACACAGAAAACGCATTGGGATTGCATACAAGAAGCACAATGCCGACTTAGGTACAAGAAGAGTGAATCTTCGAAGATTATCTGCTTTAAGCGGCTCCTGGGTGACCAGTATTAGATTGCGATGCACCAGTTCAGGTTTACTGTATCCGTTGGACCTTCACATTGACCATGAAACACAGAAATTGCATCGGGATTGAATACAAAAGGGACAATGCCGACTTTAGTACAAGAAGAGTGTATCTTCTAAGAGTTGCGGCTCGAGCGGCAACTGGGACACCAGTAATATTTTCCGATGCATTGGTGCAGGTTTACTGTATCCCTTGGACCTTCACATTGACCATGAAACACAGAAATCGCATCGGGATTGATTACAAAAGGCACTATGCTGGCATAAGTACAAGAAGAGTGAATCTTCCAAGAGTTTGTGGTTTGAGCGGCACCTGGGAGACCTGAATTAGATTCTGATGCACCAGTGCAGGTTTACTGTATCCCCTGGACCTTCAGATTGACCATGAAACACAGAATTTCTATGGGGATTGAATACAAAAGGGACAATCCCAACGTAAGTACAAGAAGAGTGAATCTCCTAAGAGTCTGTGCTATGAGCGGCTCCTGGGAGACCAGTATTTGATTCTGATGCACCAGTACAGGTATACTGTATCCCTTGGACCTTCACATTGGCCATGAAACACAGAAATTGCTGCGCGATTAAATATAAAAGGGACAATGAACGACTTAAGTACAAGAAGAGTGAATCTTTTAATAGTTTGTGCTTTGATCCGCTCCTCGGAGACCAGTATCTGATTCCGATGCACCAGTGCAGGTTTACTGTATCCCTTGGACCTTCAGATTGACCATGAAACACAGAATTAGTATGGGGATTGAATATAAAAGGGACAATGCCTACTTAAGTACAAGAAGAGTGTATCTCTAAGATTTTGCGGTTAGAGCGGATCCTGGGACCCCAGCATTAGACTCCGATGCACCAGTGCGGGTTTACTGTATCCCTTGGACCTTCACATTGACAATGAAACACAGAAACTGCTTCGGGATTGAATACAAGTGGGACACTGCCGATTTAAGTACGAGAAGAGTGAATCTTCTAAGAGTTTGTGTTTTGATCGTCTCCTGGGAGACCAGTACTAGATTCCGATCCACCAGGGCAGGTTTACTGTTCCCCTAGGACCTTCACATTGTCCATGAAACACAGATCTCGCATTGGGATTGAATACAAGAGGCACAATGCCGACTTATGTACAAGAAGAGTGAATCTTCTAAGATTTTGCGGTTAAAGCGAATCCTGGGACCCCAGTATTAGACTCCGATGCACCAGTGCTGGTTTACTGTAACCCTTGGAATTTCACATTCACCATGAAACACAGAAATTGCATTGGGATTGAGTACAAGAGGGACAATGCCGACTTATGTAGAAGAAGAGTGAATCTTCTAAGTCTATCTGCTTTAAGCGGCTCCTGGGAGCCCAATATTAGATTCCGATGCACCAGTTCAGGTATACTGTATACCTTGGACCTTCCCATTGACCATGAAACACAGAAATTGCTTCGGGATTGACTACAAAAGAGACACTGCCCATTTATGTAAAAGAAGAGTGAATCTTCTAAGAGTTTGTGGTTTGAGCGGCTCATGGGAGACCAGTATTAGATTCTGATAGACCAGTGCAGGTTTACTGTATCCCTTGGACCTTCACATTGACCATGAAACAAAGAAATTTCATCGGGATTGAAAGCAAAAGTGACAATGCCGACTTATGTACAAGAAGAGTGATTCTTTTAAGAGTTTGTGCTTTGAGCGGGTCCTGGGAGACCAGTATTAGATTCCGATGCACCAGTGCAGGTTTACTCTATCCCTTGGACCTTCACATTGACCATGAAACACAGAAATTACATGGGGATTGAATACAAAAGATACAGTGACGACTAAAGTACAAAAAGAGTGAATCACCTAAGAGGTTGTGGGAGGTTTGAGCGGCTCCTGGGAGACTAGTATTAGATTCCGATACACCAGTGCAGGTTTAGTTTATCCCTTGGAACTTCAGATTGACCATGAAACACAGATTTTGCATCGGGATTGAATACAAAAGGGACAATCCCGACTTAAGTACAAGATGAGTGAATCTTCTAAGATTTTGTGATTTCAGCGGCTCCTGGGAGACCAGTATTAGATTCCGATGAACCAGTGCAGGTCTACTGTATCCCTTGGTCCTTCACATTGACCATTAAACACCGAAATTACATCGGGGTTGGATATAAAAGTGACAATGCCGACTTAAGTACAAGAAGAGTGAATCTTCTAAGAGTTAATGATTTGAGCGGCTCCTGGGAGACCAGTATACCAGTATTAGATTCCGTTGCACCAGTGCAGTTATACTGTATCCCTTGGACCGTACCATTGACCATGAAACACAGAAATTGCCACAGGATGGAACACTAAAGGGACACTGTCGATTTACGTACAAGAAAAGTGAATCTTCTAAGACTTTCTGCTTTTAGCGGCTCCTAGGATACTAGTATTAGATTCCGATGCACCAGTGCAGGTTTACTGTATCCCTTGGACCTTCAAATTGACCATGAAACACAGAAATTGCATCGTGATATAATACAAAAGGGACAATGCCGACTTAAGTCCAAGGAGAGTGAATCTTCTAAGAGTTTGTGGTTTGAGCGGCTCCTGGGAGATCAGTATTAGATTCTGATGCACCAGTTCAGGTTTACTGAATCCCTTGGACCTTCAGATTGACCATGAAACACAGAAGTTGCATCGGGATTGAATACAAAAGGGACAATCCCGACTTAAGTACAAGAAGAGTAAATCTTCTAAGAGATTGTGCTTTGAGCGTCTCCTGGGAGACCAGTATTAGATTCCGATGCACCAGTGCAGGCTTACTGTATCCCTAGGACCTCCACATTGAACATGAAACACAGAAATCACATCGCGATTGAATACAAGAAGCACAATGCCGACTTAAGTACAAGAGGGGTGAATCTTCTAAGAGTTTGTGCTTCGATCGGCTCCTGGGAAACCAGTATTAGATTCCGATGCACCAGTTCAGGTTTAGTGTATCCCTTGGACCTTCACATTGACCATGAAACACAGAAATTGCATCGGGAATAAATACAAAAGGGACAATGAACGACTTTAGTACAAGAAGAGTGAATCATCTAAGAGTTAGTGCTTTGAGCGACTCCTGGGAGACCAGTATTAGATTCCGATGCACCAGTGCAGGTTTACTGTATCCCTTGGACTTTCACATTGACCATGAAACACAGAAATTGCATCGGGATTGAATACAAACGGGATAATGCCGACTTAAGTACAAGAAGAGTGTATGTTCTAAAAGTTTGCGGTTAGAGCAAATCCTGGGACACCAGTATTAGACACTGATGCACCGGTGTAGGTTTACTGTATCCCTTGGACCTTCGCATTGACCATGAAACACAGAAATTGCTTCGGGATTGAGAACAAAAGGGACAATGCCGAGTTAAGTACAAGAAGAGTGAATCTTCTAAGTGTTTGTGATTTGAGCGGCTCCTGGGAGACCAGTATTAGATTCCGATGCACCAGTGCAGGTTTACTGTATCCCTTGGACCTTCACATTGGCCATTAAACCAAAAACTACATTGGGGTTGAATACAAAAGGGACAATGCCGACTTAGGTACATGATGTGTGAATCTTCAAAGAGTCTGTGGTTTGAGCGGCTCCTGGGAGACCATTATTAGATTGCGATGGACCAGTGCAGGTTTACAGTATCCCTTGGACCATCACATTGACCATGAAACACATAAATTGCTTCGGGATTGAATACAAAAGGGACATTGCCGTCTTAAGTACAAGAAGAGTGAATCTTGTAAGAGTTTGTGGTT
Source organism: Schistocerca piceifrons (assembly GCF_021461385.2). Classification (NCBI taxonomy): domain Eukaryota; kingdom Metazoa; phylum Arthropoda; class Insecta; order Orthoptera; family Acrididae; genus Schistocerca; species Schistocerca piceifrons. The sequence continues at coordinate 13,635,885 of NC_060138.1, forward strand.
CTATCGGCTCCTGGGTGACCAGTATTAGATTCCGATGCACCAGTGCAGGTTTACTGTAACCCTAGGACCTTCGCATTGGCCATGAAACACACAAATCGCATCGTGATTGAATACAAGAAGCACAATGTCGACTTAAGTACAAGAAGAGTGAATCTTCTAAGATAATCTGCTTTGAGCGGCTCCTGGGAGACTAGTATTAGATTCTGATGCACCAGTGCAGGTTTACTGTATCCCTTGGAATTTCACATTGAGCATGTAAGCATGAAACACAGAAGTAGCATCGGGATTGAATACAAAAGGGTTAATGCCAACTTAAGTACTAGAGGAGTGAATCTTCTAAGAGTTTGTGCTTTGAGCGTCTCCTGGGAGACTAGTATTAGATTCAAATGCACCAGTGCAGGTTCACTGTATCCCTTGGACATTCACATTGACCATGGAACACAGAAATTGCATCGGGATTGAATACAAAAGGTACAATGCCGTCTTAAGTACAAGAAGAACGGATCTTATAAGAGTTAGTGCTTAGAGCGGCTCCTGGGAGTCCACTATTAGATTCCGAAGCACCAGTGCAAGTTTACTGTATCCCTTGGACCTTCACATTGACCATTAAACAGAGATATTCCTTCGGGATTGAATGTAAAAGGGGCACTGCCGATTTAAGTACACGAAGAGTGAGTCTTTTAAGAGTTTGTGGTTTGATCGTCTCCTGGGAGACCAGTACTAGATTCCGATGCATCAGGACAGGTTTGCTGTATCCCTAGGACCTCCACATTCCCATGAAACACAGAAATCGTATTGGGATTGAATACAAGAGGCACAATGCCGACTTAAGTACAAGAAGAGTGAATCTTCTAAGATAATCTGCTTTACGCGGCTCCTGGGAGACCAGTATTAGATTCCGATGCACCAGTTCAGATTTACTGTATCCCTTGGACCTTCACATTGACCACGAAACACCGAAATTGCATCGGCATTGAATAGAAAAGGGACAATGGCGACTTAAGTACACGAAGAGTGAAACTTCTAAGATTTTGTGCTTTGAGCGGCTCATGGGAGACCAGTATTTGATTCTGATGGACCAGTGCAGGTATACTGTATCCCTTGGACCTTCACATTGACCATGAAACACAGAAATTGCATCGCGACTAAATATAAAAGGGACAATGAACGACTTAAGTACAAGAAGAGTGAATCTTTTAAGAGTTTGTGGTTTGAGCGGCTCTTGGGAGACCAGAATTTGATTCCGATGCACCAGTGCAGGTTTACTGTATCTCTTGGACCTTCACATTCACCATGAAACACAGAAATTGCACCGGGATTGAATTCAAAAGGGACAATGCCGACTTAAGTACAAAAAGAGTGAATCTTCTAAGATTTCTTGCTTTGAGCGGCTCCTGGGACACCAGTATCAGATTCCGATGCACTGGCGCAGGTTTACTGTATCCCTTGGACCTTCACATTGACCATGAAACACAGAAATCGCATTGGGATTGATTACAAAAGGCACTATGCATGCATAAGTACAAGAAGAGTGAATCTTCTAAGAGTTAGTGCTTTGAGCGGCTCCTGGGAGACCTGAATTAGATTCCGATGCACCAGTGCAGGTTTACTGTATCGCTTGGTCCTTTACATTGACCATGATATACAGAAATTGCATTGGCATTGAATACAAAAGGGACAATGCCGACATAAGTACAAGAAGAGTGAATCTTCTAAGAGTTTGTGCTTTGAGCGGCTACTGGGAGACCTGAATTAAATTCCGATGCACCAGTGCAGGTTTACTGTTTCCCTTGGACATTCACATACACCATGAAACACAGAAATCGCAACGGGATAGAAAACAAAATGCACAATGCCGACTTAAGTACAAGAAGACTTAATCTTCTAAGAGTTTGTCTTTGATCGTCTCCTGGGAGACCAGTACTATATTCCGATGCACCAGGGCACGTTTACTGTACCCCTAGCACCTTCACATTGACCATGAAACACAGAAATTGCTTCGGGATTGAATACAAAAGGGACACTGCCCATTTATGTAAAAGAAGAGGGAATCTTCTAAGAGATTTGTTTGAGCGGCTCATGGGAGACCAAGTTTTGATTCTGATGGACCAGTGCAGGTATACTGTATCCCTTGGTCCTTCACATTGACCATGAAACACAGAAATTGCATCGCGATTAAATATAAAACGGACAATGAACGACTTAAGTACAAGAAAAGTGAATCTTTTAAGAGTTTGTGGTTTGAGCGGCTCCTGGGAGACCAGCATTTGATTCCGATGCACCAGTGCAGGTTTAGTGTATCCCTTGGACCTTCACATTCACCATGAAACACAGAAATTGCATCGGCACTGAATACAAAAGGGACAATGCCGACTTAAGTACAAGGAGAGTGAATCTTCTAAGAACTTGTGTTTTGAGCGGCTCCTGGGAGACCAGTATTAGATTCCGATGCACCAGTGCAGGTTTACTGTATCCCTTGGACTTTCACATTGACCATGAAACACAGAAATTGCATCGGAATTGAATACAAAAGGGACAATGCCGATTTAAGTACAAGCAGAGTGTATCTTCTAAGATTTTGCGGTTAGAGCGGATCCTGGGACACCAGTATTAGACTCCGATGCACCAGTGCGGGTTTACTGTATCCCTTGGACCTTCTCATTGACCATGAAACACAGAAATCGCAACGGGATAGAAAACAAAATGCACAATGCCGAATTAAGTACAAGAAGAGTGAATCTTCTAAGAGTTCGCGTTTTGAGCGGCTCCTGGGAGACCAGTATCAGATTCCGATGCACCAGTGCAGGTTTACTGTATCCCTTGGACCTTCACATTGACCATGAAACACAAAAATGGCATCGCGATTAAATATAAAAAGGACAATGAACGACTTAAGTACAAGAAGAGTGAATCTTCGAAGAGATTGTGCTTTGAGCGGCTCCTGGGTGACCTGAATTACATTCAGATGCACCTGTGCAAGTTTAATGTATCCCTTGGACCTTCACTATGACGATGAAATACAGATATCGCAACGGGATAGAATACAAAAGGCACAATGCCGACATAAGTCCAAGAAGAGTGAGTCTTCTAAGAGTTCGTGCTTTGAGCGGCTCCTGGGAGACCAGTATTAGATTCCGATGCATAAGTGCAGGTTTACTGTATCCCGTGGACCTTCACATTCACCATGAAATACAGAAATTGCATCGGCATTGAATACAAAGGAGACAATGCCGATTTATGTACAAGAAGAGTGAATCTTGTACGATTATCTGCTTTAAGCGGCTCCCGGGAGACCAGTATTAGATTCCGATGCATAAGTGCAGGTTTACTGTATCCCTTGGACCTTCACATTGACCATGAAACACAGAAATTGCATCGGGATCGAAAACAAAAGTGACGATGCCGACTTAAGTACAAGAAGAAAGATTCTTTTAAGATTTTGTGGTTTGAGAGGCTCCTGGGAGACCAGCATTAGATTCCGATACACCAGTGCAGGTTTAGTTAATCCCTTGGACCTTCAGATTGACCATGAAACACAGAATTTGCATCGGGATTGAATACAAAAGGATCAATGCCGACTTATGTACAAGAGGAGTGAATCTTCTAAGAGTTTGTGCTTTGATCAGCTTCTGAGTGACCAGTATTAGATTCCGATACACCAGTTCAGGTTTACTGTATTCTTTGGAATTTCACATTGACCATGAAACACAGAAATTGCATCGGGATAGAATACAAAAGTGTCAATGCCAACTTAAGTAGAAGAAGAGTGAACGCCCTAAGACTGTGAGCTTTGATCGGCTCCTGGGAGAACAGAATTAGATTCCGACGCACCAGTGCAGGATCACTGTATCCCTTGGACTTTCACATTGACCATGAAACACAGAAATTGCATCGGGATTGAATACAAAAGGGACAATGCCGACCTAAGTACAAGAAGAGTGTATTTCCTAAGAGTTTGCCGTTAGAGCGAATCCTGGGACACCAGTATTAGACACCGATGCACCAGTGTAAGTTTACTGTATCCCTTGGACCTTCACAATGACCATGAAACACAGAAATCGGAACGAGATAGAATACAAAAGCACAATGCCGACTTAAGTGACCCGAAATAGGTTCCGATGCAACAGTTCTGGTTTACTGTATCCCTTGGACCTTCACATTGACCATTAAACAGAAGTTTTGCTTCGGGATTGAATATAAAAGGGACACTGCCGATTTAAGTACAAGAAGAGTGAATCTTCTAATAGTTTGTGGTTTGATCGTCTCCTGGGAGACCAGTACTAGCTTCCGATGCACCAGGGCAGGTTTACTGTATCCCTAGGACCTTCACATTGACCATGAAGCACAGAAATCGGATCAGGATTTAATACAAGAGGCACAATGCCGACATAAGTACAAGAAGAGTGAATCTTCTAAGATTATCTGCTTTACGCGGCTCCAGGGAGACCAGTATTAGATTCTGATGCACCAGTTCAGGTTTACTGTATCCCTTGGACCTTCACATTGACCATGAAACACTGAAATTGCGTCGGGATTGAATACAAAAGGGACAATGGCGACTTCAGTACAAGAAGAGTGTATCTTCTAAGAGCTTGCGGTTTGAGCGGCTCCTGGGACACCAGTATCAGATTCCGATGCACCAGCGCAGGTTTACCGTATCTGTTGGGCCTTCACATTGACCATGAAACACTGGAATAGCATCGCGATTAAATATGAAAAGGACAATCAATGACTTAAGTACAAGAAGAGTGAATTTTTTAAGAGTTTGTGGTTTGAGCGGCTCCTGGGAGACCAGTATCAGATTGCGATGCACCAGGGCAGGTTTACTGTATCCCTAGGACCTTCACATTGACCATGAAACACAGAAATCGTATCGGGATTAAATACAAGAGGCACAATGCCGACTTAAGTGCAAGAAGAGTGAATCTTCTAAGATTATCTGCTCTACGCGGCTCCTGGGAGACCAGTATTAGATTCCGATGCACCAGTGCAGGTTTACTGTATTCCTTGGACTTTCACATTGACCATGAAACACAGAAATCGCAACGGGATAGAATAGAAAAGTCATAATGCTGCCTTAAGAACAAGAAGAGTGAATCTTCTAAGAGTTCGTGCTTTGAGCGGCTCCTGGGAGACCAGTATTAGAATCCGATGCACCAGTGCAGAATTACTGTATCCCTTGGAACTTCACATTGACCATGAAACACAGAAATTGCATCGGCATTGAATACAAAAGGGACAATGCCGACTGAAGCACAAGAAGAGTGAATCTTCTAAAAGTTCGTGATTTGAGCGTCTCCTGGGATACCAGTATTAGAATCCGTTGCACCAGTGCAGGTTTACTGTATCCGTTGGACCTTCACATTGACCAAGAAACACAGAAAATGCATCGGCATTGAATATAAAATGGACAACGCCGACTTAATTACAAGATGATTGAGTCTTCTAAGAGTTTGTGGTTTGAGAGGCTCCTGGGAGACCAGCATTAGATTCCGATACACCAGTGCAGGTTTAGTTTATCCCTTGGACCTTTAGATTGACCATGAAACACAGAATTTGCATCGGGATTGAATACAAATGGATCAATGCCGACTTAAGTACAAGAGGAGTGAATCTTCTAAGAGTTAGTGCTTTGATCGGCTCCTGGGAGACCAGTATTAGATTCCGATTCACCAGTTCAGGTTTACTGTATCCCTTGGAATTTCACATTGACCATGAAACACAGAAATTGCATCGGGATAGAATATAAAAGTGTCAATGCCAACTTAAGTACAAGAAGAGTGAACGCCCTAAGACTGTGTGCTTTGATCGGCTCCTGGGAGAACAGAATTAGATTCCGACTCACCAGTGCAGGATTACTGTATCCCTTGGACTTTGACATTGACCATGAAACACAGAAATTGCATCGGGATTGAATACAAAAGGGACAATGCCGACTTAAGTACACCAAGAGTGAATCTTGTAAGAATTTGTGCTTTGAGCGGCTCCTGGGTGACCTGAATTAGATTCCGATGCACCAGTGCAGGTTTACTGTATTCCATGGACCTTGACATTGATCATGAAGCATAGAAATTGCAACGGGATAGAATACAAAAGGCACAATGTTGACTTAAGTACAAAAAGCGTGAATCTTCTAAGGGTTCATGGTTTTAGAGGCTCCTGGGAGACCAGTATTAGATACAGATGCACCAGTGCAGGTTTACTGTATCCCTTGGACCTTCACATTGACCATTAAACACAGAAATAACATCGGGGTTGAAAATAAAAGGGACAATGCCGACTTAAGTACAAGAAGAGTGTATGTTCTAAGAGTTTGCGGTTAGAGCGAATCCTGGGACACCAGTATTAGACACCGATGCACAAGTGTAGGTTTACTGTATCCCTTGGACTTTCACATTGACCATGAAACACAGAAATCGGAACGGGATAAAATGCAAAAGGCACAATGCCGACTTAAGTACAAGAAGAGTGAATCTTCTAAAAGTTTGTGACTTGAGCGTCTACTGGGAGACCAGTATGAGATTCCGATGCACCAGTGCAGGTTTACTGTATCCCTTGGAACTTCACATAGACCATTAAACCAAAAACTAAATCGGAGTTGAATACAAAAGAGACAATGCCGACTTAGGTACAAGAAGAGTGAATCTTCAAAGAGTTTGTGGTTTGAGCGGCTCCTGGGAGACCATTATTAGATTGCAATGCACAAGTCTAGGTTTACTGTATCCCTTGGACCATCACATTGGCCATGAAACAAAAAATTGCTTCGGGATTGAATACAAAAGGGACACTGCCGATTGAAGTACAAGAAGAGTGAATCTTCTAAGAGTATGTGGTTTGATCGTTTCCTGGGAGACCAGTACTAGATTCCGATGCACCAGGGGAGGTTTACTGTATCCCTCGGACCTTCACATTATATATGAAACACAGAAATCGTATCGGGATTGAATACAAGAGGCACAATGCCTTTTTAAGTACAAGAAGAGTGAATCTTCTATGATTATCTGCTCTACGCGGCACTTGGGAGAACAGTATTAGATTCCGATGCACCAGTTGAGGTTACTGTATCCCTTGGACCTTCACATTGACGATGAAACACAGAAATTGCATCGGGATTGAATACAAAAGGACAATGCCGACTTAAGTACAAGAAGGGTGAATCTTCTAAGAATTTTGTTTTGAGCGGCTGCTCGGAGACCCGAAATAGGTTACGATGCAACAGTTCCGGATTACTGTATCCCTTGGACCTTCACATTGACCATTAAACAGAGGTTTTGCTTCGGGATGGAATATAAAAGGGACACTGCCGATTTAAGCACAAGAAGAGTGAATCTTCTAATAGTTTGGGGTTTGATCGTCTCCTGGGAGACCAGTACTAGATTCCGATGCACCAGGCAGGTTTACTGTATCCCTAGGACCTTCACATTGACCATGAAGCACAGAAATCGGATCAGGATTTAATACAAGAGGCACAATGCCGACATAAGTACAAGAAGAGTGAATCTTCTAAGATTATCTGCTTTACGCGGCTCCAGGGAGACCAGTATTATATTCCGATGCACCAGTTCAGTTTTACTGTATCCCTTGGACCTTTACATTGACCATGAAACACTAAAATTGCGTCGGGATTGAATACAAAAGGGACAATGGCGACTTCAGTACAAGAAGAGTGTATCTTCTAAGAGCTTACGGTTTGAGCGGCTCCTGGGACACCAGTATTAGATTCCGATGCACCAGTGCAGGTTTACCGTATCTGTTGGGCCTTCACATTGACCATGAAACACTGGAATAGCATCGCGATTAAATATGAAAGGGACAATGAATGACTTAAGTACAAGAAGAGTGAATTTTTTAAGAGTTTGTGGTTTGAGCGGCTCCTGGGAGACCAGTATTAGATTGCGATGCACCAGGGTAGGTTTACTGTATCCCTAGGACCTTCACATTGACAATGAAACACAGAAATCGTATCGGGATTGAATACAAGAGGCACAATGCCGACTTAAGTGCAAGAAGAGTGAATCTTCTAAGATTATCTGCTCTATGCGGCTCCTGGGAAACCAGTATTACATTACGATGCACCAGTGCAGGTTTACTGTATCCCTTGGACTTTCACATTGACCATGAAACACAGAAATCGCAACGGGATAGAATAGAAAAGTCAAAATGCTGACTTAAGAACAAGAAGAGTGAATCTTCTAAGAGTTCGTGCTTTGAGCGGCTCCTGGGAGACCAGTATTAGATACTGATGCACCAGTGCAGGTTTTCTGTATCCCTTGGACCTTCACATTGACCATGAAACACAGAAATTGCATTGGCATTGAATGCAAAAGGGACAATGCCGACTTAAGTACAAGAAGAGTGAATCTACTAAGAATTTTGTTTTGAGCGGCTCCTGGGAGACCCGAAATAGGTTCAGATGCAACAGTTCCGGTTTACTGCATCCCTTGGACTTTCACATTGACCATGAAACACAGAAAATTCATTAGTATTGAATACAAAAGGCACAATGCCAACTTAGTTACAAGAAGCGTGAATTTTCTAAGGGTTTGTGCTTGGAGCGGGCCCTGGGTATCAGTATTTGATTCCGATGCACCAGTGCAGGTTTACTGTATCCCTTGGACCTTCACATTGACCATGAAACACAGAAATTGCTTTGGGATTGAATACAAAAGGGACATTGCCGACTTAAGTACAAGAAGAGTGAATCGTCTAAGAGTTTGCGCTTTGAGCGGATCCTGAGAGGCCAGTATTGGATTCCGATTCACCAGTGCAGGTGTACTATATCCCTTGGAACTTCACATTGACCATTAAACTAAAAACTACATCGGGGTTAGATACAAAAGGGACAATGCCGACTATGGTACAAGAGGAGTGAATCTTCTAAGAGGTTGTGGTTTGAGCGGCTCCTGGGAGACCATTATTAGATTGCGATGCACCAGTGCAGGTTCATTGTATCCCTTGGACCTTCACATTGACCATGAAACACAGAAATTGCTTTGGGATTGAATACAAAAGGGACATTGCCGACTTAAGTACAAGAAGAGTGAATCTTCTAAGAGGTTGTGGTTTTATCGGCTCCTGGGTGACCAGTATTAGATTCCGATGCTCCAGTGCAGGTTTACTGTAACCTTAAACTTCGCATTCACAATGAAACTCAGGAATCGTATCGGGATTGAATACGAGAGGCACAATGTCGACTTAAAGACAAGAAGATAGAATCGTCTAAGATTTTCTGCTTTGAGTGGTTCCTGGGAGACTTGAATTAGATTCTGATGCACCAGTGCAGGTTTACTGTATCCCTTGGATTATCACATTGACCATTAAACACAGAAATTGCATCGGGATTGAATACAAAAGTACAATTCCGACTGAAGTACAAGAAGAGTGTATCTTCTGCTTAGGGCGGCTCCTGGGAGACCAGTATTAGATTCCGATGCACCAGGGCAGGTTAACTGTATCCCTTGGACCTTCACTTTCACCATGAAACACAGAAACTGCATCCGCATTGAATACAAAAGGGACAATGCCGACTTAAGTACAAGAAGAGTGAATGATCTAAGAGTTCGTGCTTTGAGCGGCACCTGGGAGACCAGTATTTGATTCCGATGCACCAGTGCAGGTTTACTGTATCCCTTGGAATATCACATTGACCATGAAACACAGAAATTGCATCGGGATTGAATACTAAAGGGTCAACGCCAATTTAAGTACTAGAGGAGTGAATCTTCTAAGAGTTTGTGTTTTGATCGGCTCCTGGGAGACCAGTATTGGATTCCGATTCACCAGTGTAGGTGTACTATATCCCTTGGACCTTCACATTGACCATTAAACAAAAAACTACATCGGGGTTGAATACAAAAGGGACAATGCCGACTATGGTACAAGAGGAGTGAATCTTCTAAGAGGTTGTGGTTTGCGCGGCTCCTGGGAGACCATTATTAGATTGCGATGCACCAGTGCAGGTTCACTGTATCCCTTGGACTTTCACATTGACCATGAAACACAGAAATTGCTTTGGGATTGAATACAAAAGGGACATTGCCGACTTAAGTACAAGAAGTGTGAGTCTTCTAAGAGTTTGCGGTTTGAGCGGCTCCTGGGACACCAGTAGTAGACTCCGATGCACCAGTGTAGGTTTTCTGTATCCCTTGGACCTTCACATTGACCTTGAAATACAAACATTTTCATCGGGTTTGAATACAAAAGGGACAATGCCGACTTAAGTACAAGAAGAGTGAATCTTTTAAGAGTTTGTGGTTTGAACGGCTCATGGGAGACCAGTATTAGATTCCGATGGACCACTGCAGGTTAACTGTATCCCCTGGACATTCACATTGACCATGAAACACAGAAATTGCATCGGGATTGAATACAAAAGGGACAATGCCGACTTAAGTACAAGAAGAGTGAATCCTCTAAGAGTTTGTGCTTTGAGCGGCTGCTGGGAAACCACTATTACGGTCCGATGCACAAGTGCTGGTTTACTGTATCCCTTGGACCTTCACATTGACCATGAAACACAGAAATCGTATTGGGATTAAATACAACAGGCACAATGCCGACTTAAGTACAAGAAGATTGAATCTTTTAAAAGTATGTGCTTTGAGCAGCTCCTGGGAGACCAGTATTAGATTCCGATGCACCACTGCTAGTTTTCTGTATCCCTAGGACCTTCACATTGACCATGAAACACAGAAATCGCATCGGGATTGAATACAAGAGGCACAATAGCGACTTAAGTACAGGAGAAGTGAATCTTCTAAGATAATCTGCTTTAAGCGGCTCCTGGGAGACCAGTATTAGATTCCGATGGACCATTTCAGGTTGACTGTATCCCTTGGACCTTCACATTGACCATTAAACACAGAAATTACATCGGGGTTGAATATAAATAGGGCAATCCCGACTTAAGTACAAGAAGAGTGAATCTTCTAAGAGTTAATGGCTTGAGCGGTTCCTGGGAGACCAGTGTTTGATTCCGGTGCACCAGTGCAGGTAAACTGTATCCATTGGGCCTTCCCATTGACCATGAAACACAGAAATTGCTTCGGGATTGGATACAATAGGGACAGTGCCGATTTAAGTACATGAAGAGTGAATCTACTAAGAGTGTGTGGTTTGATCGGCTCCTGGGAGACCTGTACTAGATTCCGATGCACCAGTGCAGGTTTACAGTATCGCTAGGACCTTCAAATTGACCATGAAACACAGAAATGGCACCGGGATTGAATACAAGGGGCAAATTGCCAACTTAATTACAAGAAGAGTGAATCTTCTAAGATTTTCTGCTTTAAGCTGCTCCTGGGAGACCAGTATTAGATTACGATGCACCAGTGCAGATTTACTGTATCTCTTGGACCTTCAGATTTACCATGAAGCACAGAATATCCATCGGGATTGAATACAAAAGGGACAATACCGACTTAAGTACAAGATGAGTGAATCTTCTAAGAGTTTGAGATTTAGCGGCTCCTGGGAGACCAGTATTAGATTCTGATGCACCAGTGCAGGTTAACTGTATCCCTTGGACCTTCACATTGACCATTAAACAGAGAAATTACATCGGGGTTGATATAAAAGGGACAATGCCGACTTAAGTACAAGAGGGGCGAATCTTCTAAGAGTTTGTGGTTTGAGCGGTTCCTGGAAACCAGTATTAGATTCCGTTGCACCAGTGCAGGTATACTGTATCCCTTGGACCTTCCCATTGTCCATGAAACACAGAAATTGCTTGGGGATTGTATACAAAAGGGACACTGCTGACAAAAGTACAAGAAGTGTGAATCTTCTAAGATTATCTGCTTTAATCAGTTCCTGGGAGACCAGTATTAGATTCCGATGTACCAGTTCAGGTTTACTGTATCCCTTGGACCTTCACATTGACCATGAAACACAGAAATCGCATCGGGATTGAATACAAGATGCACAATGCGGACTTAAGTACAAGAAGAGTGAATCTTCAAAAAATATCTGCTTTAAGCGGCTCCTGGGAGACCAGTATTAGATTCCGATGCACCAGTTCAGGTTTACTGTATCCCTTGGACCTTCAGGTTTACCATGAAACACAGAAATTGCATCGGGATTGAATACAAAGTGGAGAATCCCGACGTAAGTACAAGAAGAGTGAATCTTCTAAGAGATTGTGCTTTGAGCGCCTCCTGGGAGACCAGTGTTAGATTCCGATGCACCAGAGAAGGTTTACTGTATCCCTTGGACCTACACATTGACCATTAAACACAGAAATTACATCGGGGTTGGAGACAAAAGGGACAATGCCGACTTAAGTACAAGAAGAGTGAATCTTCTAAGAGTTTGTGCTTTGAGCGGCTCCTGGGAGACAAGTATTAGATTCCGATGCATTAGTGCTGGTTTACTGTATCCCGTGGACCTTCACATTCACCATGGAACCCAGAAATTGCATCGGGATTGAATACAAAAGGGACAATGCCGCCTTAAGTACAAGAAGAGTGAATCTTCTAAGATTTCTTGCTTTGAGCTGGTCCTGGGACACCAGTATCGTAGTCCGATGCACCGGCGCAGGTTTACTGTATCCCGTGGACCTTCACATTGACCATGAAACACAGAAAATTCATCGGCATTGAATACAAAAGGCACAATGCCAACTTATGTACAAGAAGCGCGAATTTTCTAAGAATTTGTGCTTAGAGCGGCCCCTGGTATATCAGTATTTGATTCCAGGCACCAGTGCAGGTTTACTGTGTCCCTTGGATCTTCACATTGACCATGGAACATAGAATTTGCATCTGGGTTGAATACAAAAGGGACAATGCCGACTTAAGTACAAGAAGAATGAATTATCTAATGTCTTGCGCTTTGAGCGGATCACGGGAGACCAGTATTGGATTCCGATGCACCAGTGCAGGTGTACTATACCCCTTGGACCTTCACATTGACCATTAAACAAAAAACTACATCGGGGTTGAAGAAAAAGGGACAATGCCGACTTAGGTACAAGTTGAGTGAATCTTCTAAGAGTTTGTGGTTTGAGCTTCTCCTGGGAGATCATAAGTAGATTGTGATGCACCAGTGCAGGTTCACTGTATCACTTCGACCTTCACATTTACCATGAAACACAGAAATTGCTTTGGGGCTGAATACAAAAGGGACAACGCCGACTTAGGTACAAGTGGAGTGAATCTTCTAAGAGTTTGTGGTTTAATCGGCTCCTGGGAGACCAGTGTTAGATTCCGATGCACCAGTGCGGGTTTACTGTTTCCCTTGGACATTCACATAGACCATGAAACACAGAAATCGCAACGGGATAGAAAACAAAATGCACAATGCCGACTTAAGTACGAGAAGACTGAATCTTCTAAGAGTTTGTCTTTGATCGTCTCCTGGGAGACCAGTACTATATTCCGATGCACCAGGGCAGGTTTTTCTGTACCCCTAGCACCTTCACATTGACCATGAAACACAGAAATTGCTTCAGGATTGAATACAAAAGGGACACTGCCCATTTATGTAAAAGAAGAGGGAATCTTCTAAGAGATTTGTTTGAGCGGCTCATGGGATACCAGTATTTGATTCTGATGGACCAGTGCAGGTATACTGTATCCCTTGGTCCTTCACATTGACCATGAAACACAGAAATTGCATCGCGATTAAATATAAAACGGACAATGAACGACTTAAGTACAAGAAGAGTGAATCTTTTAAGAGTTTGTGGTTTGAGGGGCTCCTGGGAGACCAGTATTTGATTCCGATGCACCAGTGCAGGTTTACTGTATCCCTTGGACCTTCACATTCACCATGTAACACAGAAATTGCATCGGCACTGAATACAAAAGGGACAATGCCGAGTTAAGTACAAGGAGAGTGAATCTTCTAAGAATTTGTGTTTTGAGCGGCTCCTGGGAGACCAGTATTAGATTCCGATGCACCAGGGGAAGTTTGCTGTACCTCTTGGACCTTCACATTGTCCATGAAACACAGAAATTGCATCGGCATTGTATGCAAAAGGGCAACCCCGACTTAAGTACAAGAAGAGTGAATCTTCTCAGAGTTTGTGCTTTGAGCGGCTCCTGGGAGACCTGAATTAGATTCTGATGCACCAGTGCAGGTTTACTGTATCCCCTGGACCTTCACATTGACCATGAATTACAGAAAATGCATCGGCATTGAATACAAAAGGTACAATGCCGACTTAAGTACAATAAGAGTGAATCGTCTAAGAGGTTGTGCTTTTGAGCGGCTCCAGGAGGACCAGTATTACATTCTGATGTACGAGTGCAGGTGTACTGTATCGCTTGGACCTTCACATTGACCATTAAACACAGAAATTGCTTCAGGATTGAATACAAAAATTAGACAATGCCGACTTAAGTACAAGAAGAGATAATCTTCTAAGAGTTTGTGGTTTGTACGGCTCCTGGGAGACCAGTTTTAGATTCCGACGCATCGGTGCAGGTTTACTGTATACCTAGGACCTTCACATTGACCATGAAACACAGAAATCGCATCGGGATTGAATACAAGAGGCACAAAATCGACTTAAGTACAAGAAGATAGAATCTTCTAAGATTTTCAGCTTTGATCGGCTCCTGGGAGACCAGTATTAGATTCCGATGCACCAGTGCATGTTTACTGTATCATTTGGAATTTCACATTGACCATGAAACAGAGAAATTACATCGGGATTGAATACAAAATGGAGAAACCCGACTTAAGTACAAAAAGAGTGAATGATCTAAGAGTTCGAGGATTGAGCGGCTCCTGGGAGACCAGTATTAGATTCCGATGCACCAGTGCATGTTTACTGTATCCCTTGGACCTTCACATTGACCATGAAACACAGAAATTGCATCGGCACTGGATACAAAACTGACAATGCCAACTTTACTACAAGAAGAGTGAATCTTCTAAGAGTTTGTGATTTAGAACCTCCTCGGGGACCAGTATTAGATTCCGATGCACCAGAGTAGGTTTACTGCATCCCTTGGACCTTCACATTGGCCATGAAACAGTGAAATTGCATCGAGATTGAATACACAAGGGACAATGCCGACTTCAGTATAAGAAGTGTGAATCTTCTAAGAGTTTGTGGTTTGAGCGGCTTCTGGGAGACCAGTATTAGATTCCGATGTACCAGTGCAGGTTTACAGAATAGCTTGGACCCTCACATTCACCATGAGATACAGAATTATCATCGGGATAGAATACAAAAGGGACAATGCCGACTGAAGTACAAGAAGAGTGAATCTTCTAAGAGTTTGTGCTTTGAGTGGCTCCTGAAAGGCGAGTATTAGATTCCGATGAACCAGTGCTGGCTTACTGTATCCCTTGGACCTTCCCATTGACCATGAAACGTAGAAATTGCATCGGGATTGAATACAAATGGGACAATGCCGACTTATGTACAGGAGGAATGAATCTGCTAAGAGTTTGTGGTTTGAGCGACTCCTGGGAGACCAGTATTAGTTTCCGATGCACCAGTGCAGGTTTTCTGTATCCCTTGGACCTTCACATTACCCATGATACACAAAAATTGCATCGGCATGGAATACAAAAGGGACAATACCAACTTAAGTAGAAGAAAAGTGAATCTTCTAAGATTTTGTTGCTTGAGCGGCTTCTGTGAGACCAGTATTAGATTCCGATGCACCAGAGCAGGTTCACAGTATGCCTTGGACCTTCACGTTGACAAAGAAACACAGAATTTGCATCGGGATTGAATACAAAAGGGACAATACCAACTTAAGTACAAGAAGAGTAAATCTTCCAAGAGCTTGTGGTTTGAGCGGCTCCTGATAGTCCAGTATTGGATTCCGATGCACCAGTGCAGGTTTACTGTGTCCCTTGGACGTTTACATTGACCATGAAACACAGAAATTGCATCGGGATTGAAAAGAAAATGGACAATGCCGACTTAAATAGCAGAAAAGTGAAACTTCTAAGATTTGGTGGTTTGAGCGCCTCCTGGGAAAGCAGTATTAGATTCCCATGCACCAGAGCAGGTTTACTGTATCACTTGGACCTTCACGTTGACCATGAAACACAGAAATCGCATCGAGATTGAATACAAAAGGGTCAATGGCGACTTAAGTACAAGAAGAGTGAATCTTCTAAAAGTTTGTAGTTTGTACGACTCCTGGGAGACCAGTATTAGATTCCGATGCACCAGTGCAGGTTTTGCTGTATCGCTTGGACCTTCACATTGACCATGAAACACAGAAATAACATCGGGGTTGTGACAAAAGGGACAATGCCGACTTAAGCACAAGAAGAGTGAATCTTCTAAGAGTTTGTGGTTTGAGCGGGTCCTGGAATACCAGTATGAGGCTTCGATGGACTAGTGCAGGTTTACAGTATCCCTTGGACTTTCAAATTGACCATGAAACACAAAAATCGCAACGGGATTGAATACAAAATGTACAATGTGGACTTAAGTACAAGAACAGTGTATCCTCTGCTTAGAGCGGCACCTGGGAGACCAGTATTAGATTCCGATGCACCAGTGCAGGTGTACTGTATCCTTTGGACCTTCCGATTTACCATGAAACACAGAATTTGCATCGGGATTGAATACAAAAAAGACAATACCGACTTAAGTACAAGATGAGTGAATCTTCTAAGAGTTTGAGATTTAGCGGCTCCTGGGAGACCAGTATTAGATTCTGATGCACCAGTGCAGGTTAACTGTATCCCTTGGACCTTCACATTGACCATTAAACAGAGAAATTACATCGGGGTTGATATAAAAGGGATAATGCCGACTTAAGTACAAGAGGGGCGAATCTTCTAAGAGTTTGTGGTTTGAGCGGTTCCTGGGAGACCAGTATTAGATTCCGTTGCACCAGTGCAGGTATACAGTATCCCTTGGACCTTCCCATTGTCCATGAAACACAGAAATTGCTGGGGGATTGTATACAAAAGGGACACTGCTGACATAAGTACAAGAAGTGTGAATCTTCTAAGATTATCTGCTTTAATCGGTTCCTGGGAGACCAGTATTCGATTCTGATGTACCAGTTCAGGTTTACTGTATCCCTTGGACCTTCACAGTGACCTTGAAACACAGAAATCGCATCGGGATTGAATACAAGAGGCACAATGCCGACTTAAGTACAAGAAGAGTGAATCTTCAAAAATTATTTGCTTTAAGTGGCTCCTGGGAGACCAGTATTAGATTCCGATGCACCAGTTTGGGTTTACTGTATCCCTTGGACCTTCAGGTTTACGATGAAACACAGAAATTGCATCGGGATTGAATACAAAATGGACAATCCCGACGTAAGTACAAGAAGAGTGAATCTTCTAAGAGATTGTGCTTTGAGCGCCTCCTGGGAGACCAGTGTTAGATTCAGATGCACCAGAGAAGGTTTACTGTATCCCTTGGACCTACACATTGACCATTAAACACAGAAATTACATCGGGGTTGGAGACAAAAGGGACAATCCGACTTAAGTACAAGAAGAGTGAATCTTCTAAGAGTTTGTGCTTTGAGCGGCTCCTGGGAGACAAGTATTAGATTCCGATGCATTAGTGCTGGTTTACTGTATCCCGTGAACCTTCACATTCACCATGAAACACATAAATTGCATCAGCATTGTATACAAAAGGGACAATGCTGACTTAAGTACAAGAAGAGTGAAACTTCTAAGAGTTCGTGTTTTAAGCGGCTTCTAGGAGACCAGTATTGGATTCTGATGCACCAGTGCAGGTGTACTGTACCCTTTGGACCTTCACATTGACCATTAAACCGAAAACTACGTCGGGGTTGAATGCAAAAGGGACAATGCCGGCTTACGTACAAGCAGAGTGAATCTTCTAAGAATTTGTGGTTTGAGCGGCTCCTGGGAGACTATTATTAGATTGCGATGCACCAGTGCAGGTTTACTGTATCCCTTGGACCTTCACACTGACCATGAAACACAGAAATTGCTTCGGGATTGAATGCAAAAGGGACATTGCCGACTTAAGTACAAGAAGAATGAATCGTCTAAGAGTTTGTGGTTTTATCGGCTCCTGGGTGACCAGTATTAGAGTCCGATGGACCAGTGCAGGTTTACTGTAACCCTAGGACCTTCGCATTGACCATGAAACACAGAAATCGCATCGGGATTGAATACAAGAGGCACAAATTGTGACTTAAGTGCAAGAAGAAAGAATCTTCTAAGATTTTCTGCTTTGAGCGGCACCTGGGAAACTAGTATTAGATTCCGATGCACCATTGCAGGTTTACTGTATCCCTTGGACCTTCACATTGACCATGAAATACAGAAATTACATGGGGATTGAATACAAAAGGGACAGCGACGACTTAAGTACAAAAAGAGCGAATCTTCTAAGAATTTGTGGTTTGAGCGGCTCCTGGGAGACCAGTATTAGATTCTGATACACCAGTGCATGTTTACTGTGTCCCTTGGACCTTCACAGTCACCATAAAACACAGAAATTGCATCGTGATGGAATACAATAGTGATAATGCCGACATAAGTACAAGAAGAGTGATTCTTCTAAGAGTTTGTGCTTGGAGTGGGTCCTGGAATACCAGTATTAGACTTCGATGGACTAGTGCAGGTTTACAGTATCCCTTGGAGTTTCAAATTGACCATGAAACACAAAAATCGCAATGGGATTGAATACAAAATGTACAATGTCGACGTAAGTACAAGAAGAGTGTATCCTCTGCTTAGAGCGGCACCTGGGAGACCGGCATTAGATTCCGATGCACCAGTGCAGGTGTACTGTATCCTTTGGACCTTCAGATTTACCATGAAACACAGAATTTGCATCGGGATTGAATACAAAAGGGACAATACCGACTTAAGTACAAGACGAGTGAATCTTCTAAGAGTTTGAGATTTAGCGGCTCCTGGGAGACCAATATTAGATTCTGATGCACCAGTGCAGGTTAACCGTATCCCTTGGACCTTCACATTGACCATTAAACACAGAAACTAAATCGGGGTTGATATAAAAGGTACAATGCCGACTTAAGTACAAGAGGGGCGAATCTTATAGGAGGTAATGGTTTCAGCGGCTCCTGGGAGACCAGTATTAGATTCCGTTGCACCAGTGCAAGTTTACTGTATCCCTTGGACCTTCACATTGACCATGAAGCATAGAAATTGCATCGGCATTAAATACAAAAGCGACAATGCCGACTTAAGGTCCAGTAGAGTGAATCTTCTAAGAGCTTGTGGTTTGAGCGGCTCCTGGGTGACATGTATTAGATTCCTATGCAACAGTGCAGGTTTACTGTATCCCTTGGACCTTCACATTGACCATGAAACACAGATATCGCAACGTGATAGAATACAAAAGGCACAATGCCGACTTAAGTACAAGAGGAATTAATCTTCGAAGAGTTCGTGCTTTGAGCGGCTCCTGGGCGACCATTATTAGATTCCGACGCACCAGTGCAGGATTACTGTGTCCCTTGGACCTTCACACTGACCATGAAACACAGAAATTGCTTCGGGATTGAATACAAAATTGACATTGCCGACTTAAGTACAAGAAGAATGAATCTTCTAAGAGTTTCTGGTTTTATCTACTCCTGGGTAACCAGTATTAGAGTCCGATGGTACAGTGCAGGTTTACCGTAACCCTAGGACCTTCGTGTTGACCATGAAACATAGAAATCGCATCGGGATTGAATACAAGAGGCACAATGTCGACTTAAGTGCAAGAAGATAGAATCTTCTAAGATTTTCTGCTCTGAGCGGCACCTGGGAGACAAATACTAGATTCCGATGCACCAGTGCAGGTTTACTGTATCCCTTGGGCCTTCACACTGACCATGAAACACAGAAATTGCTTCGGGATTGAATACAAAAGGGACATGGCCGACTTAAGTACAAGAAGAATGAATCTTTTAAGAGTTTGTGGTTTTATCGGCTCCTGGGTGACCAGTATTAGAGTCCGATGGACCAGTGCAGGTTTACAGTATCCCTTGGACTTTCAAATTGACCATGAAACACAAAAATCGCAATGGGATTGAATACAAAATGTACAATGTCGACGTAAGTACAAGAAGAGTGTATCCTCTGCTTAGAGCGGCACCTGGGAGACCGGCATTAGATTCCGATGCACCAGTGCAGGTGTACTGCATCCCTTGGACCTTCACATTGACCATGAAACATAGAAATTGCATCGGCATTGAATACAAAAGGGGCAATGCCGACTTAAGTACCAGAAGAGTGAATCTTCTAAGAGCTTGTGCTTTGAGCGGCTCCTTTGTGACATGTATTAGATTCCTATGCAACAGTGCAGGTTTACTGTATCCCTTGGACCTTCACAATGACCATGAAACACAGAAATCGCAACGAGATTTAATACAAAAGGCACAGTGCCGACTTAAGTACGGGAATGGTGAATCCTCTTAGAGTTCGAGCTTTGAGCGGCTCCTGGGAGACCAGTATTAGATTCCGATGCACCAGTGCAAGTTTACTGTATACCTTGGAACTTCACATTGACCATGAAACACAGAAATTGCATCGGCATTGAATACAAAAGGAGCAATGCCGACTTAAGTACATGAAGAGTGAATCTTCTAAGAGTTTGTGGCTTGAGCGGCTTCTGGGAGACCAGTATTAGATACCGATGCACCAGTGCAGGTTTGCTGTATCCCTTGGACCTTCACATTGACCATGAAACACAGATATCGCAACGGGATAGAATACAAAAGGCACAATGCCGACTTAAGTACAAGAGGAATTAATCTTCGAAGAGTTCGTGCTTTGAGCGGCTCCTGGGAGACCAGTATTAGATTCCGATGCACCAGTGCAATATTAATGTATCCCTTGGACCTTCACACTGACCATGAAACACAGAAATTGCTTCGGGATTGAATACAAAAGGGACATTGCCGACTTAAGTCCAAAATGAGTGAATCTTCTAAGAGTTTGTGGTTAGAGCGGCTCCTGGGAGACCTGAATTAGATTCCCATGCACCAGTGCAGGTTTACTGTATCCCTTGGACATTCACACTGACCATGAAATATAGAATTTGCATCGGGGTTGAATACAAAAGGGACAACGCCTACTTAAGTACAAGAAGAGTGAATCGTCTAAGAGTTTGTGCTTTGAGTAGCTCCTGGGAGACAAGTATTGGATTCCGATACACCAGTGCAGGTTTACTGTATCCCTTTGACCTTCACATTGACCATTAAACCAAAAACTGCATTGGTCGAATGGAAAAGGGACTATGCCGACTTAAATACAAGAAGAGTGAATCTTCTAACAGTTTGTGATTTTATCGGCTCCTGGGTGACCAGTATTAGATTTCAATGGACCAGTGCAGGTTAACTGTAAACCTAGGACTTTCGCATTGACTGTAAAACACAGTTATCGCATCGGGATTGAATACAAGAGGCACAGTGTCGAATTAGGTGCAAGAAGATAGAATCTTCTAAGATTTTCTGCTTTGAGCGGCACCTGGGAGACCAGTATTAGATACCGATCCACCAGTGCAGGTTTACTGTATCCCTTGGACCTTCTCATTGACCATGAAACACAAAAATCGCATCGGGATTGAATACAAAAGTACAATGCCGACTTAAGTACAAGAAGAGTGTATCTTCTGCTTAGGGCGGCTCCTGGGAGACCAGTATTAGATTTCGATGCACCAGTGCAGGTTTACTGTATCCCTTGAACCTTCACATTGGCCATCAAAAACAGAAAATGCAACGGCATTGAATACAAAAGGGACAATGCCGACTTAAGTACAAGAAGCGTGAATCTTCTAAGACTTTGAGTTGAGAGCCGGTTCTCGGAGATCAGAATTAAATTCCGATGCTTCACCGCAGGTTCACTGTTTCCCTTGAACCTTCACATTCACCATGAAACGTAGAATTAGCATCGGGATTGAATATAAAAGGGACAATGCCGACTTAAGTACAAGAAGAGTGAATCGTCTAAGAGCTTGTGCTTTGAGCGGCTCCTGGAAGACCAGTATTAGATTCCGATGCACCAGTGCAGGTGTACTGTATCCCTTGGACCTTGACATTGACCATTAAACACAAAAACTACATCGGGGTTGAATACAAAAGGGACAATGCCGACTTAGTTGCAAGAAGAGTGTATCTTCTAAGCGTTTGTGGTTTGAGCGGCTCCTGGGAGACCAGTATTAGATTCCGCTGCACCAGTGCAGGTATACTGTACCCCTTCGAACTTCCCATTGACCATGAAACACAGAAATTGCTTCGGGATTGACTACAAAAGGGACACTGCCGATTTAAGTACAAGAAGAGCGAATCTTCTAAGAGTTTGTAATTTGAGCGGCTCATGGGAGACCAGTATTAGATTCCGATGGACCAGTCCTGGATAACTGTATCCCTTGGACCCGTCACATTGAGCATGAAAAATAGAATTTGTATGGGGATAGAATACAAAAGAGACAATGCCGACTTATGTACAAGAAGAGTGTATCTTCTATGAGCTTGCGGTTTGAGCGGCTCCTGGGACACCAGTATTAGATTCCGATGCACCACTGCAGGTTTACTGTATCCCTTGGACTTTCACATTGACCATGAAACACAGAAATTGCATCGCGATTGAATACAGATGGGACAATGAACGACTTAAGTAGAAGAAGAGTGATTCATCTAAGAGTTTGTGGTTTGAGCGGCTCCTGGAAGACCAGTATTAGATTCCGATGCACCAGGGGAAGTTTGCTGTACCTCTTGGACCTTCACATTGACCATGAATTACAGAAAATGCATCGGCATTGAATACAAAAGGTACAATGCCGACTTAAGTACAATAAGAGTGAATCGTCTAAGAGGTTGTGCTTTTGAGCGGCTCCAGGAAGACCAGTATTACATTCCGATGCAAGAGTGCAGGTGTACTGTATCGCTTGGACCTTCACATTGACCATTAAACACAGAAATTGCTACAGGATTGAATACAAAAATTAGACAATGCCGACTTAAGTACAAGAAGAGATAATCTTCTAAGAGTTTGTGGTTTGTACGGCTCCTGGGAGACCAGTTTTAGATTCCGACGCATCGGTGCAGGTTTACTGTATACCTAGGACCTTCACATTGACCATGAAACACAGAAATCGCATCGGGATTGAATACAAGAGGCACAATGCCGACATAAGTACAAGAAGAGTGAATCTTCTAAGATTATCTGCTCTACGCGGCTCCTGGGAGACCAGTATTAGATTACGATGCACCAGTGCATGTTTACTGTATCATTTGGAATTTCACATTGACCATGAAACAGAGAAATTGCATCGGGATTGAATACAAAATGGACAAACCCGACTTAAGTACAAAAAGAGTGAATGATCTAAGAGTTCGAGGATTGAGCGGCTCCTGGGAGACCAGTATTAGATTCCGATGCACCAGTGCAGGTTTACTGTATCCCTTGGACCTTCACATTGACCATGAAACGCAGAAATTGCATCGGCACTGGATACAAAACTGACAATGCCAACGTTACTACAAGAAGAGTGAATCTTCTAAGAGTTTATGATTTAGAACCTCCTCGGGGACCAGTATTAGATTCCGATGCACCAGTGTAGGTTTACTGCATCCCTTGGACCTTCACATTGGCCATGAAACAGTGAAATTGCATCGAGATTGAATACACAAGGGACAATGCCGACTTCAGTATAAGAAGTGTGAATCTTCTAAGAGTTTGTGGTTTGAGCGGCTTCTGGGAGACCAGTATTAGATTCCGATGCACCAGTGCAGGTTTACAGAATAGCTTGGACCCTCACATTCACCATGAGATACAGAATTATCATCGGGATAGAATACAAAAGGGACAATGCCGACTGAAGTACAAGAAGAGTGAATCTTCTAAGAGTTTGTGCTTTGAGTGGCTCCTGAAAGGCAAGTATTAGATTCCGATGCACCAGTCCTGGCTTACTGTATCCCTTGGACCTTCCCATTGACCATGAAACGTAGAAATTGCATTGGGATTGAATACAAATGGGACAATGCCGACTTATGTACAGGAGGAATGAATCTGCTAAGAGTTTGTGGTTTGAGCGACTCCTGGGAGACCAGTATTAGTTTCCGATGCACCAGTGCAGGTTTTCTGTATCCCTTGGACCTTCACATTACCCATGATACACAAAAATTGCATCGGCATGGAATACAAAAGGGACAATACCAACTTAAGTAGAAGAAAAGTGAATCTTCTAAGATTTTGTTGCTTGAGCGGCTTCTGGGAGACCAGTATTAGATTCCGATGCACCAGAGCAGGTTCACAGTATGCCTTGGACCTTCACGTTGACAAAGAAACACAGAATTTGCATCGGGATTGAATACAAAAGGGACAATACCAACTTAAGTACAACAATAGTAAATCTTCCAAGAGCTTGTGGTTTGAGCGGCTCCTGATAGTCCAGTATTGGATTCCGATGCACCAGTGCAGGTTTACTGTGTCCCTTGGACGTTTACATTGACCATGAAACACAGAAATTGCATCGGGATTGCAAAGAAAATGGACAATGCCGACTTAAATAGAAGAAAAGTGATACTTCTAAGATTTGGTGCTTTGAGCGCCTCCTCGGAGTGCAGTATTAGATTCCCATGCACCAGAGCAGGTTTACTGTATCACTTGGACCTTCACGTTGACCATGAAACACAGAAATCGCATCGAGATTGAATACAAAAGGGTCAATGGCGACTTAAGTACAAGAAGAGTGAATCTTCTAAAAGTTTGTAGTTTGAACGACTCCTGGGAGACCAGTATTAGATTCCGATGCACCAGTGCAGGTTTTGCTGTATCGCTTGGACCTTCACATTGACCATGAAACACAGAAATTGCATCGGCACTGAATACAAAACTGAAAATGCCAACTTAACCACAAGAAGAGTGAATCTTCTAAGAGCTTGTGATTTGGGAGGCTCCTCGGAGACCAGCATTAAATTCCGATGCCCCAATGTAGGTTTACTGTATCCGCTGGGCCTTCACATTGGCCATAAAACAGTGAAATCGCATCGGGATTGAATACACAAGGGACAATGCCGACTTCAGTATAAGAAGAGTGAATCTTCTAAGAGGTTGTTGTTTGAGCGGCTCCTGGGAGACCAGTATTAGATTCCGATACACCGGTGCTGCTTTACTGTATCCCTTGGATCTTCACATTGACAATTAAACACAGAAATTGCATCGGGATTGAATACAAAGGGACAATGCCGACTTAAGTACTAGAAGAGTGAAACTTCTAAGAGTTTGTGCTTTGTGCGGCACCTGGGTGACCAGTATTGGATTCCGATGCACCAGCGCAGGTTTACTGTATCCCTTGGACCTTCACATTGACCATGTAACACAGAAATTGCATCGGCATTGAATGCAAAAAGGACAATGCCGACTTAAGTACAAGAAGAGTGAATCTTGCAAGAATATGTGCTTTGAGCGGCTCCTGGGAGACCTGTACTAGATTCCGATGCACCAGTGCAGGTCTACCGTATCACTTGGACATTCCCATTCACCATGAGACATAGAAATTGCATCGGGATTGAATACAAAAGGGCCAATGACGACTTAAGTACAAGAAGAGTACATCTTCTATGAGTTTGTGGTTTGAGCGACTCCTGGGAGACCAGTTTTAGATTCTGATGCACCAGTGCAGGTGAACTGTATCCCTAGGACTTTCACATTGACCATGAAACGTAGAAATTGCATCGGGATGAATACAATAGGGACAATGCCGACTTAAGTACAAGTAGTGTGAATCATCTAAGACTTTGTGGTTTGAGCAGCTCCTGGGAGACCAGTATTACATTCCGATGCACCAGTGCAGGTTTGTAGAATACCTTGGACCTTCACATTGACCGTGAGATACAGAAATTGCATCGGAATTGAATACAAAAGGACAATGCCGGCTTAAGTACAAGAAAAGTGAATCTTCTAAGAGTTTGAGCTATGAGTGGCTCCTGGGAGGCGAGTATTAGATTCCGATGCACCAGTGCAGGTTTACTGTATCCCTTGGACCTTCACATTGACCATGAAACACAGAAATTGCATCGGCATTGAATGCAAAAGGGACAATGCCGACTTAAGAACAAGAAGAGTGAATCGTGCGAGTAATTGTGCTTTGAGCGGCTCCTGCGAGACCTGTACTAGATTCCGATGCACCAGTGCAGAGTTACTGTATCCCTTGGACATTCACATTGACCATGAACCACAGAAATTGCATCGGGATTGAATACAAAATGGACAATGACGACTAAAATAGAAGAAAAGTGAAACTTCTAAGACTTGGTGGTTTGAGCGGCTCCTGGGATACCAGTATTAGATTCCGATGCACCAGAGCAGGTTTACTGTGTCCCTTGGAGCTTCACATTGACCATGAAACAGAGAAATCGCATTGGGATTGAATACAAAAGGGACAATGCCGACTTAAGTACTAGAAGAGTGAATCTTCTAAGAAATTGTGGTTTGAGCGGCTCCTGGGAGACCAGTATTAGGTTCCGATGCACCAGTGCAGGTTTACCGTTTCCCTTGGTCCTTCGGATTGAACATAAAACACAGAAATTGCATCGGGATTGAATACAAAATGGACAATGCCGACATAAGTACAAGAAGATTAAATCTTCTAAGAGTTTGTAGTTTGAGCGACACCTGGGAGACGAGTATTAGAATCCGATGCACCAGTGGAGGTTAACTGTATCCCTTGGACGTTCACATTGACCATGGAACGCAGAAAAAGCATCGGGATTGAATACAAAAGGGACAATGCCGACTTAAGTTGAAGAGAAGTGTATCTTCTAAGATTCTGCGGTTTGGGCGGCTCCTGGGAGACCAGTATTAGATTCCCATGCACCAGACCAGCTTTACTGTATTCCTTGGACGTTCACAGTGACTATGAAACACAGAAATTGCATGGAGATTGAATACAAAAGGGACAATTCTGACTTAAGTACAAGAAGAGTGAATCTTCTGAGAGTTTGTGGTTTGAGCGGCTCCTGGGAGACCAGTATTAGATTCCGATGCACCAGTGCAAGTTTACTGTTTCTCTTGGACCTTCACATTGACCATGAAACACAGAAATTGCATCGAGATTGAGTACAAAAAGGCCAATGCCGTCTTAAAGACAAGAAGAGTGAATCTTCTAAGATTTTGTGGTTTGAGCGACTCCTGGGAGACCGGTATTAGATTCTGATGCACCAGTGCAGGTTTACTGTATCCCTTGGACCTTCACATTGACCATGAAACACAGAAATTGCATCGGGATGAATACAATAGGGACAATGCCGACTTAAGTACAAGTAGAGTGAATCTTCTATGAGTTTGTGGTTTGAGCAGCTCCTGGGAGACCAGTATTAGAATCTGATGCACCAGTGCAGGTTTACTGTATCCCTTGGACCTTCACATTGACCATGAAACACAGAAATCGCATCGAGATTGAATACAAAAGGGACAAAGCCGACTTAAGTATAAGAAGAGTGAATCCTCTAAGAGTTTGTGGTTTGAGCGGATCCTGGGAGTTCCGTATTAGATTCCGATACACCAGTGCAGCTTTACTGTATCCCTTGGACCTTCACATTGACCATGAAACACAGAAATTGCGTCGGGATTGAATACAAAAGGGACAATGCCGTCTTAAGTATGAGAAGAGTTAATCTTCTAAGAGTTCGTGCTGTGAGCGGCTCCTGGGAGACCAGTATTAGATTCCGATGCACCAGTTCAGGTTTACTGTATCCCTTGGACCTTCACATTGGCCATGAAACACTGAAATTGCATCGGGATTCAATACAAAAGGGACAATACCGACGTAAGTACAAGAAGAGTGAATCTTCCAAGAGTTTGTGGTTTGAGCGACTCCTGGGAGACCAGTATTAGATTCCGATGCACCAGAGCAGGTTTACTGTATCCCTTGGACCTTCATATTGACCATGAAAGACAGAAATTGCATCGGCATTGAATGCAAAAGACAATGCCGACTTAAGTACTAGAAGAGTGGATGTTCTAAGAGTTTTTTAGTTTGAGCGGCTCCTGGGAGACCAGTATTAGATTCCGATGCACCAGTGCAGGTTTACCGTTTCCCTTGGTCCTTCGGATTGATCATGAAACACAGAAATTGCATCGGGATTGAATACAAAAGGGACAATGCCGACATAAGTACAAGAAGATTGAATCTTCTAAGAGTTTGTAGTTTGAGCGACTCCTGGGAGACCAGTATTAGATTCCGATGCACCAGTGGAGGTTTACTGTATCCCTTGGACGTTCACATTGACCATGGAACGCAGAAAGTGCATCGGGATTGAATAAAAAAGGGACAATGCCGACTTAAGTTGAAGAGCAATGTATCTTCTAAGATTCTGTGGTTTGAGCGGCTCCTGGGAGACCAGTATGAGATTCCCATGCACCAGACCAGCTTTACTGTATCCCTTGGACCTTCACAGTGACCATGAAACACAGAAATTGCATAGAAATTGAATACAAAGAGGACAATGCTGACTTGAGTACAAGAAGAGTGAATCTTCTAAGAGTTTGTGGTTTGAGCGGCTCCTGGGAGACTTGCACAAGTGCAAGTTTAGTGTATACCTTGGACCTTCACATTGACCATGAAACACAGAAATTGCACCGAGATTGAATACAGAAGGGACAATGCCGACTTAAGTACAAGAAGAGAGAATCTTCTAAGAGTTTGTTGTTTGAGCGGCTCCTGGGAGACCAGTATTAGATTCCGATGCACCAGTGCAGGTTTACTGTATCCCTTGGACCCTCACATTGACCATGAAACACAGAATTTGCATCGGGATTAAATACAAAAGGGACAATGCCGACTTAAGTACAATTAGCGTGAATCTTCTAGGAGTTTGAGCTTTGAGCGGCTTCTGGGAGATCAGTATTAGATTTCGATGCACCAGTGCAGATTTACTGTATCCCTTGGACCTTCACATTCACCATGAAACACAGAAATTGCAACGGGATAGAAAACAAAAGGCACAATGCCGATTTAAGTACAAAAAGTGTTAATCTTCTAAAAGTTCGTGCTTTGAGTGGCTCCTGGGAGACAGGTATGAGATACCGATATACCAGTGCCGGTTCACTGTATCCCTTGGACCTTTACATTGACCATGAAACACAGAAATAGCATCGGGATTGAATTCATAAGGGACAATGCTTACTTAAGTACAAGAAGAGTGAATCTTCCAAGAGTTTGTGGTTTGAGTGGCTCCTGGGAGACCAGTATTAGATTCCGATGCACCAGTGCAGGTTTACTGTATCCCTTGGACCTTCACATTGACCATGAAACACAGAAATTGCATCGGGATTGAATACAAGAGGGACAATACCAACATAAGTACTAGAAGAGTGAATCTTCTAAGAGTTCGTGGTTTGAGTGGCTCCTGGGAGAGAAGTATTAGATACCGATATACCAGTGCCGGTTCACTGTATCCCTTGGAGCTTCACATTCACCATTAAACATAGAAATTGCATCGCATTGAATGGAAGAAGGGACAATGCCGATTTTAGTACAAGAAAAGTGAATCCTCTAAGAGGTTGTGTTTTGAGCGTCTCCTAGGAGACCAGTATTAGTTTCCGATGCACCAGTGCAGGTTTACTGTATCAGTTGGACCGTCACATTGACCACGAAACACAGAAATTGCATCGGGATTGAATAAAAAAAGGGCCAATCCCGACTTGAATTCAGGATGAGTGAATCTTCTAAGAATTTGAGGTTAGAGCGGCTCCTGGGAGGCCAGTATTAGATTCCGATACTCCAGTGCAAGTTTTCTGTATCCCTTGGACCTTCACAATCACCATGAAACACAGAAATTTTATCGGGACTGAATACAAAAGGGACAATGGCGACTTAAGTATAAGAAGAGTGAATCCTCTACGAGTTTGTGGTTTGAGCGGCTCCTGGGACACCAGAATTAGATTCCGATGCGTCAGTGCAGGTTTACTGTATCCCTTGGACCTTCGCATTCACCATGAAACACATAAATTTCATCGGGACTGAATAGAAAACCGAGTATGCCGGCTTAAGTACAAGGAGAGTGAATCCTCTATGAGTTTTTGGTTTGAGCTGCTCCTCGGAGACCAGTATTAGATTCCGATGCGCCAGTGCAGGTTTACTGTATCTCTAGGTGCGTCACATTGACCAAGATACACAGAAATTGCATCGGGATTGAATACAAAAGGTACAATGCCTACTTAAATAGAAGAAGAGTGAATCTTCTAAGAGTTTGTGCTTTGAGCGGCTTCTAGGAGACCAATATTAGATTCCGATGCACCATTGCAGGTTTACTGTAGCCCTTGGACCTTCACATTGACCATGAAACACAGAAATTGCTTCGTGATTGAATACAAAAGGGACAATGCCGACATAAGTACAAGAAGATTAAAGCTTCTAAGAGTTTGTAATTTGAGCGACTCCTGGGAGACCAGTATTAGATTCCGATGCACCAGCGCAGGTTTACTGTATCCCTTGACCTCCACATTGTCCATGAAACAGAGAAATTACATCGGGATTGAATACAAATGGACAATGCTGACCTAAGTACAAGAAGAGTGAATCTTCAATGAGTTTGTGATTTGAGCAGCTCCTGGGAGACCAGTATTAGAATCTGATGCTCCAGTGCAGGTTTACTGTATCCCTTGGACCTTCACATTGACCATGAAACACAGAAATCGCATCGAGATTGAATACAAAAGGGACAATGCCGACTTAAGTATAAGAAGAGTGAATCCTCTAAGAGTTTGTGGTTTGAGCGGATCCTGGGAGTTCAGTATTAGATTCCGATACACCAGTGCAGCTTTACTGTATCCCTTGGACCTTCACATTGACCATGAAACACAGAAATTGCGTCGGGATTGAATACAAAAGGGACAATGCCGACTTAAGTATAAGAAGAGTGAATCCTCTAAGAGTTTGTGGTTTGAGCGGATCCTGGGAGTTCAGTATTAGATTCCGATACACCAGTGCAGCTTTACTGTATCCCTTGGACCTTCACATTGACCATGAAACACAGAAATCGCATCGAGATTGAATACAAAAGGGACAATGCCGACTTAAGTATAAGAAGAGTGAATCCTCTAAGAGTTTGTGATTTGAGCAGCTCCTGGGAGACCAGTATTAGATTCCGATGCACCAGTGCAGGCTTACTGTATCCCATGGACTTTCACAATGACCTTTAAACGATGAAATTCCAACGGGATAGAATACAAAAGGCACAATGCCGACTTAAGTACAAGAAGAGTTAATCTTCTAAGAGGTCGTGCTGTGAGCGGCTCCTGGGAGACCAATATTAGATTCCGATGCACCAGTGCAGGTTTACTGTATCCCTTGGACCTTCACATTGGCCATGAAACACTGAAATTGCATCGGGATTGAATACAAAAGGGACAATACCGACGTAAGTACAAGAAGAGAGAATCTTCCAAGAGTTTGTGGTTTGAGCGACTCCTGGGAGACCAGTATTAGATACCGATACACCAGAGCAGGTTTACTGTATCCCTTGGACCTTCATATTGACCATGAAAGTCAGAAATTGCATCGGCATTGAATGCAAAAGGGAGAATGCCGACTTAAGTACTAGAAGAGTGAATGTTCTAAGAGTTTTTTAGTTTGAGCGGCTCCTGGGAGACCAGTATTACATTCCAATGCACCAGTGCAGGTTTACCGTTTCCCTTGGTCCTTCGGATTGATCATGAAACACAGAAATTGCATCGGGATTGAATACAAAAGGGACAATGCCGACATAAGTACAAGAAGATTGAATCTTCAAAGAGTTTGTAGTTTGAGCGACTCCTGGGAGACCAGTATTAGATTCCGATGCACCAGTGCAGGTTTACCGTTTCCCTTGGTCCTTCGGATTGACCATAAAACACAGAAATTGCATCGGGATTGAATACAAAATGGACAATGCCGACATAAGTACAAGAAGATTAAATCTTCTAAGAGTTTGTAGGTTGAACGACTCCTGGGAGACGAGTATTAGATTCCGATGCACCAGTGGAGGTTAACTGTATCCCTTGGACGTTCACATTGACCATGGAACGCAGAAAAAGCATCGGGATTGAATACAAAAGGGACAATGGCGACTTAAGTACAAGAAGAGTGTATCTTCTAAGAGTTTGTGGATTGAGCGGGTCCTCGGAGACCAGTATTAGCTTCCGATGCAACAGTGCAGGTTTACTGTATGCATTGGACCTTCACATTGACCATGAAACACAGATATCGCAACGGGATTGAATACAAAATTCACAATGCCAACTTAAGTACAAGAGAAATGAATTTTCTAAGAGTTCGTGCTTTGAACGGCTCCTGGGAGACCAGTATTGGATTTCGATGCACCAGTGCAGGCTTACTGTATCCCATGGGCCTTCCCAATGACCATGAAACACAGATATTGCATAGAGAGTGAATGAAAAAGGACAATGCCGACTTAAGTAGAAGCAGAGTGATTCTTCTAACAATTCGTACTTCGAGCGACTCCTGGGAGGCCAGTATTAGATTCTGTTGCACCAGTGCAAGTTTACTCTATCCCTTGGACCTTCCCATTGACCATGAAACACAAATATTACATCGAGATCGAATACAAAAGGGACAATGCCGACTTCAGTACAAGAAAAGTGAATGTTCTAAGAGTTCGTGCCTTAAGCGAATCCTGGGAGACCAGTATTAGATTCCGATGCACCAGTGCTGGTTTACTGTATCCCTTGGACCTTCACATTTACCATGAATCACAGAAATCGCAACGGGATAGAAAACAAAAGGCACAATGCCAATTTAAGTACAAGAAGTGTTAATCTTCTAAGAGTTCGTGCTTTGAGTGGATCCTGGGAGACAAGTATTAGATACCGATATACCAGTGTCGGTTCACTGTATCCCTTGGACCTTCACATTCACCATTAAACATAGAAATTGCATCGGCATTGATTGGAAAAAGGGACAATGCCGACTTAAGTACAAGAAGAGTGAATCTTCCAAGAGGTTGTGCTTTGAGTGGCTCCTGGGAGACCAGTATTAGATTCCGATGCACCAGTGCAGGTTTACCGTATCAGTAGGACCTTCACATTGACCATGAAACACAGAAATTGCATTGGGATTGAATAAAAAAGGGGCAATGCCGACTCAAATACAGGAAGAGTGAATCTTCTAGGAATTTGTGGTTAGAGTTGCTCCAGGGAGGCCAGTATTAGATTCCGATCCCCAGTGCAGGTTTGCTATATCCCTTGTACCTTCCCATTGATCATGAAATGCAGAAATCGCATTGGGATTGAATACAAAAGTGACAATGCCGACTTAAGTACAAGAAGAGTGTATCTTCTAAGAGTTTGTGGATTGAGCGGCTCCTCGGAGACCAGTATTAGCTTCCGATGCACCAGTGTAGGATTACTGTATCCCTTGGACCTTCACAATGACCATGAAACACAGATATCGCAACGGGATAGAATACAAAAGGCACAATGCCGAATTAAGTAGAAGAGATATGAATCTTCTAAGAGTTCGTGCTTTGAGCGGCTCCTGGGAGACCAGTATTAGACTCCAATACTCCAGTGCAGGTTTTCTGTATGCCTTGGACCTTCACATTGACCATGAAACACAGAAATTGCATCGGTATTGAATGCAAAGTGGACAATGCCGACTTAAGTACAAGGGGAGTGAATCCTCTAAGAGTTTGTGCTTTGAGAGGCTCTTGGGAGACCAGTATTAGATTCCGATTCGCCAGTGCAGGTTTACTGTATCTTTTGGACCTTCACATTGACCATGATACACAGAAATTGCGTCGGGATTGAATGCAAAAGGGGCAATGCCGATTTAAGTACGAGAAGAGTGAATCTTCTAATAGTTTGTGCTTTGAGTGGGTCCTGGGAGACCAGTATTAGATTCCGATGCACCGGTCCAGGTTTATTGTATCCCTTGGACCTTCACATTGATCATGAAACACAGAAATTTCATCGGGATTGAATACAAAAGGGACAATGCCGACTTAAGTACGAGAAGAGTGAATCTTCTAAGAGTTTGTGGCGTGGGCAGCTCCTGGGAAACCAGTAATAGATTCCG
Source organism: Schistocerca piceifrons (assembly GCF_021461385.2). Taxonomy (NCBI): domain Eukaryota; kingdom Metazoa; phylum Arthropoda; class Insecta; order Orthoptera; family Acrididae; genus Schistocerca; species Schistocerca piceifrons. The sequence goes on from NC_060138.1 coordinate 13,669,840, forward strand.
ATGCACCAGTGCAGGTTTACTGTATCCCTTGGACCTTCACATTGTCCATGAAACACAGATTTTGCTTCGGGATTGGATACAAAAGGAACAATGCCGACTTAACTACAAGAGGAGTTAATCTCTCAAGAGTTTGAGCTTACGGTGGGTCCTCGGAGACCGGTATTAGATTCCGATGAACCAGTGCAGGTTTACTGTATCCCTTGGACCTTCACATCGACCATGGAACACCGAAATTACATCGGGATTGAATACAAAAGGGACAATGACGACTTAAGAACAAGAAGAGTGAATATTCTAAGATTTTGTATTTTGAGCGGCTCCTTGGAGACCAGTATAAGATTCCGATGCACCAGTGCAGAATTTACTGTGTCGCTTGGACCTTCACATTGACCACGAAGGATAGAAATCGCATCGCGATTGAATACAAAAGTCACAATGCCGAATTAAGTACAAGAAGGGTGAATCTTCTAAGAGTTCATGCTTCGAACAACTCCTGGGAGACCAGTATTAGATTCCGATGCACCAGTGCAGCTGTACTGTATCCCTTGGACCTTCACATTGACCATGAAACACCGAAATTACATCGGGATTGAATAAAAAAGAGGCAATACCGACTTAAAAACTGGAAGAGTGAATTTCTAAGAAATTGAGGTTAGAGCGGCTCCTGGGAGGCCAGTATTAGATTCCGATGCACAAGTGCAGTTTTACTATATCCCTTGGACCTTCCCATTGACCATGAAACACAGAAATTGCATTGGGATTGAAAACAAATGTGACAATGCCGACTTAAGTACAAGAAGAGTGAATCTTCTATGAGTTTGTGGTTTCAGCGGCTCCTGGAAGACCAGTATTAGATTTAGATGCACCAGTGCAGGTTTACTGTATCCATTGGACCTTCACATTGGCCATGAAACACTGATATCGCAATGGGATAGAATACAAAATGCACAATGCCGACTTAAGTACATGGAGAGTGACTCTTCTAAGAGATCGTGCTTTGAGCGGCTCCTGTGGGACCAGTATTAGATTCCGATGCGCCAGTGCAGGTATACTGTATCCCTTGGACCTTCCCATTGACCATGAAACACAGATATTGCCTCGAGATTGAATAAAAAAGGGACAATGCCGACTTTAGTACAAGAAGAGTGAATCTTCTAAGAGTACGTGCCTTAAGCGAATCCTGGGAGACCAGTATTAGATTCCGATGCAGCAGTACAGGTTTACTATATCCCTTGGACCTTCCCATTGACCATTAAATACAGAAATCGCATTGGGATTGAATACAAAAGGGACAATGGCGACTTCAGGACAACAAGAGTGAAACTTCTAAGAATTAGTGATTTGAGCGGCGCCTGGGAGACCAGTATTTCATTCCGATGCACCAGTGCAGGTTTACTGTATCCCTTGGACGTTCACATGGACCATAAAACACAGAAATTGAATCGGGATTGAATACAAAAAGCACAATGCCGACTAAAGTACAAGAAGAGGGAATCTTCTAAGAGTTTGCAGTATGAGCGGCTCCTGGTAGACTAGTACTAGATTCCGATGCACCAGCGCAGGTTTACTGTATCAATTGGTCCTGCACATTGATCATGAAACAGAGAAATCGCATCGGGATTGAATACAAAAGGCACAATGACGTCTTAAGTACAAGAAGAGTGAAACTTCTAAGATTTTGTTGTTTGAGCGGCTTGTGGGAGACCAGTTTAGATTCCGATGCACCAGTGCAGGTCTACTGTATCCTTTGAACCATCACATTGACCATGAAACACAGAAATTGCATCGGGTTTGGATACAAAAGGGGCAATGCCGACCTAAGTACAAGAAGAGTGAATCTTCAAAAAGTTTGTGGTTTGAAAAGCTCCTGGGAGACCAGTACTAGATTCCAATGCACCAGTGCAGGTTTACTGTATCCCTTGGACCATCACATTCACCGTGAAACACAAAATTTGGATCGGGATTGAATACAAAAGGGACAATGCCGGCTTAAGTACAAGAAGAGTGCATCTTCTAAGAGATTGTGGTTTGAGCGTCTCCCGGGAGACCAGTATTAGATTCCGATGCACCAGTTATGGTTTACTGTATCCCTTGGACCTTCTCATTGACCGTGAAACACAGAAATTGCATGGGGATTGAATACAAAACGGACAATGCGGACTTAAGTACAATAAGAGTGAATCTTCTAAGAGTTTGCGATTTGAGCGGCTCCTGGGAGACCAGTATTAGATTGCGATTCACCAGTGCAGGTTTACTGTATCCCTTCTACCTTCACATTGACCATGAAAAACAGAAATCACAATGGGATAGAATTCAAAATTCACAATGCTGACTTAAGTACAAGAAGAGTGAATCTAATAAGAAATTGTCATTTGAGCGGCTCCTGGGAGACCAGTATTAGCTTCTGATGCACCAGTGCAGGCTTACGGTATCCCTTGGACCTTCACATTGACCATGAAACACAGAAATTGCATCGGGATTGAATACAAAAGGGACAATGCCGACTTAAGTACAAGAAGAGGTGAATCTTCTAAGAGTTTGTGATTTGAGCGGCTCCTGGGACACCAGGATTAGATTCCGATTAACCAGTGCAGGTTTACTGTATACTTTGGACCTTCACATTGACCATGAAAAACAGATATCGCATCAGGATTGAATACAAAAGTCACAATGCCGACTTAAGTACAAGAAGAGTGAATCTTCTAGGAGTTTGTGGTTGAGCGGCTCCTGGGAGACCAGCACTAGATTCCGATGCACCGGAGCAGGTTTACTGTATTCCTTGGACCTTCACATTCACCATGAAACACAAAATTTGCATCGGGATTGAATACAAAATGGACAATGCCGACTTAAGTACAAGAAACGTGAATCTTCTAAAAGTTTGTGGTTTGAGCGGCCCCCCAGGTGACCAGTATTACATTCCGATGCACCAGTGCAGGTTTACTGTATCCCTTGGACCCTCACATTGACCATGAAACACAGAAATAGCATCGGGATTGAATACAAAAGGGACAATGTCGACTTAAGTACAAGAAGAGTGACTCTTCTAAGGGTTTGTTGTTTGAGCGGCTCCTGAAGGACCAGTATGAGATTCGGGAGCACCAGCGCAGGTTTACTATATATCTTGGACCTTCACATTGACCATGAAACACAGAAATTGCATCGGGATTGATTACAAAAGTTACTATGCTGACCTAAGTACAAAAAGTATGAATCTTCAAAGGGTTTGTGATTTGAGCGGGTCCTGGGAGACCAGTATTAGATTCCGACGCACCAGGGCAGATTTAATGTATCACTTGGACCTTCACATTGAACATGAAACACAGAAAATGCATTTGGATTGAATACAAAGGGGACAATGCCGACTTAAGTACAAGAAGAGTGAATCTTCTAAGAGTTCGTGATTTGAGCGGCTCCTGGGAGACCAGTATAAGATTCCGGTTCACCAGTGCAATTTTACTGTATCCCTTATACCTTCACATTGACCATGAAACGCAGAAATCACATTGAGATTGAATACAAACGGGACAACGCCGAATTAAGGACAACAAGAGTGAATCTTCTAAGAATTTGGGGTTCGAGCGGCTGCTGGGAGACCAGTGATAAATTCCGAAGCACCAGTGCAGGTTTACAGTACAACTTGGCCCTTCACATTGACCATGATACGTAGAAATTGCATCGCCATTGAATACAAAAGGCACAGAGCCAACTTCAGTACAAGAAGAGTGGATCATCTAAGAGATTTTAGTTTGAGCGGCTCCTGGGAGACCTGTATTAGATTCCGGTGCACGCGTTCAGGATTACAGTATCCCTTGGACTTTCGCATTGACCATAAAACACAGAAATTTCATCGGGATTGAATACAAACGGACTATGCTGACTTAAGTACAAGAAGAGTGAATCTTCTAAGGGTTTGTTTTTTGAGTGGCTCCTGGGGGACCTGTATTAGATTCCGATGCACCAGTGCAGGTTTACTGTATCCCTTGGACCTTCACATTGACCATGAAACACAGAAATTGCATCGGGATTGAGTACAAAAGGGACAATGCCGTCTTAAGTACAAGAAGTGTGAATGTTCTAAGAGTTTGTGGTTTGAGCGGCTCCTGGGAGACCAGTATTAGATTCCAATGCACCAGTGCAGGTTTACTGTATCCCTTGGACCTTCACCTTGACCTTGAAACACAGAAATCGCATCGAGTTTGAATACAAAATGGACAATGCCGACTTAAGTACAAGAAGAGTGACTCTTCTAAGAGTTTGTGGTTTGAGCGGCTCCCGGGACCCCAGTATTAGATTCCGATGCACCAGTGCAGGTTTACTGTATCCCTTGGACCCTCACATTGACCATGAAACACCGAAATTACATCGGGATTGAATACAATAGGGACAATGCCGACTTAAGGACAAGAAGAGTGAATCTTCCAAGAGATTGTGGTTTGAGCGGCTCCTGGGAGGCCAGTATTAGATTCAGATTCACCAGTTCAGGTGTACTGTATCGGTTGGACCTTCTCATTGACCATGAATGACAGATATCGCATCGGGATTGAATACAAAAATCACAATGCCGACTTAAGTACAAGTAGAGTGAATCTACTTAGAGTTTGTGCTTTGAGCGGCTCCTGCGAGACTAGCATTAGATTTCGATGGGCCAGTGCAGGTTCACTGTTTCCCGTGGATCTTGGCATTGACCATAAAACACAGAAATCGCATTGGGATTGAATACAAAACGGATAATGCCGACTTAAGGACAACAACAGTGAATCTTCCAAGAATTTGTGGTTTGAGCGGCTCCTGGGAGACCAGTATTACATTCCGATGCACCAGTGCTGGTTTACTGTATCCCTTGGACCTTCACATTGACCATGAAAGAAAGAAATTGGATCGGGATTGAATACAAAAGGCACAATAACGACGAAAGTACCACAAGAGTGAAACTTCTAAGAGTTTGTTGTTTGAGCGGCTCCTGGGAGACCAGTTTTAGATTCCGATGCACCAGTGCAGGTTTACTTTATCCCTTGGACCTTCACATTGACCATGAAACACAGAAATTGCATCGGGTTTGAATACAAAAGGGACAATGTAGACTTAACTACAAGAAGAGTGAATCTTTTAAGAGATTGTGATTTGAGCGGCTCCTGGGAGACCAGTGATAGATTCCGATGCACCAGTTCAGGTTTACTGTATACCTTGGACCTTCACATTCACCATGAAACACAAATTTTGCATCGGGATTGAATACAAAAGGGACAAGCCGACTAAGTACAAGTAGCGTGAATCTTCTAAGAAATTGGGGTTTGAGCGGCCCCTGGGGAGACCAGTATTACATTCCGATGCACCAGTGCAGAATTTACTGTATCCCTTGGTCCTTCACATTGACCATAAGACACAGAAATTGCTTTGGGATTCAATACAAAAGGGACTATCCTGACTTAAGTACAAGAAGAGTGAATCTCCTAAGAGTTTGTGGTTTGAGCGGTTCCTAGGAGACCAGCATTAGATTCCGATGCACCAGTGCCGGTTTACTGTATCCCTTGGACCTTCACATTGACCATGAAACACGGAAATCGCATTGGGATTGAATACTAAAGGGACAATGCCGAGTTCTGGACAACAAGAGTGAATCTTCTAAGAATTTATGATTTTAACGCCCCCTGGGAGACCAGTATTACATTCCGATGCACCAGTTCTGGTTTACTGTATTCCTTGGACCTTCACATTGACCATGAAAGACAGAAATCGAACCGGGATTGAATACAAAAGTCACAATACTGACTTAAGTACAAGAAGAGTGAACTTCTAAGAATTTGTGGTTTGAGCGGTTCCTGGGAGACCAGTATTACATTCCGGTGCACCAGTGCAGGTTTACGGTATCCCTTGGACCTTCCATTCACCATGAAACACAAAATTTGCATTGGGATTGAATACCAAAGGGGCAACGCCGACTTAAGTACAAGAAGAGTGAATCTTCTAAGAGTTTGTGGTTTGAGCGGCTCCTGGGAGACCAGTATTAGATTCCGATGCACCAGTGCAGGTTTACTGTTTCCCTTGGACCTTCACATTGTCCATGAAACACTGAAATTTTATCAGGATTGAATTCAAAGCGCGGACAATGCCGACTTAAGTACAAGAAGAGTGAATCTTCTAAGATTTTGTGGTTTGAGCGGCTCCTCGGAAAGCAGTATAAGATTCCGATGCACCAGTGCAGGTTTACTGTATCCCTTGGACCTTCACATTAACCATGAAACAAAGAAATTGCATCGGGATTGAATGCAAAATGGACAATGCCGACTTAAGTACGAGAAGAGTAAATCTTCTAAGAGGTTGTGGTTTGAGCGGCTCCTGGGAGACCAGTATCAGATTCCGGTGCACAGTTCAGATTTACTGTATCCCTTGTACCTTCACATTGACCATAAAACACAGAAATTGCATCGGGATTGTATACAAACGGACTATGCTGACTTAAGTACATGATGTGTGAATCCTCTAAGGGTTTGTGGTTTGAGCGTCTTTTGGGAGACCTGTATTAGATTCCGATGCACCAGTGCAGGTTTACTGTATCCCTTGGACCTTCACATTGACCATCAAACACAGAAACTGCATCGGTATTGAGTACAAAGGGGACAATGCCGACTTAAGTACAAGAAGAGTGAATGTTCTAAGAGTTTGTGATTTGAGCGGCTCCTGGGAGACCAGTATTAGATTTTGATTCACCAGTACAGGTTTACTGTAACCCGTGGACCATCACATTGACCATGAAAGACAGATATCGCATCGGGATTGAATACAAAAGTCACAATGCCGACTTAAGTACAAGAAGAGTGAATCTTCTAAGAGCTTTTTGCTTTGAACGGCTCCTGGGAGACCAGTATGAGATGCCGATGCATCGGTGCAGGTTTACTGTATCCCTTGGACCTTCACATTGACCATGAAACACAGAAATCGCAATAGGATAGAATACAAAACGCACAATGCCGACTGAAGTACAAGAAGAGTGAATCTTCTAAGAGTTTGTTGATTGAGCGGTTCCTTGGAGACCAGTACTAGATACCGATGCACCGGTGCACGTTTACTGTATCCCTTGGACCTTCACATTCACCATGAAACACAGAAATCACAATGGGATAAAATTCAAAATTGACAATGCCGACTTAAGTAAAAGAAGAGTGAATCTTATAAGAAATTGTGATTAGAGCGGCTCCTGGGTGACCAGTATTTTATTCCAATGCACCAGTGCAGATTTACTGTATCAGTTGGTCCTTCACATTGATCATGAAACAGAGAAATCGCATCGGGATAGAATACAAAACGCCCAATGACGACTTAAGTACAAGAAGAGTGAAAGATTAGAGAGTTTGTGGTTTGAGCGACTCCTGGGAGACCAGTTTTAGATTCCGATGCACCAGTGCAGGTTTACTGTATCCCTTGGACCTTCACATTGACCATGAAACACAGAAATTGCATCGGGTTTGAATATAAAAGGGACAATGCCGAGTTAAGTACAAGAAGAGTGAATCTTCTAAGAGTTTTTGGTTTGAGCGGCTCCTGGGAGACCAGTATTAGATTCCGATGCACCAGTTCTCGTTTACTGTATCCCTTGGACTTTCACACTGACCATGAAACACAGAAATTGCATCGGGATTGAATACAAACGGCACAAAGCCGACTTAAGTACAAGAAGAGTGAATCCCCTAAGAGTTTGTGGTTTGAGCGGTTCCTAGGAGACCACCACTAGATTCCGATGCACCAGTGCAGGTTTACTGTATCCCTTGGACCTTCACATTCACCATGAAACACAGAAATAGCAATGGGATAGAAATCGAAATTGACAAAGCCGACTCAAGTACAAGAAGAGTGAATCTTATACGAAATTGTGATTAGAGCGGCTCCTGGGAGACCAGTATTGGATTTCGAAGCACCAGTGCAGGTTTACTGTATCAATTGGTCCTTCACATTGATCATGAAACTGAGAAATCGCATCGGGATTGAATACAAAACGCACAATGACGACTTAAGTACAAGAAGAGTGAAACTTTTAAGAGTTTGTGGTTTGAGCGGCTCCTGGGAGACCAGTTTTAGATTCCTATGCACCGGTGCAGGTTTACTGTATCCCTCGGACTTTCACATTGACCATGAAACTCAGAAATTCTATCGGGATTGAATACAAAAGTTACTATGCCGACTTAAGTACAAGAAGAGTGAATCTTCTAAGGGTTTGTGGTTTGAGCGGCTCCTGGGAGACCAGTGTTAGATTCCGATTCACCAGTGCAGGTTTACTGTATCCCTTGGACCTTCACATTGACCATGAGACACAGAAATGGCATTGGGATTGAATACAAAAAGGACAATGCCGAATTAAGGAGAACAAGATTGAATCTTCTAAGAATTTGGGGTTCGGGCGGCTCCTGGGAGACCAGTGATATATTCTGAAGCACCAGTGCAGGTTTACTGAATCCCTTGGACTTTGACATTGACCATGAAACACAGAAATTGCATCGGGATTGAATACAAAAGGCACAATGCCAACTTCAGTACAAGAAGAGTGAATCATCTAAGATTTTGCGGTTTGAGCGGCTCCTGAGAGGCCAGTATTAGATTCCGATGCACCAGTGATGGTGTACTGTATCTTTTGGACCTACACATTGACCATGAAACACAGAAATTGCATCAGGTTTGAATACAAAAGAGACAATGCCGACGTAAGTACAAGAAGAGTGAATATTCTAAGAGCTTGTGGTTTGAGCGGCTCCTGGGAGACCAGTATTAGATTCCGATTCACCAGTGCAGGTTTACTGTATCCCTTGGACCTTCACATTGTCCATGAAACACTGAAATTTTATGAGGATTGAATTCAAAGCGGACAATGCCGACTTAAGTACAAGAAGAGTGAATCTTCTAAGATGTTGTGGTTTGAGCGGCTCCTGGGAAAGCAGTATAAGATTCCGATGCACCAGTGCAGGTTTACTGTATCCCTTGGACCTTCACATTGTCCATGAAACAAAGAAATTGCATCGGGATTGAATGCAAAATGGACAATGCCGACTTAAGTACGAGAAGAGTAAATCTTCTAAGAGGTCGTGGTTTGAGCGGCTCCTGGGAGACCAGTATTAGATTCCGGTGCACAGTTGAGGTTTACTGTATCCCTTGTACCTTCACATTGACCATAAAACACAGAAATTGCATCGGGATTGTATACAAACGGACTATGCTGACTTAAGTACATGAAGAGTGAATCCTCTAAGGGTTTGTGGTTTGAGCGTCTTTTGGGAGACCTGTATTAGATTCCGATGCACCAGTGCAGGTTTACTGTATCCCTTGGACCTTCACATTGACCATCAAACACAGAAACTGCATCGGGATTGAGTACAAAGGGGACAATGCCGACTTAAGTACAAGAAGAGTGAATGTCCTAAGAGTTTGTGATTTGAGCGGCTCCTGGGAGACCAGTATTAGATTTTGATTCACCAGTACAGGTTTACTGTAACCCGTGGACCATCACATTGACCATGAAACACAGAAATTGCATCGGGATTGAATACAAAAGGCACAATGCCAACTTCAGTACAAGAAGAGTGAATCATCTAAGATTTTGCGGTTTGAGCGGCTCCTGAGAGGCCAGTATTAGATTCCGATGCACCAGTGATGGTGTACTGTATCTTTTGGACCTACACATTGACCATGAAACACAGAAATTGCATCGGGTTTGAATATAAAAGGGACAATGCCGAGTTAAGTACAAGAAGAGTGAATCTTGTAAGAGTTTTTGGTTTGAGCGGCTCCTGGGAGACCAGTACAAGATTCAGATGCACCAGTGCAGGTTTACTGTATCCCTTGGACCTTCTCATTCACCATGAAACACAAATTTGCATTGGGATTGAATACCAAAGGGACAATGCCGGCTTAAGTACAAGAAGAGTGAATCTTCTAAGAGTTTATGGCTTGGGCGGCTCCTAGGAGACCAGTATTAGATTCTGATGCACCAGTTCTCCTTTACTGTATCCCTTGGACTTTCACACTGACCATGAAACACAGAAATTGCATCGGGATTGAATACAAACGGCACAAAGCCGACTTAAGTACAAGAAGAGTGAATCTCCTAAGAGTTTGTGGTTTGAGCGGTTCCTAGGAGACCACCACTAGATTCCGATGCCCCAATGCAGGTTTACTGTATCCCTTGGACCTTCACATTCACCATGAAACACAGAAATCGCAATGGGATAGAAATCGAAATTGACAAAGCCGACTTAAGTACAAGAAGAGTGAATCTTATAAGAAATTGTGATTAGAGCGGCTCCTGGGAGACCTGTATTGGATTTCGAAGCACCAGTGCAGGTTTACTGGATCAATTGGTCCTTCACATTGATCATGAAACTGAGAAATCGCATCGGGATTGAATACAAAACGCACAATGACGACTTAAGTACAAGAAGAGTGTAACTTTTAAGAGTTTGTGGTTTGAGCGGCTCCTGGGAGACCAGTTTTAGATTCCTATGCACCGGTGCAGGTTTACTGTATCCCTCGGACTTTCACATTGACCATGAAACACAGAAACTGCATCGGGTTTGAATATAAAAGAGACAATGCCGACTTAAGTACAAGAAGAGTGAATCTTGTAAGAGATTTTGGTTTGAGCGGCTCCTGGGACACCAGTACAAGATTCAGAAGCACCAGTGCAGGTTTACTGTATCCCTTGGACCTTCACATTCACCATGAAACACAAAATTTGCATTGGGATTGAATACCAAAGGGGCAATGCCGACTTAAGTACAAGAATAGTGAATCTTCTAAGAGCATGTGGTTTGAGCGGCTCCTGGTAGACTAGTTTCAGATTCCGATGCACCACCATGTTTACCGTATCCCTTGGGCCTACACATTGACATGAAACACAGAGATTGCATCGGGATTGAATACAAAAAGGACAATGCCGATTTAAGTACGAGAAGAATTAATTTTCCTAGAGTTTGAGGTTTGAGCGGCAACTGGGAGGCCAGTATTAGATTCCGATGCACCAGTGCAGGTTTACTGTATCCCTTGGACCTTGACATTTACCATGAAACACGGAAATCACAATGGGATAGAAATCAAAGTTCACAATGCTCACTTAAGTACAAGAAGAGTGAATCTTATAAGAAATTATGATTTGAGCGGCTCCTGGGAGACCAGTATTGGTTTCCGATGCACCAGCGCAGGTTTTCTGTATCCCTTGGACCTTCACATTGACCATGAAACACAGAAATTGCATCGGGATTGAATACAAAAGTTACTATGCCGACTTAAGTACAAGAAGAGTGAATCTTCTAAGGGTTTGTGGTTTGAGCGGCTCCTGGGAGACCAGTATTAGATTCCGATTCACCAGTGCAGGTTTACTGTATCCCTTGGACCTTCACATTGACCATGAGACACAGAAATCGCATTGGGATTGAATACAAAAGGGACAATGCCGAATTAAGGAGAACAAAATTTAATCTTCTAAGAATTTGGGGTTCGGGCGGCTCCTGGGAGACCAGTGATATATTCTGAAGCAGCAGTGCAGGTTTACTGAATCCCTTGGACTTTGACATTGACCATGAAACACAGAAATTGCATCGGGATTGAATACAAAAGGCACAATGCCAACTTCAGTACAAGAAGAGTGAATCATCTAGGATTTTGCGGTTTGAGCGGCTCCTGAGAGGCCAGTATTAGATTCCGATGCACCAGTGATGGTGTACTGTATCTTTTGGACCTACACATTGACCATGAAACACAGAAATTGCATCAGGTTTGAATACAAAAGAGACAATGCCGACGTAAGTACAAGAAGAGTGAATATTCTAATAGTTTGTGGTTTGAGCGGCTCCTGGGAGACCAGTATTAGATTCCGATGCACCAGTGCAGGTTTACTGTATCCCTTGGACCTTCACAGTGTCCATGAAACACAGAAATTGCATCGGGATTGAATACAAAATGGACAATGGCGACTTAAATACAATAAGAGTGAATCTTCTAAGAGTTTGTGGTTTGAGCGGCTCCTGGGAGACCAGGATTAGATTCTGATGCACCAGTGCAGGTTTACTGTATCCCTTGGGCCTTCACATTGTCCATGAAATACAGAAATTGCATCGGGATTGAATACAAAATGGTCAATGCCGCCTTAAGTACGAGAAGAGTTAATCTTCTAAGAGTTTGTGGTTTGAGCGGCTCCTGGGAGACCAGTATTAGATTCCGGTGCACGAGTTCAGGTTTACTGTATCCCTTGGACCTTCACATTGACCATAAAACACAGAAATTGCATCGGGATAGAATACAAACGGACTATGCCGACTTAAGTACAAGAAGACTGAATCTTCTAAGGGTTTGTGGTTTGAGCGGCTCCTGGGAGACCTGTATCAGATTCCGATGCACCAGTGCAGGTTTACTGTATCCCTTGGACCTTCACGTTGACCATGAAACACAGAAATTGCATCGGGATTGAATACAAAAGGGACAATGCCGAGTTACGTACAAGAAGAGTGAATCTTCTAAGAGTTTGTGATTTGAGCGGCTCCTGGGGGACCAGTATTAGATTCCGATTCACCAGTATAGTTTTTACTGTATCCCGTGGACCTTCATATTGACCATGAAAGACAGATATCGCATCGTGATTTAATACAAAATTCACAATGCTTACTCTGTCATGGCGGCTGCAGTGTAACACGTGTTAAGTTTGGCTCGCGAAATTTAGTTGAATTCGAAGGTGTTCTCGCAGATGGTGTTGTCTAGTACAAGTGGTAATCGTGAAAACGACAGTGTTCTGTGCAGTAGTGCTATTATTTTTGTGTGCTCCGCCAATATATACGAGAAAATGGTAAACAGAAGAGTGAACAGCAGTGCGTCCAGAAGCGGGGAAGCAGCAGGTGCGGCGGGCCCGCTCTTGGCGGAAGGTGCGGCCGCGTCTCCCGGTATTGCGGAACTGGTCATCTCTGAGCTAAACGCTGCGCTTCGCGATAAAAACAATCTCGATCTGATAGCAGGCACTATATCAGATACTGTAACGGCGGCAGTATTGCCCAAAGTGCGTGGTAAACTGTTGAGGCCAATACTGCCGAAATTACAGCACTAAAAAGGTCTGTGTTTGAATACGAGAAAAAGGCACGAGAGTTGGAAGTGAAACTATCTGCCGCAACTGACGAACTAGAACAGTACCAAAGGCGAAATAGTCTACAACTGTTTGGAGAATTAGAAAATAAGGAAGAAGACACGGACAACCTGCTTATACAGGTTGCGCGTGAAAAATTAGGCGTTGAAATGACCAAGGCAGACATTGACAGGAGCCATCGGGTGGGACGAAAACTACCAGGTGCCACCAAACCTCGTCCAATAATAATTAAATTTGTCTTGTACCGAAAAAGTGCAGAGATCTTTACCCAGAAGAAGAAGTTAGCAAGGACAGGGCTTACAATAAGGGAACATCTGACACACGAACGGCTAAAAATTTTAAACAGTGCCATATCCCATTTCGGTCTTCAGAATGTGTGGACTCAGGATGGCAGAGTAATCATTAAGACAGCAGCTGGAAAGAAGACAGTCACAAACATGACAGAACTGAATAGTATTAAGTGAAGCTACTCGAGCCAAAAGTGCAAACTTAACACCATTTGCAATTGTAACAGCCCCAATACTCATATATAGTCTTGTAATTTTATTAATTTTTTAATTATACCCATATTTGTACCTTCAACTAATTGTTTTTGTAACTGTATTAACTTTTCACTATTTTTTTGTGTCTGTACCTCTAACCATTACTTAACTTTAGTTACTGCTAATACTTTTTTCATTTTCTCAGTTTATTCTCTTCCGTTCTGAAATAGTTCTATTGCAATTATTAGTCTCTCCTTTAGTTCGTTAATCACCCATCTCTTCGGTTTAAATTGTTCATAACAAAAATCACCATCAGTATCACTTTAGCAAATTTCAATCTAATTGTAGCTTCCTACGATAATCACTACCAGTATCACTTTAGTAAATTTCAATTTAATTCTAGCTTCCTACGATAATCTATTAATTATTACGCTTACTTCTCTCTGCTGGCACCATCGGCCTCTTAAATCACTCCCTTTTCCCTTATTTCCACCCTAAGCTGTTTAAAATACGCTAATTACATTTCTCCTCTTACGACAGAGGATACACAGTGACACACAGCCGTCACTATTGTGGTCATATTCTCCTTGCACCGAATACCACTAATCCATTTTCTATACTCCCGCCACCTCAGGAAATCTTTAGCAGTCGCCTTTCTTTCGGCACTCGTGGTGTCACAAACCGGGCGTGCAAAATCTCGGACACCCCTGTGTTATGTCACTTGGCGGAAGCAGCGGCCAGTGCCCCTCGCGGCAGGTAGTGTCTAACAAAGGGACAAACCAGTCTGCCACCCTACTCCAGGCTGTTCAGTGGAACGCGTCAGAGCTTTTAGCAGCTCACTGCAACATCCAGTCTTTACCTGCGCATTACGAAGAACTTAGCCTCCTCTTCAACCAACTAAACTACCACGTAATCCTCTTATCCGAAACGTGGTTGAAACCACACGTATCCTCTGCATCTTTTCATCTCCCAGGGTACACATTTCTTAGGGCAGACGGATCAAAAAAGCGAGGTGGCGGGGTCGGCGCGTACATACGAACAGATCTCAAAGCGAAAGTCTTATGTACGTCAAATCCTGCTGAAGAAAAAGAGGCTGAATTCATGTTCATTGAAATAAATATACAAAGTCGGAAATTCTTGACTGGCGTCGTGTATAAGCCGCCAAAAATAAGCTCAATGAGTTCCTTCCAGTCGGAATTACATTCACTTCAGTGTCAATACGAACATGTCATCGTAATGGGTGACTTGAACATAGACTTGCTAAGAGACACTCCCTCCGCAATAAACCTAAGAAGACTGTTTAGTTGCAATAGCATGAACATTCTTCCATTACAACCTACACACCATACGGCGCACAGTCATACTCTTATAGACGTAATCGCAACGAAACAGACTGACAAAGTAAGAGATGTTGGTCAAACATCGGCCCCTGGCCTCTCAGCACATGATGTAATATTCCTGGCCTACTCTGTGCAGCACCCCAAGGATCAAATCGCGTTACATAACTTGTAGGAACATGAAACGTATTGACCTTGACGCTCTAACAGCCGATTGCTCAGAAATCTCATGGCATCAAATAATCAGAAAACCCACAATCGACGGCAAAATTAATGAACTTGGTGATAAACTCACTGCCCTCTATGACAAACATGCACCTGTGCGCACAATCCGTGTAAGAAAATCTCCTGCTCCATGGCTGACAGCTGAATTACGTCAAATGATGACTAATAGGGATGCTGCCCACAGGCGTTTCAAGGCAGATCCGAAACCCGAGCGTTTCGAAGAATATAGAAAGCTACGGAACAGAGTGAAACAATGCATTCGCAATGCTAAAATCAGGCACGCTCGCCCCTTGTATGCAGCGATCTGACGCCCACGACTCTATGGAAGAATCTCCGTAGCTTGGGGGTCGGAAAGGCAAAATCGGAAACTACTTTTCATGTGTCAGCTAACGAATTAAATGAATTCTTCTCTGCACCTCTGAATACCAGCACAGCTGATAATTACCGTCCACAAGAATCCCCAAACAGGATAACTAACAACGATACCTTCCATCTAAAACATGTAACAACAAATACGGCAAGAAAAGCAATAATGAGAATCTCTTCTGATGCAATAGGCAACGACAGTATCGGTATAACCATGATTAAGAATGTTGCCGATATCTTAGTACCTGTCTTCACTGACATATTTAATTTTTCCCACATGAACGGAATATATCCCACTGCATGGAAAAGAAGCCTAATTCGACCCATCCCTAAGATCGAAAACCCGCAACTGCCTAGTGATTACCGACCAATTAGCATACTGCCTGCTGTTTCCAAAGCACTTGAATATATTGTTCATGACCAAATCACTGAACACTTGCATGAATTCAGCCTATATGACTAATTTCAATCCGGTTTCCGTAAACATCACAGCACAAACACTGCTCTAATTAAAGTAATTGGTGACCTGAAATATGCCATCGACAATCGAAAGGCAACAATATTGACGCTACTGGACTTCAGCAAAGCTTTTGACACTGTTAACTTTGACATATTGCTCAGAAAAATGCAACAGCTTAATTTCTCTGATAGTGCAATGAGATGGTTTGAAAGCGACTTAAAAGACAGACAGCAATGAGTTGTCTGCGTAAATGAAAACTCTTCCTGGAAACATGTTTCCTCAGGAGTGCCACAAGGATCAGTCTTAGGACCACTTTTGTTTTCTTTATATGTCAACGATATTTCATCGGTTCTGTCCTGCTGTAAATATCATTTCTATGCCGACGACCTCCAGCTCTACCTAAGCGTAAGACCTGAAGATGTAAACACTGCAATCGCTCAGATGAATGATGATCTGTCTTCAGTAGTGACATGGGCGAAAAACCTGGGGCTTAAACTAAATGCAAAAAAGACGCAAGTAATCTTAATAGCCCATCAGAAATTAATAAGTTCAGTTTTCCGCGAACGGCTACCTCCTATTCTGCTCGACGGTACTCCAATACCATATCAGAAAACAGTGAAGAACTTGGGTGTAACTTTGGATGAGCATCTCAACTGGGCGGAGAATACAGTCGCAGTGTGCCGAAAGACGTCTGCTTGTCTCTATGCTCTCAAAAAGTTTCGGAACATATTTCCACAGGACTTGAAACGCCAGCTCGTGCAAGCACTCGTTCTACCGAACCTCCACTATTGTGATGTGATTCAACAAGGCATGAGTAGTGAAAACAAAAGACGGCTAGAGCTAACCATGAATGCCTGTGTGCGTTACACCTGCAACATTCGCCAATATGATCATGTTAGTGATTCATACTCCGAGCTGGGTGGCTGCGGCCGGACAAATTGCGTGAGTACCACACTCTATGTCTACTCCACCGACTCATCCTCGCGCAAGCACCCCAGTACCTTGCTTCAGAGATTAAAAACCTGTCATGTCATCATAATCGAAACACGAGGTCACTCTTATTTGGTATCCTAACTGTGCCCACTCACAAAGCAAAAACTTTTGCAAACTCTTTCTCAGTTGCCACTGTCCGCCTCTGGAACAAACTGCCCCTTACCTTGCGCAAAATTCGATCTCCTGCTGCTTTTAAGAAGAAGTTGAAGCATTTCCTACTATCATCCTCACAAAGTTCTCCACAAAATTAATGTACAAGGACAATCCCCTAATCTGTAAAATAGCAAAGCTAGCATCTCCTATCTTGCTCCTGAGATGCCTTCCCCTTCATCTATCTCTATTAGCCACGCAATCTTCTTTTCCTTTATATTTCCTTAATTATGTTTCATCATGTCTCTATTCTTCTCCTCCCTTCACCATGAGTCTCCCTCATACTCCCTGCTGCCAGCACTCCTATCTAAAATCTGTCTCTTCAATAATATCTAATTATAACAGTACTTGTGACCTAAGAATATAAACTCTATATGTATGTATCTTTCCAGGTGTACCTTTCAAATTGTTTATTTCACTTTTTGTACTAGATGTAGTTTAACATGATGACTAAAACATATCAATGTAAAATAAGTAGAATGCCTGGTTAGATGTAAGAGAGGGGCTGATGGCCCTAATCTTGCCAGGTGAAATAAATAAACAAATAAATAAATAAGTACGAGAAGAGTGAATCTTCTAAAAGCTTGTGCTTTGAGCGGCTCCTGGGAGACCAGTATTAGATTCCGATGCATCAGTGCAGGTTTACTGTATTCCTTGGACCTTCACATTGACCACGAAACACAGAAATCGCATCGGGATTGAATACAAAAGGCACAATACTGACTAAAGTACAAGAAGAGTGAATCTTCTAAGAGTTTGTGCTTTTAACGGCTCCTGGAAGACCAGTTCTAGATTCCGATGCTACAATGCATGTTTACTGTATCCCTTGGACCTTCACATTGACCATGAAAAACAGAAATCGCATTGGGATTGAATACAAAAGGGACAATGCCGACTTAAGAACAAGAAGAGTGAATCTTCTAAGAAATTGTGCTTTGAGCGGCTCCTGGGAGACCAGTATTAGAATCCGACACTTCACTGCAGGTTTACTGTATCCCTCGGACCTTCACACTGACCATGAAACACAGAAATTGCATCGGGATTGAATACAAAAGGCACAATGCCGACTTAAGTACAAGAAGAGTGAATCTCCTACGACTTTGTGGTTTGAGCGGTTCCTGGGAGACCAGTACTAGATTCCAATGCACCAGTACAGGTTTACTGTATCCCTTGGACCTTCACATTCACCATGAAACACAAAATTTGCATCAGGATTGAATACAAAAGGGACAATGCCGACTTAAATTCAAGAAGAGTGAATCTTCTAAGAGTTTGTGGTTTGAGCGGCCCCTAGGTGACCAGTATTACATTCCGATGCACCAGTGCAGGTTTACTGTATCCCTTGGACCTTCACATTGACCATGAAACACAGAAATCGCATCGGGATATAATACAAAAGGGACAATGACGACTTAGGTACAAGAAGAGTGAATCTTCTAAGAGTTTGTGGTTTGAGCGGCTCCTGGGAGACCAGTATTAGATTCCGATGCACTAGTGCAGGTTTACTGTATCCCCTCGACCTTCACATTGACCATGAAACACCGAAATTACATCGGGATTGAACACAAAATTACAACGCCGACTTAAGTAAAAGAAGAGTGAACCTTCTAAGAGTTTGTGGTTTGAGCGGCTCTTGGGAGACCAGTATTAGATACCGACGCTTCACTGCAGGTTTACTGCATCCCTTGGACCTTCACACCGACCATAAAACACAGAAATTGCATCGGGATTGAATACAAAAGGCACAATGCCGACTTAAGTACAATAAGAGTGAATCTCCTAAGAGTTTGTGGTTTGAGCGGTTTCTGGGAGACCAGTACTAGATTCAGATGCACCAGTGCAGGTTTACTGTATCCCTTGGACCTTCACATTCACCATAAAACACAAAATTTGCATCGGGATTCAATACAAAAGGGACAATGCCGACTTAAGTACAAGAAGAGTGAATCTTCTAAGAGTTTGTGCTTTGAGCGGCCCCTAGGTGACCAGTATTACATTCCGATGAACCAGTGCAGGTTTACTGTATCCCTTGGACCTTCATATTGACTATGAAACACAGGAATCGCATCGGGATTGAATACAAAAGAGTCAATGACAACTTAGGTACAAGAAGAGTGAATTTTCTAAGAGTTTGTGGTTTGATCGGCTCCTGGGAGACCAGTATTAGATTCCGATGCACTAGTGCAGGTTTACTGTATCCCCTCGACCTTCAAATTGACCATGAAACACCGAAATTACATTGGGATTGATTATAAAATTACTACGCCGACTTAAGTACAAGAAGAGTGAATCTTCCAAGAGTTTGTGGTTTGAGCGCCTCTTGGGAGACCAGTATTAGATTCCGATGCACCAGTGAAATTTTACTGTATCCCTTGGACCTTCCGCTCAGTCCGGAACCGCGCGACTGCTACGGTCGCAGGTTCGAATCCTGCCACGGGCATGGATGTGTGTGATGTCCTTAGGTTAGTTAGGTTTAGGTAGTTCTAAGTTCTAGGGGACTGATGACCACAAATGTTAAGTCCCATAGTGCTCAGAGCCGTTTTTGAACCTTGGACCTTCACATTGACCATGAAACACAGAAAATGCATCGGGATTGAATACAAAAGTGACAATGGCGACGTAAGTAAAAGAAGAGTGAATCTTCTAAGAGTTTGTGATTTGAGCGGCTCCTGTGAGACCAGTATCAGATTCCGAAGCACCAGTGCAGGTTTACTGTATCCCTTGGACCCTCACATTGACCATGAATCACAGAAATTGGATTGGGATTGAATACAAAAGGCACATTGCCGACTTAAGTACAAGAAGAGTTAATCTTCTAAGAGTTTGTGGATTGAGCGCTACCTGGGATACCAGTATTATATTCCGATGCACTAGTGCAGATTTACTGTATCCCCTCGACCTTCACATTGACCATGAAACACCGAAATTACATCAGGATTGAATACAAACTTACTACGCCGACTTAAGTACAAGAAGAGTGAATCTTCTAAGAGTTTGTGGTTTGAGCGGCTCTTGGGAGACCAGTATTAGATTCCGATGCACCAGTGAAATTTTACTGTATCCTTGGACCTTCACATTGACCATGAAACACAGAAAATGCATCGTGATTGAATACAAAAGTGACAATGGCGACGTAAGTACAAGCAGAGTGAATCTTCTAAGAGTTTGTGATTTGAGCGGCTCCTGGGAGACCAGTATCAGATTCCGAAGCAACAGTGCAGGTTTACTGTATCCCTTGGACCTTCACATTGACCATGAAACACAGAATCTGCATCGGGATTGAATACAAAAGGCACAATGCCAACTTAAGTACAAGAAGAGTGAATTCTCTAACAGTTTGTGGTTTGAGCGGCTCCTGGGAGACCAGTATTAGATTCCGATGCACCAGTGCAGGTCTACTGTATCCCTTGCACGTACACATTGACCATGAAACACCGAAATTACATCGGGATTGAATACAAAATTACTACGCCGACTTATGTACAAGAAGAGTGAATTTTCTAAGAGTTTGTGGTTTGAGCGGCTCTTGGGAGACCAGAATTAGATTCCGATGCGCCAGTGAAATTTTACTGTATCCCTTTGACCTTCACATAGACCATGAAACACAGAAAATGCATCGGGATTGAATACAAAAGTGGCAATGCCGACGTAAGTACAAGAAGAGTGAATCTTCTAAGAGTTTGTGATTCGAGCGGTTCCTGGGAGACCAGTATCAGATTCCGAAGCACCAGTGCAGTTTTACTGTATCCCTTGGACATTCACATTGACCATGAAACACAGAATCTGCATCGGGATTGAATACAAAAGGCACAATGCCATCTTAAGAACAAGAAGAGTGAATCCTCTAACAGTTTGTGGTTTGAGCGGCTCCTGGGAGACCAGTATTTGATTCCGTTGCACCAGTGCAGGTCAACTGTATCCCATGGATGTACGCATTGACCATGAAACACAGAAATTGCATCGGGTTTGAATACAAAAGGGACAATGCCGACTTAAGCACAAGAGGAGAGAATCTTCTAAGATTTTGTGATTTGAGCGGCTCCTGGGAGACCAGTATTAGATTCCGATGCACCAATGCAGGTTTACCGTATCCCTTGGACCTTCACATTGTCCATGAAACACAGAAATTGCATCGGGATTGAATACAAAATGGACAATGTCGACTTAAGTACGAGAAGAGTGAATCTTCTAAGTGTCTGGGGTTTGAGCGGCTCCTGTGAGACCAGTATTAGATTCCGGTGCACGCGTTCAGGTTTGCTGTATCCCATGGACCTTCACATTGACCGTAAAACACAGAAATTGCATCGTGATTGAATACAAACGGACTATGCCGACTTAAGTAGAAGAAGAGTCAATCTTCTATGGGTTTGTGGTGTGAGTGGCTCCTGGGAGGCCAGTATTAGATTCCGATGCACCAGTGCAGGTTTACTGTATCCCTTGGACCTTCACATTGACCATGAAACACAGAAATTGCATCGGAGTTGAATTCAAAAGGCACAATGCCGACTTAAGACAAGAAGAGTGAATCTTCTACGATTTTGTGCTTTTGGTGGCTCCTGGGAGACCAGTATTACATTCCGATGCACGAATTCAGGTTTACTGTATCCCTTGGCCTTCACATTGACGGTAAAACACAGAAATTGCACCGTGATTGATTACAAACGGACAATGCCGACTTAAGTACAAGAAGAGTGAATCATCTAAGAGTATGTGATTTGAGCGGCTCCTGGGAGACCAGTAATCCATTCCGATTCACCAGTACAGGTTTGCTCTATCCCTTGGACCTTCACATTGACCATGAAGGACAGATACCGCATCGGAATTGAATACAAAAGTCACAATGCCGAGTTAAGTTCAAGAAGAGTGAATCTTCTAAGAGTTCGTGACTTAAGCGAATCCTGGGAGACCAGTATTAGATTCCGGTGCACCAGTGCAGGGTTACTGTATCCCTTGGACCTTCACATTGACCATGAAACACAGAAATTGCATCGGGATTGAATACAACAGGTACAATGCCAACATAAGTACTTGAAGAGTGAATCTTCTAAGAGTTTGTGAATTGAGCGGCTCCTGGGAGACCAGTATTAGATTCCGATACTTCAGTGCAGGTTTACTGTATCCCTTGGACCTTCACATTGACCATGAAACACAGAAATTGCATCGACATTGAATGCAAATTGGACAATGCCGACTTAAGTACAAGAAGAGTGAAACTTCTAAGAGTTTCTGGTTTGAGCGGCTCCTGGGAGACCAGTATTAGATTCCGATGCACCAGTCCAG
Organism: Schistocerca piceifrons; assembly: GCF_021461385.2. Lineage (NCBI taxonomy): Eukaryota > Metazoa > Arthropoda > Insecta > Orthoptera > Acrididae > Schistocerca > Schistocerca piceifrons. The sequence goes on from NC_060138.1 coordinate 13,692,247, forward strand.
GTTTACTGTATCCCTTGGACCTTCGCATTGACCATGAAACAGAGAAATCGCATTGGGATTGAATACAAAAGTGACAATGCCGTTTTAAGTACAAGAAGAGAGAATATCGAAAGAGATTGTTGTTTGCGCGGCTCCTGGGAGACCTGTATTAGATTCCGATACACCAGTGCAGGTCTACTGTATCCCTTGGACCTTCACATTGACCATGATACACAGAAATTGCATCGGGATTGTATGCAAAAGGGACAATGCCGAATTAAGTACGAGAACAGTGAATCTTCTAAGAGTTTGTGCTTTGAGTGGGTCCTGGGAGACCAGTATTAGATTCCGATGCACCAGTCCAGGTTTACTGTATCCCTTGGACCTTCACATTGACCATGAAAGACAGAAATTTCATCGGGATTGAATACAAAAGGGACAATGCCGACTTAAGTACGAGAAGAGTGAATCTTCTAAGATTTTGTGGCATGGGCGGCTCCTGGGAGACCAGTAATAGATTCCGATGCACCAGTGCAGGTTTGCTGTACCCCTTGGACCTTCACATTGACCATGAAACACAGAAATTGCATTGGGATTGAATACAAAAGTCACAATGATGACTTAAGTACAAGAAGAGTGTATCTTGTAAGAGTTTGTGGTTTGAGCGGCTCCTGGGAGGCCAGTATTAGATTCCGATCCACCAGTGCAGGTTAACTGTATCCCTTGGAGCTTCACATTGACCATGAAACACAGATATCTCATCGGGATTGAATATAAAAGTCACAATGCCGACTTAAGTACATGGAGAGTTTGTGCTTTGAGCGTCTCCTGGGAGACCAGTATTCGATTCCGATGGACCAGTGATGGTTTACTGTATCCCTTGGACCTTCACATTGACCATGAGACACAGAAATTGCATCGGGATTGAATACTAAAGGGACAATGCCGGCTTAAGGTCAAGAAGAGTCAATCTTCTAAGAGTTTGCCGTTTGAGCGGCCCCTGGGACACCAGTATTAGATTCCGATGCACTTGTGCAGGTTTACTGTATCCCATGAACCTTCACATTGACCATGAAACACAGAAATTGCATCGGGATAGAATACAAAAGGGACAATGCCGACTTAAGTACAAGAAGAGTGAATTTTCTAAGAGTTTGTTTTTTAAGCGGCTCCTTGCAGACCAGTATTGGATTCCGATGCACCAGTGCAGAATCTACTGTATCCCTTGGACCTTCACATTGACCACGAAACACAGAAATCGCATTGCGATTGAATACAAAAGTCACAATGCCGAATTAAGTACAAGAAGTGTGAATCTTCTAAGAGTTCGTGCTTCGAACAGCTGCTGGGAGACCAGTATTAGATTCCGATGCACCAGTGTAGGTTTACTGTATCCCTTGGACCTTCACATTGACAATGAAACACAGATATTGCATCGGGATTGAATACAAAAGGGACAATGCTGACTTAAGTACGAGAAGAGTGGATCTTCTAAAAGTTTGTGCTTTGAGTGGGTCCTGGGAGACCAGTATTAGATTCCGATGCAGCAGTCCAGGTTTACTGTATCCCTTGGACCTTCACATTGACCATGAAACACAGAAATTTCATCGGGATTGAATACAAAAGGGACAATGCCGACTTAAGTACAAGAGGAGTAAATGTAAGAGTTTGTGGTTTGAGCGGCCCCCAGGTGACCAGTATTACATTCCGATGCACCAGTGCAGGTTTACTTTAACCCTTGGACCTTCACATTGACCATGAAAAACAGAAATTGCATCGGGATTAAATACAATGGGGACAATGCCAACATAAGTACTAGAAGAGTGAATCTTCTAAGAGTTTGTGAATTGAGCGGCTCCTGGGAGACCAGTATTAGATTCCGTTGCGCCAGTGCAGGTTTACTGTATCCCTTGGACCTTCACATTGACCATGATACACAGAAATTGCATCGGGATTGAATGCAAAAGGGGCAATGTCGACTGAAGTACGATAAGAGTGAATGTTCTGAGAGTATGTGGTTTGAGTGGCCCCTAGAAGACCAGAATTACATTCCGATGCACCAGTGCAGGTATACTGTATCCCTTGGACCTTCACATTGACCATGAAACACAGATATCGTATCGGGATTGAATACAAAATGCACAATGCGACCTCAAGTACAAGAAGAGTGAATCTTCTAAGAGTTTGTGGTTTGAGCGGGTCTTGGGAGACCAGTAATACATTCTGATGGACTAGTGCAGATTTACTGTATCCCTTGGACCTACACATTGACCATAAATCACAAAAATTTCATCGGGTTAAATACAAAAGGGACAATGCCGACTTAAGTACAAGAAGAGTGAATCTTCTAAGAAATTGTGGTCTGAGCGGCTCCTGGGAGACCAGTATTAGATTCCGATGCACCAGTGCAGAATTTACTCTATCCCTTGGTCCTTCACATTGACCATGAAACACAGAAATTGCATGGGGATTGAATACAAAAGGGACAATGCGGACTTAAGTACAAGAAGAGTGAATATTCTGAGAGGTTGTGCTTTGAGCGGCTCCTGCGAGACCAGCATTACATTCCGATGCACCAGTGCAAGTTTGATGTATCCCTTGGACGTTCACATTGACCATAAAACACAGAAATTGGATCGGGATTGAATACAAAAGGCGCAATGCCGACTTAAGTACAAGAACAAGGAATCTTCTAAGAGTTTGTGGTTTGAGCGGCTCCTGGTAGACCAGAACTAGATTCCGATGCACCAGCGCAGGTTTACTGTATCAATTGGTCCTACACATTGATCATGAAACAGAGAAATCGCATCGGGATTGAATACAAAATGCACAAAGACGTCTTAAGTACAAGAAGAGTGAAACGTCCAAGATTTTGTTGTTTGAGCGGCTTGTGGGAGACCAGTTTTACATTCCGATGCACCAGTGCAGATTTACTGTATCCCTTGGACCATCACATTGACCATGAGACACAAAATTTGGATCGGGATTGAATACAAAAGGGACAATGCCGGCTTAAGTACAAGAGGAGTAAATCTTCCAAGAGATTGTGGTTTGAGAGTCTCCCGGGAGACCAGCATTAGATTCCGATACACCAGTTCTGGTTTACTGTATTCCTTGGGCCTTCACATTCACCATGAAACACAGAAATTTCATAGGGTTTGAATACAAAAGGGACAATGCCGACTTAAGTACAAGAAGAGTGAATCTTCTAAGAAATTGTGGTTTGAGCGGCTCCTGGGAGACCAGTATTAGATTCCGATGCACCAGTGCAGGTTTATTGTATCCCTTGGACCTTCACGTTGACCATGAAACACAGAAATTGCATCGGGATTGAATACAATAAGAACAATGCCAACATAAGTACTAGAAGAGTGAATCTTCTAAGAGATTGTGCATTGAGCGGCTCCTGGGAGACCAGTATTAGATTCTGATACTCCAGTGCAGGTTTTCTGTATGGCTTGGACCCTCACATTGACCATGAAACAAAGAAATTGCATCAATATTGAATGCAAAATGGACAATGCCGACTTAAGTATAAGAAGAGTGAAACTTCTAACAGTTTGTGGTTTGAGCGGCTCCTGGGGGACCAGTATTAGATTCCGATGCACCAGTGCAGGTTTACTGTATCCCTTGGACCTTCACATTGACCGTGAAACACAGAAATTGCATCGGCATTGAATACAAAAAGGACAATGCCGACTTAAGTACAAGAAGTGTGTAACTTCTAAGAGTTTGTGGATTGTGCGGCTCCTCGGAGACCAGTACTAGATTCCGAAGCACCAGTGCAGGTTTACTGTATTCCTTGGGCCTTCACATTCACCATGACACACAGAATTTGCATCGGGATTGAATACAAAAGGGACAATGTCGACTTAAGTACAAGAAGAGTGAATGTTGTGAGAGTATGTGGTTTGAGTGGCCCCTACAAGACCAGTATTACATTCTGATGCACCAGTGCAGGTATACTGTATCCCTTGGACCTTCACATTGACCATGAAACACAGATATCGCATCGGGATTGAATACAAAAGGCAAAATGCGACCTTAAGTACAAGAAGAGTGAATCATCTAAGAGTTTGTGGTTTGAGCGGGTCTTGGGAGACCAGTAATACAGTCCGATGGACTAGTGCAGGTTTACTGTATCCCTTGGACCTACACATTGACCATAAATCACAGAAATTTCATCGGGTTTGAATAAAAAAGGAACAATGCCGACTTAAGTACAAGAAGAGTGAATCTTCTAAGAAATTGTGGTTTGAGTTGCTCCTGGGAGACCAGTATTAGATTCCGATTTACCAGTGCAGAATTTACTGTATACCTTGGACCTTCACATTGACCATGAAACACAGAAATTGCATCGGGATTGAATACAAGAGGGACTATGCCGACTCAAGTACAAGATGAGTGAATCTTCTAAGGGTTTGTGATTTGAGCGGCTCCTGGGAGTCCAGTATTAGATTCCGATGCACCAGTGCAGGTTTACTGTATCCCTTGGGCCTTCACATTGACCATTAAACACAGATATCGCATCAGGATTGAATACAAAAGTCACAATGCCGACTTAAGTACAAGAAGAGTGAATCTTCTAAGGGTTTGTTGTTTGAGCGGCTCCTGAAGGACCAGTATGAGATTCGGGAGCACCAGCGCAGGTTTACTACATATCTTGGACCTTCACATTGACCATGAAACACAGAAATTGCATCGGGATTGATTACAAAAGTTACTATGCTGACCTAAGTACAAAAAGTATGAATCTTCTAAGGGTTTGTGATTTGAGCGGGTCCTGGGAGACCAGTTTTAGATTCCGACGCACCAGTGCAGATTTAGTGTATCACTTGGACCTTCACATTGAACATGAAACACAGAAAATGCATTTGGATTGAATACAAAAGGGACAATGCCGACTTAAGTACAAGAAGAGTGAATCTTCTAAGAGTTTGTGATTTGAGCGGCTCCTGGGAGACCAGTATAAGATTCCGATTCACCAGTGCAATTTTACTGTATCCCTTATACCTTCACATTGACCATGAAACACAGAAATCACATTGGGATTGAATACAAACGGGACAACGCCGAATTAAGGACAACAAGAGTGAATCTTCTAAGAATTTGGGGTTCGAGCGGCTGCTGGGAGACCAGTGATAAATTCCGAAGCACCAGTGCAGGTTTACAGTACAACTTGGCCCTTCACATTGACCATGATACGGAGAAATTGCATCGCCATTGAATACAAAAGGCACAGAGCCAACTTCAGTACAAGAAGAGTGAATCATCTAAGAGATTTTAGTTTGAGCGGCTCCTGGGAGACTTGTATTAGATTCCGGTGCACGAGTTCAGGATTACAGTATCCCTTGGACTTTCACATTGACCATAAAACACAGAAATTTCATCGGGATTGAATACAAACGGACTATGCTGACTTAAGTACAAGAAGAGTGAATCTTCTAAGGGTTTGTTTTTTGAGCGGCTCCTGGGGGACCTGTATTAGATTCCGATGCACCAGTGCAGGTTTACTGTATCCCTTGGACCTTCACATTGACCATGAAACACAGAAATTGCATCGGGATTGAGTACAAAAGGGACAATGCCGTCTTAAGTACAAGAAGTGTGAATGTTCTAAGAGTTTGTGGTTTGAGCGGCTCCTGGGAGACCAGTACTAGATTCCAATGCACCAGTGCAGGTTTACTGTATCCCTTGGACCTTCACATTGACCTTGAAACACAGAAATCGCATCGAGTTTGAATACAAAATGGACAATGCCGACTTAAGTACAAGAAGAGTGAATCTTCTAAGAGTTTGTGGTTTGAGCGGCTCCCGGGACCCCAGTATTAGATTCCGAAGCACCAGTGCAGGTTTACTGTATCCCTTGGACCCTCACATTGACCATGAAACACCGAAATTACATCGGGATTGAATACAATAGGGACAATGCCGACTTAAGGACAAGAAGAGTGAATCTTCCAAGAGATTGTGGTTTGAGCGGCTCCTGGGAGGCCAGTATTAGATTCAGATTCACCAGTGCAGGTGTACTGTATCTGTTGGACCTTCTCATTGACCATGAATGACAGATATCGCATCGGGATTGAATACAAAAATCACAATGCCGACTTAAGTACAAGTAGAGTAAATCTTCTTAGAGTTTGTGCTTTGAGCGGCTCCTGCGAGACTAGCATTAGATTCCGATGGACCAGTGCAGGTTCACTGTTTCCCGTGGACCTTGGCATTGACCATAAAACACAGAAATCGCATTGGGATTGAATACAAAACGGATAATGCCGACTTAAGGACAACAAGAGTGAATCTTCCAAGAATTTGTGGTTTGAGCGGCTCCTGGGAGACCAGTATTACATTCCGATGCACCAGTGCTGGTTTACTGTATCCCTTGGACATTCACATTGACCATGAAAGAAAGAAATTGGATCGGGATTGAATACAAAAGGCACAATAACGACGAAAGTACCACAAGAGTGAAACTTCTAAGAGTTTGTGGTTTGAGCGGCTCCTGGGAGACCAGTTTTAGATTCCGATGCACCAGTGCAGGTTTACTGTATCCCTTGGACCTTCACATTGACCATGAAACACAGAAATTGCATCGGGTTTGAATACAAAAGGGACAATGTAGACTTAAGTACAAGAAGAGTGAATCTTTTAAGAGATTGTGATTTGAGCGGCTCCTGGGAGACCAGTGATAGATTCCGATGCACCAGTTCAGGTTTACTGTATACCTTGGACATTCACATTCACCATGAAACACAAATTTTGCATCGGGATTGAATACAAAAGGGACAAGGCCGACTTAAGTACAAGTAGCGTGAATCTTCTAAGGAATTGGGGTTTGAGCGGCCCCTGGGAGACCAGTATTACATTCCGATGCACCAGTGCAGAATTTACTGTATCCCTTGGTCCTTCACATTGACCATAAGACACAGAAATTGCTTCGGGATTCAATACAAAAGGGACTATCCCGACTTAAGTACAAGAAGAGTGAATCTCCTAAGAGTTTGTGGTTTGAGCGGTTCCTAGGAGACCAGCGTTAGATTCCGATGCACCAGTGCAGGTTTACTGTATCCCTTGGACCTTCACATTGACCATGAAACACGGAAATCGCATTGGGATTGAATACTAAAGGGACAATGTCGAGTTCTGGACAACAAGAGTGAATCTTCTAAGAATTTGTGATTTTAACGGCCCCTGGGAGACCAGTATTACATTCCGATGCACCAGTGCAGGTTTACTGTATCCCTTGGACGTTCACATTGACCATGAAAGACAGAAATCGAACAGGGATTGAATACAAAAGTCACAATGCCAACTTAAGTACTAGAAGAGTGAACTTCTAAGAATTTGTCGTTTGAGCGGCTCCTGGGAGACCAGTACAAGATTCAGAAGCACCAGTGCAGGTTTACTGTATCCCTTGGACCTTCCCATTCGCCATGAAACACAAAATTTGCATTGGGATTGAATACCAAACTGGCAATGCCGACTTAAGTACAAGAAGAGTGAATCTTCTAAGAGTTTGTGGTTTGAGCGGCTCCTGGGAGACCAGTATTAGATTCCGTTGCACCAGTTCTGGTTTACTGTATCCCTTGGACATTCACACTGACCATGAAACACATATCCGCAGAAGCTACCCGTCTGCGGATATTAATAGTGATCACAACCTTGTAATGATGAAATGCTTACTCAAACTCAAGCGATTAGAGAGAAAAACGAACAAAGTATGGAACAGAGATAACCTAAAGTCTGAAGAACTAGTGATCCCTTATGCACGGAAAACTGATGAGATGGCATCAAACATTATTCCCGGGAGTACTAACGAGGAGTGGAAACAAATCAAAGAAGGCATACATAAAGCAGCAGAAGAATTTATTGGGAAAGCCAAACCTGTAAACAGGAAAGAGTGGATAACACCTGAAATAATTTGTCTAATGGAAGAAAGAAGACTATACAAAAATGCCTCTGACGAGCAAAGCGAAAACAAATATAGAAAGCTTAGAAACCAAATAAACAGAGAATCTAGGAAAGCAAAAGAAAATTACCTCAACAGCATTTGTAAAGAGGTGGAGGAAAACATGGTTAAAGGAAAAACTGACTTGGCCTACAGAACAATAAAACAAAACTTTGCTAAACGGAAAGTAAAATCTTCAGGAACTATAAAGAACAAAGAGGGCAAGGTACTATTTGGATATGACACGCTGAAGAGATGGCAAGAATACATTGAAGAGCTATATCAAGGAGACCCTCTAACAGATAATATGATAGAATTAAGCGAAGAAGTAGAGAAAGAAGAACTAGGGGACACAATTCTGAAAGATGAATTTGAAAAAGCACTAAAAGAACTACCAGATAAGAAAGCGGCAGGTGTTGATGATATACCTTCTGAACTAATTAAGAAATCAGGAGACAAAATGAAAGCTACATTACTGCAACTCATACAGAAAATATACAAAACAGGTGAAGTTCCTGAAGACTATCAGAAATGCATCATATTCCCCATACCTAAGAAAGCATCTACTATGGACTGTGAAAACCATCGAACACTCAGTCTTCTTTCACACGCATCAAAAATTCTAATAAGAATAATTTTGAAAAGAGTTGAAAACCAATTGAATAGCACTCTAAGTGAAGACCAATTCGGTTTTAGAAGCGGTGTAGGGACGAGGGAAGCAATCTTATCTTTAAGACTAATAATTGAGAAACAAATTTCCAAAAACAAACAAGTATTTATAGCCTTCGTAGACCTCGAAAAGGCATTTGACAATGTTGTATGGCCAGAAATGTTTAGAATTCTGAAGAAGGCTGGTCTGAAATATAATGATAGAAGGATAATCTTTAAAATATACCAAAATGAAACAGCCTTAGTTAAGAAGGAAAACAAAGAAGAAACAGCAAGAATAAGGAAAGGAGTGAGACAGGGATGCCCACTATCTCCAGTAATTTTCAACGCATATATCCAAGAAGCAATAGACAAAATAAGAGAGAATATTGAAGTAGGAATAAAACTTAACGGAATGAAAATAGATATGTTGCGATATGCAGATGATATCGCCATAATTACAGAAAGGAAAGAAGATTTAGAAGCCGCACTCAATGAAATGGAAAACACCTTAAAAGAACAGTATGGAATGAAAATAAATAAGAAAAAGACTAAAGTGATGGTGAGTGGCGCCCTGAACTACAATGAACCCATACGAATAACAATAAAGGGAGAGAAACTAGGGCAGGTTACAGAATTTAACTACTTAGGTAGCAAAATAACAGCAGATGGAAGGAGCAAAAGTGACATTAAAAACAGAATACAACTTGCCAAAATAGCATTCAATGGAAAAAGAAACTTACTGACGAGTAGAAATGTTAGTTTAGACGTAAGAAAGAGAGTCATGAAAACCTATGTGTGGAGTACAGCCCTTTACGGATGTGAAACTTGGACTAGTGGAAAAGAAGAAAAGAGAAGATTAGAGGCATTCGAAATGTGGTGCTACCGGAGAATGGAAAAAATCAGCTGGCGAGACAAGGCTACAAACGAAGATGTCCTCAGAAGAGTGAAAGAAAACAGATCTCTTTGGCGAAATATACAGAAAAGAAGAATAACCTTCATAGGTCACATTTTACGGCATAACAATTTCATTAAGAGAATATTAGAAGGAATCATTGAAGGAAGAACTCGCCGAGGACGACCTAGATTAAGCTACATTCAACAAGTAATAAATGACATCGGGTGCCAGACCTATGCAGATATGAAGAAGAAAGTTGACAAAAGAACGGAATGGCGTGCTGCTGCCAACCAACCTGTGGGTTGATAACCGAAGAAGAAGAAGAAGAAGATGAAACACAGAAATTGCATCGGGATTGAATACAAAATGCACAAAGGCGACTTAAGTACAAGAAGAGTCAATCTCCTAAGAGATTGTGGTTTGAGCGGTTCCTCGGAGACCACTACTAGAATCCGATGCACCAGTGCAGGTTTACTGTATCCCTTGGACGTTCACATTCACCATGAAACACAGAAATCACAATGGGTTAGAAATCAAAACTGACAATGCCGACTTAAGTACAAGAAGAGTGAATCTTCTAAGAGTTTTTGGTTTGAGCGGCTCCTGGGACACCAGTACAAGATTCAGAAGCACCAGTGCAGGTTTACTGTATCCCTTGGACTTCCCATTCACCATGAAACACAAAATTTGCATTGGGATTGAATACCAAAGGAGCAACGCCGACTTAAGTACAAGAAGAGTGAATCTTCTAAGAGTTTGTGGTTTGAGCGGCTCCTGGGAGACCAGTATTAGATTCCGATGCACCAGTTCTGGTTTACTGTATTCCTTGGACCTTCACATTGACCATGAAAGACAGAAATCGAACCGGGATTGAATACAAAAGTCACAATACTGACTTAAGTACAAGAAGAGTGAACTTCTAAGAATTTGTGGTTTGAGCGGCTCCTGGGAGACCAGTATTACATTCCGGTGCACCAGTGCAGGTTTACGGTATCCCTTGGACCTTCACATTGACCATGAAACATAGAAATTGGATCGGGATTGAATACAAAAGGCACAAAGCCGACATAAGTAAAAGACGAGTGGATCTTCTAAGGGTTTGTGGTTTGAGCGGCTCCTGGTAGACTAGTTTCAGATTCAGATGCACCACCAGGTTTACCGTATCCCTTGGACCTACACATTGACATGAAACACAGAGATTGCATCGGGATTGAATACAAAAAGGATAAGGCCGATTTAAGTACAAGAAGAATTATTCTTCTTAGAGTTTGAGGTTTGAGCGGCAACTGGGAGGCCAGTATTAGATTCCGATGCACCAGTGCAGGTTTACTGTATCCCTTGGACCTTCACATTGACCATGAAGCACAGAAATTGCATCGGGATTGAATACAAAGTTACTATGCCGACTTAAGTACAAGAAGAGTGAATCTTCTAAGGGTTTGTGGTTTGAGCGGCTCCTGGGAGACCAGTATTAGATTGCGATGCACCAGTGTAGGTTTACTGTATCCCTTGGACCTTCACATTGACCATGAATCACAGAAAATGCATCGGGATTGAACAAAAAAGGGACAATGCCGACTTAATAAGAAGAAGAGTGAATCATCTAAGAGTTTGTGATTTGAGCGCTCCTGGGAGACCAGTATTAGATTCCAATTCACCAGTGCAGGTTTACTGTATCCCTTGGACCTTCACATTGACCAAGAGACACAGAAATCGCATTGGGATTGAATACCAAAGGAACAATGCCGATTTAAGGACAACAAGATTGAATCTTCTAAGAATTTGGGGTACGGGCGGCTCCTGGGAGACCAGTGATATATTCTGAAGCACCAGTGCAGGTTTGCTGTATCCCTTGGACTTTGACATTGACCATGAAACACAGAAATTGCATCGGGATTGAATACAAAAGGCACAATGCCAACTTCAGTACAAGAAGAGTGAATCATCTAGGATTTTGCGGTTTTAGTGGCTCCTGAGAGGCCAGTATTAGATTCCGATGCACGAGCGATGGTCTACTGTATCTTTCAGACCTACACATTGACCATGAAAACAGAAATTGGATCAGGTTTGAATACAAAAGAGACAATGCCGACTTAAGTACAAGAAGAGTGAATATTCAAAGAGTTTGCGATTTGAGCGGCTCCTGGGAGGCCAGTATTACATTCCGATTCACCAGTGCAGGTTTACTGTATCCCTTGGACCTTCACATTGACCATGAAAAACAGATATCACATCGGGATTGAATACAAAAGACACAATGCCCATTTAAGTACAAGAAGAGTGAATCTTCTACAAGTTTGTGCTTTGAGCGGCTCCTGCGAGACCAGCATTAGATTCCGATGCACCAGTGCAGGTTTACAGTATCCCGTGGACCTTCACATTGACCAGTAAATACAGAAATCGCATTGGGATTGAATACTAATGTTACAATGCCGACTTCAGGACAACAAGGGTGAATCCTCTAAGAATTTGTGATTTGGGTGTCTCCTGGGAGATCCGTATTAGATTCCGATTCACCACTGCATGTTTACTGTATCCTTTGGACATTCACATTGACCATGAAAGACAGATATCGCATCGGGATTGAATATAAAGGTCACAATGCCGACTTAAGTACAAGAAGAGTGAATCTTCTAAGAGTTTGTGCTATGAGCGTCTCCTGGGTTACCAGTGTTACATTCCGATGCACCAGTGCAAGTCTACTGTATCCCTTGGACCTTCACATTGACCATGAAACACAGAAATTGGATCGGGATTGAATACAAAAAGCACAATGCCGACTTAAGTACAAGAAGAGTGAATCTTCTAAGAGTTTGTGTTTATAGCGGCTCGTGGTAGACCAATACCGAATTCCGATGGACCACCAGGTTTACTGCATCCCTTGACCCACACATTGACCATGAAACAAAGAAATTGCATCGGGATTGAATACAAAAAGGACAATAACGACTTAAGTACAAGAAGAATTGATCTTCTTAGAATTTGAGGTTTGAGCGGCAACTGTGAGGCCAGTATTCGATTACGATGCACCAGTGCAGGTTTACTGTATCCCTTGGACCTTCACATTGATCATGGAACACAGAAATTGCAGGGGGTTTGAATATAAAAGGGACAATGCCGAATTAAGTACAAGAAGAGTGAATCTTCAGAGAGTTTGTGATTTGAGCGGCTCCTGGGAGACCAGTATTTGTTTCCGATTCACCAGTGCAGGTTTGCTGTATCCATTAGAACTTCACGTTGACCATGAAACACAGAAATCGCATTGGGATTGAATAGAAAAGGGACACGCCGAATTAAGGACGACAAGAGTGAATCTTCTAAGAATTTGGGGTTCGAGCGGCTGCTGGGAGACCACTGATAAATTCCGACGCACCAGGGCAGGTTTACTGTATCTCTTGGACCTTCACATTGACCATGAAACACAGAAATTGCATCGGGATTGAATACAAAATGCACAATGCCAACTTGAGTACAATAAGAGTGAATCATCTAAGAGTTTGTGGTGTGAGCGGCTCCTGGGAGACCAGTATTAGATTCCGATGCACCAGTGCAGGTCTGCTGTAACCCTTGGGCCAACAAATTGACCATGAAACAGGGAAATTGCATCGAGTTTGAATACAAAAGGGACAATGCAGACTTAAGTACAAGAAGAGTGAATCTTCTAAGAGTTTGTGGTTTGAGCGGCTCCTGGGAGACCAGTATTAGATTCCGATGCACCAGTGCAGGTTTACTGTATCCCTTGGACCTTCACATTGTCCATGAAACACTGAAATTTTATCAGGATTGAATTCAAAGCGGACAATGCCGACTTAAGTACAAGAAGAGTAAATCTTCTAAGAGGTTGTGGTTTGAGCGGCTCCTGGGAGACCAGTATTAGATTCCGGTGCACAGTTCAGGTTTACTGTATCCCTTGTACCTTCACATTGACCATAAAACACAGAAATTGCATCGGGATTGTATACAAACGGACTATGCTGACTTAAGTACATGAAGAGTGAATCCTCTAAGGGTTTGTGGTTTGAGCGTCTTTTGGGAGACCTGTATTAGATTCCGATGCACCAGTGCAGGTTTACTGTATCCCTTGGACCTTCACATTGACCATCAAACACAGAAACTGCATCGGGATTGAGTACAAAGGGGACAATGCCGACTTAAGTACAAGAAGAATGAATGTTCTAAGAGTTTGTGATTTGAGCGGCTCCTGGGAGACCAGTATTAGATTTTGATTCACCAGTACAGGTTTACTGTAACCCGTGGACCATCACATTGACCATGAAAGACAGATATCGCATCGGGATTGAATACAAAAGTCACAATGCCGACTTAAGTACAAGAAGAGTGAATCTTCTAAGAGCTTTTTGCTTTGAGCTGCTCCTGGGAGACCAGTATGAGATGCCGATGCATCGGTGCAGGTTTACTGTATCCCTTGGACCTTCACATTGACCATTAAACACAGAAATCGCAATGGGATAGAATACAAAACGCACAATGCCGACTGAAGTACAAGAAGAGTGAATCTTCTAAGAGTTTGTTGATTGAGCGGTTCCTTGGAGACCAGTACTAGATACCGATGCACCGGTGCAGGTTTACTGTATCCCTTGGACCTTCACATTCACCATGAAACACAGAAATCACAATGGGATACAATTCAAAATTGACAATGCCGACTTAAGTACAAGAAGAGTGAATCTTATAAGAAATTGTGATTAGAGCGGCTCCTGGGTGACCAGTATTGTATTCCGATGCACCAGTGCAGATTTACTGTATCAGTTGGTCCTTCACATTGATCATGAAACAGAGAAATCACATCGGGATAGAATACAAAACGCCCAATGACGACTTAAGTACAAGAAGAGTGAAAGATTAGAGAGTTTGTGGTTTGAGCGACTCCTGGGAGACCAGTTTTAGATTCCGATGCACCAGTGCAGGTTTACTGTATCCCTTGGACCTTCACATTGACCATGAAACACAGAAATTGCATCGGGTTTGAATATAAAAGGGACAATGCCGAGTTAAGTACAAGAAGAGTGAATCTTCTAAGAGTTTTTGGTTTGAGCGGCTCCTGGGAGACCAGTACAAGATTCAGATGCACCAGTGCAGGTTTACTGTATCCCTTGGACATTCTCATTCACCATGAAACACAAATTTGCATTGGGATTGAATACCAAAAGGACAATGCCGGCTTAAGTACAAGAAGAGTGAATCTTCTAAGAGTTTATGGCTTGAGCGGCTCCTGGGAGACCAGTATTAGATTCCGATGCACCAGTTCTCGTTTACTGTATCCCTTGGACTTTCACACTGACCATGAAACACAGAAATTGCATCGGGATTGAATACAAACGGCACAAAGCCGACTTAAGTACAAGAAGAGTGAATCTCCTAAGAGTTTGTGGTTTGAGCGGTTCCTAGGAGACCACCACTAGATTCCGATGCACCAGTGCAGGTTTACTGTATCCCTTGGACCTTCACATTCACCATGAAACACAAAATTTGCATTGGGATTGAATACCAAAGGGGCAATGCCGACTTAAGTACAAGAAGAGTGATTATTCTAAGAGTTTGTGGTTTGAGCGGCTCCTGGTAGACTAGTTTCAGATTCCGATGCACCACCATGTTTACCGTATCCCTTGGACCTACACATTGACATGAAACACAGAGATTGCATCGGGATTGAATACAAAAAGGACAATGCCGATTTAAGTACGAGAAGAATTAATTTTCTTAGAGTTTGAGGTTTGAGCGGCAACTGGGAGGCCAGTATTAGATTCCGATGCACCAGTGCAGGTTCACTGTATCCCTTGGACCTTGACATTTACCATGAAACCCAGAAATCACAATGGGATAGAATTCAAAATTCACAATGCTCACTTAAGTACAAGAAGAGTGAATCTTATAAGAAATTATGATTTGAGCGGTTCCTGGAAGACCAGTATTGGATTCCGATGCACCAGCGCAGGTTTTCTGTATCCCTTGGACCTTCACATTGACCATGAAACTCAGAAATTCTATCGGGATTGAATACAAAAGTTACTATGCCGACTTAAGTACAAGAAGAGTGAATCTTCTAAGGGTTTGTGGTTTGAGCGGCTCCTGGGAGACCAGTATTAGATTCCGATTCACCAGTGCAGGTTTACTGTATCCCTTGGACCTTCACATTGACCATGAGACACAGAAATCGCATTGGGATTGAATACAAAAGGGACAATGCCGAATTAAGGAGAACAAGATTGAATCTTCTAAGAATTTGGGGTTCGGGCGGCTCCTGGGAGACCAGTGATATATTCTGAAGCACCAGTGCAGGTTTACTGAATCCCTTGGACTTTGACATTGACCATGAAACACAGAAATTGCATCGGGATTGAATACAAAAGGCACAATGCCAACTTCAGTACAAGAAGAGTGAATCATCTAAGATTTTGCGGTTTGAGCGGCTCCTGAGAGGCCAGTATTAGATTCCGATGCACCAGTGATGGTGTACTGTATCTTTTGGACCTACACATTGACCATGAAACACAGAAATTGCATCAGGTTTGAATACAAAAGAGACAATGCCGACGTAAGTACAAGAAGAGTGAATATTCTAAGAGTTTGTGGTTTGAGCGGCTCCTGGGAGACCAGTATTAGATTCCGATGCACCAGTGCAGGTTTACTGTATCCCTTGGACCTTCACATTGTCCATGAAACACTGAAATTTTATGAGGATTGAATTCAAAGCGGACAATTCCGACTTAAGTACAAGAAGAGTGAATCTTCTAAGATTTTGTGGTTTGAGCGGCTCCTGGGAAAGCAGTATAAGATTCCGATGCACCAGTGCAGGTTTACTGTATCCCTTGGACCTTCACATTGCCCATGAAACAAAGAAATTGCATCGGGATTGAATGCAAAATGGACAATGCCGACTTAAGTACGAGAAGAGTAAATCTTCTAAGAGGTTGTGGTTTGAGCGGCTCCTGGGAGACCAGTATTAGATTCCGGTGCACAGTTCAGGTTTACTGTATCCCTTGTACCTTCACATTGACCATAAAACACAGAAATTGCATCGGGATTGTATACAAACGGACTATGCTGACTTAAGTACATGAAGAGTGAATCCTCTAAGGGTTTGTGGTTTGAGCGTCTTTTGGGAGACCTGTATTAGATTCCGATGCACCAGTGCAGGTTTACTGTATCCCTTGGACCTTCACATTGACCATCAAACACAGAAACTGCATCGGGATTGAGTACAAAGGGGACAATGCCGACTTAAGTACAAGAAGAGTGAATGTTCTAAGAGTTTGTGATTTGAGCGGCTCCTGGGAGACCAGTATTAGATTTTGATTCACCAGTACAGGTTTACTGTAACCCGTGGACCATCACATTGACCATTAACGACAGATATCGCATCGGGATTGAATACAAAAGTCACAATGCCGACTTAAGTACAAGAAGAGTGAATCCTCTAAGAGCTTTTTGCTTTGAGCGGCTCCTGGGAGACCAGTATGAGATGCCGATGCATCGGTGCAGGTTTACTGTATCCCTTGGACCTTCACATTGACCATGAAAACAGAAATCGCAATGGGATAGAATACAAAACGCACAATGCCGACTGAAGTACAAGAAGAGTGAATCTTCTAAGAGTTTGTTGATTGAGCGGTTCCTTGGAGACCAGTACTAGATTCCGATGCACCAGTGCAGGTTTACTGTATCCCTTGGACCTTCACATTGACCATGAAACACAGAAATTGCATTGGGTTTGAATGTAAAAGGGACAATGCCGAGTTAAGTACAAGAAGAGTGAATCTTCTAAGAGTTTTTGGTTTGAGCGGCTCCTGGGAGACCAGTACAAGATTCAGATGCACCAGTGCAGGTTTACTGTATCCCTTGGACCTTCTCATTCACCATGAAACACAAATTTGCATTGGGATTGAATACCAAAGGGACAATGCCGGCTTAAGTACAAGAAGAGTGAATCTTCTAAGAGTTTATGGCTTGAGCGGCTCCTGGGAGACCAGTATTAGATTCTGATGCACCAGTTCTCCTTTACTGTATCCCTTGGACTTTCACACTGACCATGAAACACAGAAATTGCATCGGGATTGAATACAAACGGCACAAAGCCGACTTAAGTACAAGAAGAGTGAATCTCCTAAGAGCTTGTGGTTTGAGCGGTTCCTAGGAGACCACCACTAGATTCCGATGCACCAGTGCAGGTTTACTGTATCCCTTGGACCTTCACATTCACCATGAAACACAGAAATCGCAATGGGATAGAAATCGAAATTGACAAAGCCGACTTAAGTACAAGAAGAGTGAACCTTACAAGAAATTGTGATTAGAGCGGCTCCTGGGAGACCAGTATTGGATTTCGAAGCACCAGTGCAGGTTTACTGTATCAATTGGTCCTTCACATTGATCATGAAACTGAGAAATCGCATCGGGATTGAATACAAAACGCACAATGACGACTTAAGTACAAGAAGAGTGAAACTTTTAAGAGTTTGTGGTTTGAGCGGCTCCTGGGAGACCAGTTTTAGATTCCTATGCACCGGTGCAGGTTTACTGTATCCCTCGGACTTTCACATTGACCATGAAACACAGAAACTGCATCGGGTTTGAATATAAAAGAGACAATGCCGACTTAAGTACAAGAAGAGTGAATCTTGTAAGAGATTTTGGTTTGAGCGGCTCCTGGGACACCAGTACAAGATTCAGAAGCACCAGTGCAGGTTTACTGTATCCCTTGGACCTTCACATTCACCATGAAACACAAAATTTGCATTGGGATTGAATACCAAAGGGGCAATGCCGACTTAAGTACAAGAAGAGTGAATCTTCTAAGAGTATGTGGTTTGAGCGGCTCCTGGTAGACTAGTTTCAGATTCCGATGCACCACCATGTTTACCGTATCCCTTGGACCTACACATTGACATGAAACACAGAGATTGCATCGGGATTGAATACAAAAAGGACAATGCCGATTTAAGTACGAGAAGAATTTATTTCTTAGAGTTTGAGGTTTGAGCGGCAACTGGGAGGCCAGTATTAGATTCCGATGCACCAGTGCAGGTTTACTGTATCCCTTGGACCCTGACATTTACCATGAAACACAGAAATCACAATGGGATAGAATTCAAAGTTCACAATGCTCACTTAAGTACAAGAGGAGTGAATCTTATAAGAAATTATGATTTGAGCGGCTCCTGGGAGACCAGTATTGGATTCCGATGCACCAGAGCAGGTTTTCTGTATCCCTTGGACCTTCACATTGACCATGAAACACAGAAATTGCATCGGGATTGAATACAAAAGTTACTATGCCGACTTAAGTACAAGAAGAGTGAATCTTCTAAGGTTTTGTGGTTTGAGCGGCTCCTGGGAGACCAGTATGAGATTCCGATTTACCAGTGCAGGTTTACTGTATCCCTTGGACCTTCACATTGACCATGAGACACAGAAATCGCATTGGGATTGAATACAAAAGGGACAATGCCGAATTAAGGAGAACAAGATTGAATCTTCTAAGAATTTGGGGTTCGGGCGGCTCCGGGGAGACCAGTGATATATTCTGAAGCACCAGTGCAGGTTTACTGAATCCCTTGGACTTTGACATTGACCATGAAACACAGAAATTGCATCGGGATTGAATACAAAAGGCACAATGCCCACTTCAGTTCAAGAAGAGTGAATCATCTAGGATTTTGCGGTTTGAGCGGCTCCTGAGAGGCCAGTATTAGATTCCGATGCACCAGTGATGGTGTACTGTATCTTTTGGACCTACACATTGACCATGAAACACAGAAATTGCATCAGGTTTGAATACAAAAGAGACAATGCCGACGTAAGTACAAGAAGAGTGAATATTCTAATAGTTTGTGGTTTGAGCGGCTCCTGGGAGACCAGTATTAGATTCCGATGCACCAGTGCAGGTTTACTGTATCCCTTGGACCTTCACAGTGTCCATGAAACACAGAAATTGCATCGGGATTGAATACAAAATGGACAATGGCGACTTAAATACAATAAGAGTGAATCTTCTAAGAGTTTGTGGTTTGAGCGGCTCCTGGGAGACCAGGATTAGATTCTGATGCACCAGTGCAGGTTTACTGTATCCCTTGGACCTTCACATTGTCCATGAAATACAGAAATTGCATCGGGATTGAATACAAAATGGTCAATGCCGCCTTAAGTACGAGAAGAGTTAATCTTCTAAGAGTTTGTGGTTTGAGCGGCTCCTGGGAGACCAGTATTAGATTCCGGTGCACGAGTTCAGGTTTACTGTATCCCTTGGACCTTCACATTGACCATAAAACACAGAAATTGCATCGGGATAGAATACAAACGGACTATGCCGACTTAAGTACAAGAAGAGTGAATCTTGTAAGGGTTTGTGGTTTGAGCGGCTCCTGGGAGACCTGTATCAGATTCCGATGCACCAGTGCAGGTTTACTGTATCCCTTGGACCTTCACGTTGACCATGAAACACAGAAATTGCATCGGGATTGAATACAAAAGGGACAATGCCGAGTTACGTACAAGAAGAGTGAATCTTCTAAGAGTTTGTGATTTGAGCGGCTCCTGGGAGACCAGTATTAGATTCCGATTCACCAGTACAGTTTTACTGTATCCCGTGGACCTTCATATTGACCATGAAAGACAGATGTCGCATCGTGATTTAATACAAAATTCACAATGCTTACTCTGTCATGGCGGCTGCAGTGTAACACGTGTTAAGTTTGGCTCGCGAAATTTAGTTGAATTCGAAGGTGTTCTCGCAGATGGTGTTGTCTAGTACAAGTGGTAATCGTGAAAACGACAGTGTTCTGTGCAGTAGTGCTATTATTTTTGTGTGCTCCGCCAATATCTTCGAGAAAATGGTAAACAGAAGAGTGAACAGCAGTGCGTCCAGAAGCGGGGAAGCAGCAGGTGCGGCGGGCCCGCTCTTGGCGGAAGGTGCGGCCGCGTCTCCCGGTATAGCGGAACTGGTCAGCTCTGAGCTAAACGCTGCGCTTCGCGATAAAAACAATCTCGATCTGATAGCAGGCACTATATCAGATACTGTAACGGCGGCAGTATTGCCCAAAGTGCGTGGTAAACTGTTGAGGCCAATACTGCCGAAATTACAGCACTAAAAAGGTCTGTGTTTGAATACGAGAAAAAGGCACGAGAGTTGGAAGTGAAACTATCTGCCGCAACTGACGAACTAGAACAGTACCAAAGGCGAAATAGTCTACAACTGTTTGGAGAATTAGAAAATAAGGAAGAAGACACGGACAACCTGCTTATACAGGTTGCGCGTGAAAAATTAGGCGTTGAAATGACGAAGGCAGACATTGACAGGAGCCATCGGGTGGGACGAAAACTACCAGGTGCCACCAAACCTCGTCCAATAATAATTAAATTTGTCTCGTACCGAAAAAGTGCAGAGATCTTTACCCAGAAGAAGAAGTTAGCAAGGACAGGGCTTACAATAAGGGAAGATCTGACACACGAACTGCTAAAAATTTTAAACAGTGCCATATCCCATTTCGGTCTTCAGAATGTGTGGACTCAGGATGGCAGAGTAATCATTAAGACAGCAGCTGGAAAGAAGACAGTCACAAACATGACAGAACTGAATAGTATTAAGTGAAGCTACTCGAGCCAAAAGTGCAAACTTAACACCATTTGCAATTGTAACAGCCCCAATACTCATATATAGTCTTGTAATTTTATTAATTTTTTAATTATACCCATATTTGTACCTTCAACTAATTGTTTTTGTAACTGTATTAACTTTTCACTATTTTTTTGTGTCTGTAGCTCTAACCATTACTTAATTTTAGTTACTGCTAATACTTTTTTCATTTTCTCAGTTTATTCTCTTCCGTTCTGAAATAGTTCTATTGCAATTATTAGTCTCTCCTTTAGTTCATTAATCACCCATCTCTTCAGTTTAAATTGTTCATAACAAAAATCACCATCAGTATCACTTTAGCAAATTTCAATCTAATTGTAGCTTCCTACGATAATCACTACCAGTATCACTTTAGTAAATTTCAATTTAATTCTAGCTTCCTACGATAATCTATTAATTATTAAGCTTACTTCTCTCTGCTGGCACCATCGGCCTCTTAAATCACTCCCTTTTCCCTTATTTCCACCCTAAGCTGTTTAAAATACGCTAATTACATTTCTCCTCTTACGACAGAGGATACACAGTGACACACAGCCGTCACTATTGTGGTCATATTCTCCTTGCACCGAATACCACTAATCCATTTTCTATACTCCCGCCACCTCAGGAAATCTTTAGCAGTCGCCTTTCTTTCGGCACTCGCGGTGTCACAAACAGGGCGTGCAAAATCTCGGACACCCCTGTGTTATGTCACTTGGCGGAAGCAGCGGCCAGTGCCCCTCGCGGCAGGTAGTGTCTAACAAAGGGACAAACCAGTCTGCCACCCTATTCCAGGCTGCTCAGCGGAACGCGTCAGAGCTTTTAGCAGCTCACTGCAACATCCAGTCTTTACCTGCGCATTACGAAGAACTTAGCCTCCTCTTCAACCAACTAAACTACCACGTAATCCTCTTATCCGAAACGTGGTTGAAACCACACGTATCCTCTGCATCTTTTCATCTCCCAGGGTACACATTTCTTAGGGCAGACGGATCAAAAAAGCGAGGTGGCGGGGTCGGCGCGTACATACGAACAGATCTCAAAGCGAAAGTCTTATGTACGTCAAATCCTGCTGAAGAAAAAGAGGCTGAATTCATGTTCATTGAAATAAATATACAAAGTCGGAAATTCTTGACTGGCGTCGTGTATAAGCCGCCAAAAATAAGCTCAATGAGTTCCTTCCAGTCGGAATTACATTCACTTCAGTGTCAATACGAACATGTCATCGTAATGGGTGACTTGAACATAGACTTGCTAAGAGACACTCCCTCCGCAATAAACCTAAGAAGACTGTTTAGTTGCAATAGCATGAACATTCTTCCATTACAACCTACACACCATACGGCGCACAGTCATACTCTTATAGACGTAATCGCAACGAAACAGACTGACAAAGTAAGAGATGTTGGTCAAACATCGGCCCCTGGCCTCTCAGCACATGATGTAATATTCCTGGCCTACTCTGTGCAGCACCCCAAGGATCAAATCGCGTTACATAACTTGTAGGAACATGAAACGTATTGACCTTGACGCTCTAACAGCCGATTGCTCAGAAATCTCATGGCATCAAATAATCAGAAAACCCACAATCGACGGCAAAATTAATGAACTTGGTGATAAACTCACTGCCCTCTATGACAAACATGCACCTGTGCGCACAATCCGTGTAAGAAAATCTCCTGCTCCATGGCTGACAGCTGAATTACGTCAAATGATGACTAATAGGGATGCTGCCCACAGGCGTTTCAAGGCAGATCCGAAACCCGAGCGTTTCGAAGAATATAGAAAGCTACGGAACAGAGTGAAACAATGCATTCGCAATGCTAAAATCAGGCACGCTCGCCCCTTGTATGCAGCGATCTGACGCCCACGACTCTATGGAAGAATCTCCGTAGCTTGGGGGTCGGAAAGGCAAAATCGGAAACTACTTTTCATGTGTCAGCTAACGAATTAAATGAATTCTTCTCTGCACCTCTGAATACCAGCACAGCTGATAATTACCGTCCACAAGAATCCCCAAACAGGATAACTAACAACGATACCTTCCATCTAAAACATGTAACAACAAATACGGCAAGAAAAGCAATAATGAGAATCTCTTCTGATGCAATAGGCAACGACAGTATCGGTATAACCATGATTAAGAATGTTGCCGATATCTTAGTACCTGTCTTCACTGACATATTTAATTTTTCCCACATGAACGGAATATATCCCACTGCATGGAAAAGAAGCCTAATTCGACCCATCCCTAAGATCGAAAACCCGCAACTGCCTAGTGATTACCGACCAATTAGCATACTGCCTGCTGTTTCCAAAGCACTTGAATATATTGTTCATGACCAAATCACTGAACACTTGCATGAATTCAGCCTATATGACTAATTTCAATCCGGTTTCCGTAAACATCACAGCACAAACACTGCTCTAATTAAAGTAATTGATGACCTGAAATATGCCATCGACAATCGAAAGGCAACAATATTGACGCTACTGGACTTCAGCAAAGCTTTTGACACTGTTAACTTTGACATATTGCTCAGAAAAATGCAACAGCTTAATTTCTCTGATAGTGCAATGAGATGGTTTGAAAGCGACTTAAAAGACAGACAGCAATGAGTTATCTGCGTAAATGAAAACTCTTCCTGGAAACATGTTTCCTCAGGAGTGCCACAAGGATCAGTCTTAGGACCACTTTTGTTTTCTTTATATGTCAACGATATTTCATCGGTTCTGTCCTGCTGTAAATATCATTTCTATGCCGACGACCTCCAGCTCTACCTAAGCGTAAGACCTGAAGATGTAAACACTGCAATCGCTCAGATGAATGATGATCTGTCTTCAGTAGTGACATGGGCGAAAAACCTGGGGCTTAAACTAAATGCAAAAAAGACGCAAGTAATCTTAATAGCCCATCAGAAATTAATAAGTTCAGTTTTCCGCGAACGGCTACCTCCTATTCTGCTCGACGGTACTCCAATACCATATCAGAAAACAGTGAAGAACTTGGGTGTAACTTTGGATGAGCATCTCAACTGGGCGGAGAATACAGTCGCAGTGTGCCGAAAGACGTCTGCTTGTCTCTATGCTCTCAAAAAGTTTCGGAACATATTTCCACAGGACTTGAAACGCCAGCTCGTGCAAGCACTCGTTCTACCGAACCTCCACTATTGTGATGTGATTCAACAAGGCATGAGTAGTGAAAACAAAAGACGGCTAGAGCTAACCATGAATGCCTGTGTGCGTTACACCTGCAACATTCGCCAATATGATCATGTTAGTGATTCATACTCCGAGCTGGGTGGCTGCGGCCGGACAAATTGCGTGAGTACCACACTCTATGTCTACTCCACCGACTCATCCTCGCGCAAGCACCCCAGTACCTTGCTTCAGAGATTAAAAACCTGTCATGTCATCATAATCGAAACACGAGGTCACTCTTATTTGGTATCCTAACTGTGCCCACTCACAAAGCAAAAGCTTTTGCAAACTCTTTCTCAGTTGCCACTGTCCGCCTCTGGAACAAACTGCCCCTTACCTTGCGCAAAATTCGATCTCCTGCTGCTTTTAAGAAGAAGTTGAAGCATTTCCTACTATCATCCTCACAAAGTTCTCCACAAAATTAATGTACAAGGACAATCCCCTAATCTGTAAAATAGCAAAGCTAGCATCTCCTATCTTGCTCCTGAGATGCCTTCCCCTTCATCTATCTCTATTAGCCACGCAATCTTCTTTTCCTTTATATTTCCTTAATTATGTTTCATCATGTCTCTATTCTTCTCCTCCCTTCACCATGAGTCTCCCTCATACTCCCTGCTGCCAGCACTCCTATCTAAAATCTGTCTCTTCAATAATATCTAATTATAACAGTACTTGTGACCTAAGAATATAAACTCTATATGTATGTATCTTTCCAGGTGTACCTTTCAAATTGTTTATTTCACATTTTGTACTAGATGTAGTTTAACATGATGACTAAAACATATCAATGTAAAATAAGTAGAATGCCTGGTTAGATGTAAGAGAGGGGCTGATGGCCCTAATCTTGCCAGGTGAAATAAATAAACAAATAAATAAATAAGTACGAGAAGAGTGAATCTTCTAAAAGCTTGTGCTTTGAGCGGCTCCTGGGAGACCAGTATTAGATTCCGATGCATCAGTGCAGGTTTACTGTATTCCTTGGACCTTCACATTGACCATGAAACACAGAAATCGCATCGGGATTGAATACAAAAGGCACAATACTGACTAAAGTACAAGAAGAGTGAATCTTCTAAGAGTTTGTGCTTTTAACGGCTCCTGGAAGACCAGTTCTAGATTCCGATGCTACAGTGCATGTTTACTGTATCCCTTGGACCTTCACATTGACCATGAAACACAGAAATCGCATTGGGATTGAATACAAAAGGGACACTGCCGACTTAAGAACAAGAAGAGTGAATCTTCTAAGAGTTTGTGCTTTGAGCGGCTCCTGGGAGACCAGTATTAGATTCCGACACTTCACTGCAGGTTTACTGTATCCCTCGGACCTTCACACTGACCATGAAACACAGAAATTGCATCGGGATTGAATACAAAAGGCACAATGCCGACTTAAGTACAAGAAGAGTGAATCTCCTAAGACTTTGTGGTTTGAGCGGTTCCTGGGAGACCAGTACTAGATTCCAATGCACCAGTGCAGGTTTACTGTATCCCTTGGACCTTCACATTCACCATGAAACACAAAATTTGCATCAGGATTGAATACAAAAGGGACAATGCCGACTTAAATTCAAGAAGAGTGAATCTTCTAAGAGTTTGTGGTTTGAGCGGCCCCTAGGTGACCAGTATTACATTCCGATGCACCAGTGCAGGTTTACTGTATCCCTTGGACCTTCACATTGACCATGAAACACAGAAATCGCATCGGGATATAATACAAAAGGGACAATGACGACTTAGGTACAAGAAGAGTGAATCTTCTAAGAGTTTGTGGTTTGAGCGGCTCCTGGGAGACCAGTATTAGCTTCCGATGCACCAGTGCAGGTTTCCTGTATCCCTTGGACCCTCACATTCTCCATGAAACACAGAAATTGGATCGGGATTGAATACAAAAGGCACATTGCCGACTTAAGTACAAGAAGAGTGAATCTTCTAAGAGTTTGTGGATTGAGCGGTACCTGGGAGACCAGTATTAGATTCCGATGCGCTAGTGCAGGTTTACTGTATCCCCTCGACCTTCACATTGACCATGAAACACCGAAATTACATTGGGATTGATTACAAAATTACTACGCCGACTTAAGTACAAGAAGAGTGAATCTTCCAAGAGTTTGTGGTTTGAGCGCCTCTTGGGAGACCAGTATTAGATTCCGATGCACCAGTGAAATTTTACTGTATCCCTTGGACCTTCTGCTCAGTCCGGAACCGCGCGACTGCTACGGTCGCAGGTTCGAATCCTGCCACGGGCATGGATGTGTGTGATGTTAGGTTTAGGTAGTTCTAAGTTCTAGGGGACTGATGACCACAAATGTTAAGTCCCATAGTGCTCAGAGCCGTTTTTGAACCTTGGACCTTCACATTGACCATGAAACACAGAAAATGCATCGGGATTGAATACAAAAGTGACAATGGCGACGTAAGTAAAAGAAGAGTGAATCTTCTAAGAGTTTGTGATTTGAGCGGCTCCTGTGAGACCAGTATCAGATTCCGAAGCACCAGTGCAGGTTCACTGTATCCCTTGGACACTCACATTGACCATGAATCACAGAAATTGGATTGAGATTGAATACAAAAGGCACATTGCCGACTTAAGTACAAGAAGAGTTAATCTTCTAAGAGTTTGTGGATTGAGCGCTACCTGGGATACCAGTATTATATTCCGATGCACTAGTGCAGAGTTACTGTATCCCCTCGACCTTCACATTGACCATGAAACACCGAAATTACATCAGGATTGAATACAAACTTACTACGCGGACTTAAGTACAAGAAGAGTGAATCTTCTAAGAGTTTGTGGTTTGAGCGGCTCTTGGGAGACCAGTATTAGATTCCGATGCACCAGTGAAATTTTACTGTATCCTTGGACCTTCACATTGACCATGAAACACAGAAAATGCATCGTGATTGAATACAAAAGTGACAATGGCGACGTAAGTACAAGCAGAGTGAATCTTCTAAGAGTTTGTGATTTGAGCGGCTCCTGGGAGACCAGTATCAGATTCCGAAGCAACAGTGCAGGTTTACTGTATCCCTTGGACCTTCACATTGACCATGAAACACAGAATCTGCATCGGGATTGAATACAAAAGGCACAATGCCAACTTAAGTACAAGAAGAGTGAATTCTCTAACAGTTTGTGGTTTGAGCGGCTCCTGGGAGACCAGTATTAGATTCCGATGCACCAGTGCAGGTCTACTGTATCCCTTGGACGTACACATTGACCATGAAACACCGAAATTACATCGGGATTGAATACAAAATTACTACGCCGACTTATGTACAAGAAGAGTGAATTTTCTAAGAGTTTGTGGTTTGAGCGGCTCTTGGGAGACCAGAATTAGATTCCGATGCGCCAGTGAAATTTTACTGTATCCCTTTGACCTTCACATAGACCATGAAACACAGAAAATGCATCGGGATTGAATACAAAAGTGACAATGCCGACGTAAGTACAAGAAGAGTGAATCTTCTAAGAGTTTGTGATTTGAGCGGCTCCTGGGAGACCAGTATCAGATTCCGAAGCACCAGTGCAGTTTTACTGTATCCCTTGGACCTTCACATTGACCATGAAACACAGAATCTGCATCGGGACTGAATACAAAAGGCACAATGCCATCTTAAGAACAAGAAGAGTGAATCCTCTAACAGTTTGTGGTTTGAGCGGCTCCTGGGAGACCAGTATTTGATTCCGATGCACCAGTGCAGGTCAACTGTATCCCATGGACGTACGCATTGACCATGAAACACAGAAATTGCATCGGGTTTGAATACAAATGGGACAATGCCGACTTAAGCACAAGAGGAGAGAATCTTCTAAGATTTTGTGATTTGAGCGGCTCCTGGGAGACCAGTATTAGATTCCGATGCACCAATCCAGGTTTACCGTATCCCTTGGACCTTCACATTGTCCATGAAACACAGAAATTGCATCGGGATTGAATACAAAATGGACAATGTCGACTTAAGTACGAGAAGAGTGAATCTTCTAAGAGTCTGGGGTTTGAGCGGCTCCTGTGAGACCAGTATTAGATTCCGGTGCACGCGTTCAGGTTTACTGTATCCCATGGACCTTCACATTGACCGTAAAACACAGAAATTGCATCGTGATTGAATACAAACGGACTATGCCGACTTAAGTAGAAGAAGAGCCAATCTTCTATGGGTTTGTGGTGTGAGTGGCTCCTGGGAGGCCAGAATTAGATTCCGATGCACCAGTGCAGGTTTACTGTATCCCTTGGACCTTCACATTGACCATGAAACACAGAAATTGCATCGGAGTTGAATTCAAAAGGCACAATGCCGACATAAGACAAGAAGAGTGAATCTTCTACGAATTTGTGCTTTTGGTGGCTCCTGGGAGACCAGTATTACATTCCGATGCACGAATTCAGGTTTACTGTATCCCTTGGCCTTCACATTGACGGTAAAACACAGAAATTGCACCGTGATTGATTACAAACGGACAATGCCGACTTAAGTACAAGAAGAGTGAATCATCTAAGAGTATGTGATTTGAGCGGCTCCTGGGAGACCAGTAATTCATTCCGATTCACCAGTACAGGTTTGCTGTATCCCTTGGACCTTCACATTGACCATGAAGGACAGATACCGCATCGGAATTGAATACAAAAGTCACAATGCCGAGTTAAGTTCAAGAAGAGTGAATCTTCTAAGAGTTCGTGACTTAAGCGAATCCTGGGAGACCAGTATTAGATTCCGAAGCACCAGTGCAGTATGACTGCGTCCCTAGGACCTTCACATTGACCATGAAACACACAAATCTCATCGGGATTGAATACAAAACGGACAATGCCGACTTAAGTACAAGAAGAGTGAATCTTCTAAGAGTCTGTGGTTTCGGTGGCTCCTGGGAGACCAGTATTGGATTCCGTTGCACCAGTGCAGGGTTACTGTATCCCTTGGACCTTCACATTGCCCATGAAACACAGAAATTGCATCGGGATTGAATACAACAGGTACAATGCCAACATAAGTACTCGAAGAGTGAATCTTCTAAGAGTTTGTGAATTGAGCGGCTCCTGGGAGACCAGTATTAGATTCCGATACACCAGTGCAGGTTTACTGTATCCCATGGACCTTCACATTGACCATGAAACACAGAAATTGCATCGACATTGAATGCAAATTGGACAATGCCGACTTAAGTACAAGAAGAGTGAAACTTCTAAGAGTTTCTGGTTTGAGCGGCTCCTGGGAGACCAGTATTAGATTCCGATGCAACAGTGCAGGTGTACTGTATCCCTTGGACCTTCCCATTGACCATGAAACAGAGAAATCGCATTGGGATTGAATACAAAAGTGACAATGACGTTTTAAGTACAAGAAGAGAGAATATCGAAAGAGATTGTTGTTTGCGCGGCTCCTGGGAGACCTGTATTAGATTCCGATACACCAGTGCAGGTCTACTGTATCCCTTGGACCTTCACATTGACCATGATACACAGAAATTGCATCGGGATTGTATGCAAAAGGGACAATGCCGAATTAAGTACGAGAACAGTGAATCTTCTAAGAGTTTGTGCTTTGAGTGGGTCCTGGGAGACCAGTATTAGATTCCGATGCACCAGTCCAGGTTTACTGTATCCCTTGGACCTTCACATCGACCATGAAACACAGAAATTTCATCGGGATAGAATACAAAAGGGACAATGCCGACTTAAGTACGAGAAGAGTGAATCTTCTAAGATTTTGTGGCATGGGCGGCTCCTGGGAGACCAGTAATAGATTCCGATGCACCAGTGCAGGTTTGCTGTACCCCTTGGACCTTCACATTGACCATGAAACACAGAAATTGCCTTGGGATTGAATACAAAAGTCACAATGATGACTTAAGTACAAGAAGAGTGTATCTTGTAAGAGTTTGTGGTTTGAGCGGCTCCTGGGAGGCCAGTATTAGATTCCGATCCACCAGTGCAGGTTAACTGTATCCCTTGGAGCTTCACATTGACCATGAAACACAGATATCGCATCGGGATTGAATATAAAAGTCACAATGCCGACTTAAGTACATGGAGAGTTTGTGCTTTGAGCGTCTCCTGGGAGACCAGTATTCGATTCCGATGGACCAGTGATGATTTACTGTATCCCTTGGACCTTCACATTGACCATGAGACACAGAAATTGCATAGGGATTGAATACTAAAGGGACAATGCCGGCTTAAGGTCAAGAAGAGTCAATCTTCTAAGAGTTGGCCGTTTGAGCGGCCCCTGGGGCACCAGTATTAGATTCCGATGCACCTGTGCAGGTTTACTGTATCCCATGAACCTTCACATTGACCATGAAACACAGAAATTGCATCGGGATAGAATACAAAAGGGACAATGCCGACTTAAGTACAAGAAGAGTGAATTTCTAAGAATTTGAGGTTAGAGCGGCTCCTGGGAGGCCAGAATTAGATTCCGATGCACAAGTGCAGTTTTACTATATCCCTTGGACTCTCCCATTGACCATGAAACACAGAAATTGCATTGGGATTGAAATCAAAAGTGACAATGCCGACTAAAGTACAAGGAGAGTGAATCTTCTATGAGTTTGTGGTTTGAGCGGCTCCTGGGAGACCAGTATTAGATTCCGGTGCACGCGTTCAGGTTTACTGTATCCCATGGACCTTCACATTGACCGTAAAACACTGAAATTGCATCGTGATTGAATACAAACGGACTATGCCGACTTAAGTACAAGAAGAGTCAATCTTCTATGGGTTTGTGGTGTGAAAGGCTCCTGGGAGGCCAGTATTAGATTCCGATGCACCAGTGCAGGTTTACTGTATCCCTTGGACCTTCACATTGACCATGAAACACAGAAATTGCATCAGGATTGAATAGAAAAGAGACAATGCCGACTTATTTACAAGATGAGTGAATCTTCTAAGAGTATGTGATTTGAGCAGCTCCTGGGACACTTGAATTAGATTACGATTCACCAGTACAGGTTTATTGTATCCCTTGGACCTTCACATTGACCATGAAAGACAGATATCGCATCGGCATTGAATACAAAGCCACAATGCCGATTTCAGTCAAGAAGAGTGAATCTTCTAAGAGTTTGTGCTTTGAGCGGCTCCTGGGAGAGCAGTATTAGATTCCGATGCTTCAGTGCAGGTTTACTGTATCCCTTGGAGGTTCACATTGACCATGGAAACCCGGAATTACGTCGGGATTGAATACAAAAGGGACAATGACGTCTTAAGCACTAGAAGAGTGAATCTTCTAAGAGTTTGTAGTTTGAGCGGCTCCTGTTAGACCAGTATTAGATTCCGATGCACCAGGTCAGGTTTTCTGCATCATTTTTACCTTCACATTGACCATGAATTACAGAATTCGCATCGGGATTGAATACAAAATGCTCAATGCCGACTTATGTGCAAGAAGAGTGAATCCTCTAAGAGTTTGTGGTTTGAGCGGCTCCTAGGAGACCAGTATTAGATTCCGATGCACCAGTGCAGGTTTATTGCATCCTTTGGACCCTCACATTGACCAAGAAACACAGAAATTGCATCGGGATTGAATACCAAAGGGACAATACTTACTTAAGTACAAGAAGAGTGAATCTTCTAAGGGTTTGTGCTTTGAACTGCTCCTGGTAGACCAGTATTACATTCTGATGCTCCACGTCAGGTTTCCTGTACCATTGGACCTCCACATTGACCATGAAACACAGTAATTGCATTGGAGTTGAATTCAAAAGGCACAATGCCGACATAAGACAAGAAGAGTGAATCTTCTACGAATTTGTGCTTTTGTTGGCTCCTGGGAGACCAGTATTACATTCCAAAGCACCAGTGCCGGTTTACTGTATCCCTTGGACCTTCACATTGACAATGAAACACAGAATATGCATCGGGATTGAATACAAAAGGCACATTGCCGACTTAAGTACAGGAAGAGTGAATCTTCTAAGAGTTTGAGGATTGAGCGGTACCTGGAAGACCAGTATTAGATTCCGATGCACTAGTGCAGGTTTACTGTATTCCCTCGACCTTCAAATTGATCATCAAACACCGAAATTACATCGGGATTGAATACAACACTTACTATGCCGACTTAAGTACAAGAAGAGTGAATCTTCTAAGAGTTTGTGGTTTGAGCGGCTCTTGGGAGACCAGTATTAGATTCCGATGCACCAGTGAAATTTTACTGTAGCCCTTGGACCTTTACATTGACCATGAAACACAGAATCTGCATCGGGATTGAATAGAAAAGGCACAATGCCTTCTTAAGTACAAGAAGAGTGATTCCTCTAACAGTTTGTGGTTTGAGCGGCTCCTGGGAGACCAGTATTAGATTCGATGCACCAGTGCAGGTCCACTGTATCCCTTGGACGTACACATTCACCATGAAACACAGAAATTGCATCGAGTTTGAATACAAAAGGGACAATGCCGACATAAGTACAAGAGGAGAGAATCTTCTAAGATTTTGTGGTTTGAGCGGCTCCTGGGAGACCAGTATTAGATTCCGATGCACTAATGCACGTTTACCGTATCCCTTGGACCTTCACATTGTCAATGAAACACAGAAATTGCATCGGGATTGAATACAAAATGGACAATGCCGACTTAAGTACGAGAAGAGTGAATCTTCTAAGAGTCTGTAGTTTGAGCGGCTGCTGGGAGACCAGTATTAGATTCCGGTGCTCGCGTTCAGGTTTACTGTATCCCATGGACTTTCACATTGACCGTAAAACACAGAAATTGCACCGTGATTGAATACAAACGGACTATGCCGACTTAAGTAAAAGAAGAGTCAATCTTCTATGGGTTTGTTGTGTGAGTGGCTCCTGGGAGCCCAGTATTAAATTCCGATGCACCAGTGCAGGTTTACTGTATTCGTTGGACCTTCACATTGACCATGAAACACAGAAATTGCATCGGGATTGAATACAAAAGTGACAATGCCGCCTTAAGTACAAGATGAGTGAATCTTCCAAGAGTATGTGATTTGAGCGGCTCCTGGGAGACCAGTATTAGATTCCGATGCTTCAATGCAGGTTTACTGCATCCCTTGGAGCTTCACATTGACCATGAAACACAAAAATTGCATCGGGATTGAATACAAAACGGACAATGCCGACTTAAGTACAAGAAGAGTGTATCTTCTAAGAGTTTGTGGTTTGAGCGGCTCCTGGGAGACCAGTATTAGATTCCGATGCACCAGTGCAGGTTTACAGTAACCCTTGGAACTTCACATTGACCACGAAAAACAGAAATTGCATCGGGATTGAATACAATAGCGACAATGCCAACATAAGTACGAGAAGAGTGAATCTTCTAAGATTTTGTGAATTATGCGGCTCCTGGGAGACCAGTATTAGATTCCGTTGCGCCAGTGCAGGTTTACTGTATCCCTTGGACCTTCACATTGACCATGATACACAGAAATTGCATCGGGATTGAATGCAAAAGGGACAATGCTGACTTAAGTACCAGAAGAGTGGATCTTCTAAGAGTTTGTGCTTTGAGTGGGTCCTGGGAGACCAGTATTAGATTCCTATGCAGCAGTCCAGGTTTACTGCATCCCTTGGACCTTCACATTGACCATGAAACACAGAAATTTCATCGGGACTGAATACAAAAGGGACAATGCCGACTTAAGTACAAGAGGAGTAAATCTAAGAGTTTGTGGTTTGAGCGGCCCCCAGGTGACCAGTATTACATTCCGATGCACCAGTGCAGGTTTACTTTAACCCTTGGACCTTCACATTGACCATGAAAAACAGAAATTGCATCGGGATTAAATACAATAGGGACAATGCCAACATAAGTACTAGAAGAGTGAATCTTCTACGAGTTTGTGAATTGAGCGGCTCCTGGGAGACCAGTATTAGATTCCGTTGCGCCAGTGCAGGTTTACTGTATCCCTTGGACCTTCACATTGACCATGATACACAGAATTTGCATCGGGATTGAATACAAAAGGGACAATGTCGACTGAAGTGCAATAAGAGTGAATGTTCTGAGAGTATGTGGTTTGAGTGGCCCCTAGAAGACCAGTATTACATTCCGATGCACCAGTGCAGGTATACTGTATCCCTTGGACCTTCACATTGACCATGAAACACAGATATCGTATCGGGATTGAATACAAAATGCACAATGCGACCTTAAGTACAAGAAGAGTGAATCTTCTAAGAGTTTGTGGTTTGAGCGGGTCTTGGGAGACCAGTAACACATTCTGATGGACTAGTGCAGATTTACTGTATCCCTTGGACCTACACATTGACCATAAATCACAAAAATTTCATCGGGTTGAAAACAAAAGGGACAATGCCGACTTAAGTACAAGAAGAGTGAATCTTCTAAGAAATTGTGGTCTGAGCGGCTCCTGGGAGACCAGTATTAGATTCCGATGCACCAGTGCAGAATTTACTCTATCCCTTGGTCCTTCACATTGACCATGAAACACAGAAATTGCATGGGGATTGAATACAAAAGGGACAATGCGGACTTAAGTACAAGAAGAGTGAATATTCTGAGAGGTTGTGCTTTGAGCGGCTCCTGCGAGACCAGCATTACATTCCGATGCACCAGTGCAAGTTTGATGTATCCCTTGGACGTTCACATTGACCATAAAACACAGAAATTGGATCGGGATTGAATACAAAAGGCACAATGCCGACTTAAGTACAAGAACAAGGAATCTTCTAAGAGTTTGTGGTTTGAGCGGCTCCTGGTAGACCAGAACTAGATTCCGATGCACCAGTGCAGGTTTACTGTATCAATTGGTCCTCCACATTGATCATGAAACAGAGAAATCGCATCGGGATTGAATACAAAATGCACAAAGACGTCTTAAGTACAAGAAGAGTGAAACGTCTAAGATTTTGTTGTTTGAGCGGCTTGTGGGAGACCAGTTTTACATTCCGATGCACCAGTGCAGATTTACTGTATCCCTTGGACCATCACATTGACCATGAAACACAAAATTTGGATCAGGATTGAATACAAAAGGGACAATGCCGGCTTAAGTACAAGAGGAGTAAATCTTCTAAGAGATTGTGGTTTGAGCGTCTCCCGGGAGACCAGCATTAGATTCCGATACACCAGTTCTGGTTTACTGTGTCCCTTGGACCTTCTCATTGACCGTGAAACACAGAAATTGCGTGGGATTGAATACAAAAGGGACAATGCGGATTTAAGTACAATAAGAGTGAATCTTCTAAGAGTTTGCGATTTGAGCGGCTCCTGGGAGACCAGTATTAGATTCCGATTCACCAGTGCAGGTTTACAGTATACTTTGGACCTTCACATTGACCATGAAAAACAGATATCGCATCGGGAATGAATACAAAAGTCACAATGCCGACTTAAGTACAAGAAGAGTGAATCTTCTTGGAGTTTGTGGTTTGAGCGGCTCCTGGGAGACCAGCACTAGATTCCGATGCACCGGAGCAGGTTTACTGTATCCCTTGGACCTTCACATTCACCATGAAACACAAAATTGTAATCGGGATTGAATACGAAAGGGACAATGCCGACTTAAGTACAAGAAAAGTGAATCTTCTAAGAGTATGTGGTTTGAGCGGCCCCCAGGTGACCAGTATTACATTCCGATGCACCAGTGCAGGTTTACTGTATACCTTGGACCTTCACATTGACCATGAAACACAGAAATCGCATCGGGATTGAATACAAAAGGGACAATGTCAACTTAAGTACAAGAAGATTGAATCCTCTAAGGGTTTGTGGTTCGAGCGGCTCGTGGGAGACCAGTATCAGATTCCGACGCAGCAGTGCAGATTTGGTGTATCCCTTGGACCTTCACATTGAACATGAAACACAGAAAATGCATTTGGATTGAATACAAAAGGGACAATGCCGACTTAAGTACAAGAAGAGTGAATCTTCTAAGAGTTTGTGATTTTATCGGCTCCTGGGAGACCAGTATTAGATTCCGATTCACCAGTGCAATTTTACTGTATCCCTTGGACCTTCACATTGACCATGAAACACAGAAATCGCATTGGGATTGAATACAAAAGGGACAACGCCGAATTAAGGACAACAAAAGTGAATCTTCTAGGAATTTGGTGTTCGAGCGCCTGCTGGGAGACCAGTGATAAATTCCGAAGCACCAGTGCAGGTTTACAGTATAACTTGGGCATTTACTTTGACCATGAAACGCAGAAATTGCATCGCGATTGAATACAAAAGGCACAATGCCAACTTCATTACAAGAAGAGTGAATCATCTAAGAGTTTGTGGTTTGAGCGGCGACTGGGAGATCGGTATTAGATTCCGATGTACCAGTGCAGGTCAACTGCATCCCTTGGACCAACACATCGACCATGAAACACGGAAATTGCATCGGGTTTGAATACAAAAGGGACAATGCCGACTTAAGTACAAGAAGAGTGAATCTTGTAAAAGTTTGTGGTTTGAAAGGCTCCTGGGAGACCAGTACTAGATTCCAATGCACCAGTGCACGTTAACTGTATCCCTTGGACCAACACATTCACCATGAAACACAAAATTTGGAAAGGGATTGAAATCAAAAGGGACAATGCCGGCTTAAGTACAAGAGGAGTGAATCTTCTAAGAGATTGTGGTTTGAGCGTCTCCCGGGAGACCAGCATTAGATTCCGATACACCAGTTCTGGTTTACTGTATCCCTTGGACCTTCTCATTGACCGTGAAACACAGAAATTGCGTGGGATTGAATACAAAAGGGACAATGCGCATTTAAGTACAATAAGAGTGAATCTTCTAAGAGTTTGCGATTTGAGCGGCTCGTGGGAGACCAGTATTAGATTCCGATTCACCAGTGCAGGTTTACTGTATCCCTTGGAAATTCACAATCAACATGAAAAACAGAAATCACAATGGGATAGAATTCAAAATTAACAATGCTGACTTAAGTACAAGAAGAGTGAATCTAATAAAAAATTGTCATTTGAGCGGCTCCTGGGAGACCAGTATTAGATTCTGATGCACCAGTGCAGGTTTACTGTATCCCTTGGACCTTCACATTGACCATGAAACACAGAAAATGCATCGGGATTGAATACAAAAGGGACAATGCCGACTTAAGTACAAGATGAGTGAATCTTCTAAGATTTTGTCATTTGAGCGGCTCCTGGGAGACCAGTATTAGATTCCGATTCACCAGTGCAGGTTTACAGTATACTTTGGACCTTCACATTGACCATGAAAAGCAGATATCGCATCGGGAATGAATACAAAAGTCACAATGCCGACTTAAGTACAAGAAGAGTGAATCTTCTTGGAGTTTGTGGTTTGAGCGGATCCTGGGAGACCAGCACTAGATTCCGATGCACCGGAGCAGGTTTACTGTATCCCTTGGACCTTCACATTCACCATGAAACACAAAATTTGCATCGGGATTGAATGCGAAAGGGACAATGCCGACTTAAGTACAAGAAGAGTGAATCTTCTAAGAGTTTGTGGATTGAGTGGGTCCTGGGAGACCGGTATTAGATTCCAATGCACCAGTGCAGGTTTACTGTATCCCTTGGACCTACACATTGACCATAAATCACAAAAATTTCATCGGGTTTTGATACAAAAGGGACAATGCCGACTTAAGTACAAGAAGAGTGAATCTTCTAAGAAATTGTGGTCTTAGCGGCTCCTGGGAGACCAGTATTAGATTCCGATGCACCAGTGCAGAATTTACTCTATCCCTTGGTCCTTCACATTGACCATGAAACACAGAAATTGCATGGGGATTGAAGACAAAAGCGACAATGCGGACTTAAGTACAAGAAGAGTGAATATTCTGAGAGGTTGTGCTTTGAGCGGCTCCTGCGAGACCAGCATTACATTCCGATGCACCAGTGCAAGTTTACTGTATCCCTTGGACGTTCACATTGACCATAAAACACAGAAATTGGATCGGGATTGAATACAAAAGGCACAATGCCGACTTAAGTACAAGAACAGGGAATCTTCTAAGAGTTTGTGGTTTGAGCGGCTCCTGGTAGACCAGTACTAGATTCCGATGCACCAGCGCAGGTTTACTGTAGCAATTGGTCCTTCACATTGATCATGAAACAGAGAAATCGCATCGGGATTGAATACAAAAGGCACAAAGACGTCTTAAGTACAAGAAGAGTGAAACGTCTAAGATTTTGTTGTTTGAGCGGCTTGTGGGAGACCAGTTTTAGATTCCGATGCACCAGTGCAGGTTTACTGTATCCCTTGGACCATCACATTGACCATGAAACACAGAAATTGCATCGGGTTTGGATACAAAAGGGGCAATGCCGACTTAAGTACAAGAAGAGTGAATCTTGTAAAAGTTTGTGGTTTGAAAGGCTCCTGGGAGACCAGTACTAGATTC
Organism: Schistocerca piceifrons; assembly: GCF_021461385.2. Lineage (NCBI taxonomy): Eukaryota > Metazoa > Arthropoda > Insecta > Orthoptera > Acrididae > Schistocerca > Schistocerca piceifrons. The sequence continues at coordinate 13,730,875 of NC_060138.1, forward strand.
CAATGCACCAGTGCACGTTAACTGTATCCCTTGGACCAACACATTCACCATGAAACACAAAATTTGGATCGGGATTGAATACAAAAGGGACAATGCCGGCTTAAGTACAAGAGGAGTGAATCTTCTAAGAGATTGTGGTTTGACCGTCTCCCGGGAGACCAGCATTAGATTCCGATACACCAGTTCTGGTTTACTGTATCCCTTGGACCTTCTCATTGACCGTGAAACACAGAAATTGCGTGGGATTGAATACAAAAGGGACAATGCGGATTTAAGTACAATAAGAGTGAATCTTCTAAGAGTTTGCGATTTGAGCGGCTCCTGGGAGACCAGTATTAGATTCCGATTCACCAGTGCAGGTTTACTGTATCCCTTGGCCCTTCACATTGACCATGAAACACAGAAATTGCATCGGGATTGAATACAAAAGGGACAATGTCAACTTAAGTACACGAAGAGTGAATCTTCTAAGAGGTTGTGGTTTGAGCGGCTCCTGGGAGACCAGTATAAGATTCCGATGCACCAGTGCAGGTTTACTGTATCCTTTGGACCTTCACATTGTCCATGAAACACAGAAATTGCATCGGGATTGAATACAAAAGGGACAATTCCGACTTAAGTACAAGAAGTGTAAATGTTCTAAGAGTTTGTGATTTGAGCGGCTCCAGGGAGACCAGTATTAGATTCAGATTCACCAGTGCAGGTTTACAGTATACATTGGACCTTCACATTGACCATGAAAAACAGATATCGCATCGGGAATGAATACAAAAGTCACAATGCCGACTTAAGTACAAGAAGAGTGAATCTTCTTGGAGTTTGTGGTTTGAGCGGCTCCTGGGAGACCAGCACTAGATTCCGATGCACCAGAGCAGGTTTACTGTATCCCTTGGACGTTCACTTTCACCATGAAACTTAAAATTTGCATCGGGATTGATTACAAAAGGGACAATGCCGACTTAAGTACAAGTAAAGTGATTCTTCTAAGAGTTTGTGGTTTGAGCGGCTCCTGGGAGACCAGTATTAGATTCCGATGCACCAGTGCAGGTTTACCGTATCCCTTGGACCATCACATCGTAAATGAAGCACAGAAGTTTCATCGGCATTGAATACGAAAAGGACAATGTCGACTTAAGTACGAGAAGAGTGATTCTTCTAAGAGTCTGGGGTTTGACCGGCTCCTGGGAGACCAGTATTAGATTCCGGTGCACGAGTTCAGGTTTACTGTATCCCATGGATCTTCTCATTGACCGTAAAACACAGAAATTGCACCGTGATTGAATACAATCGGACTATGCCCACTTAAGTACAAGAAGAGTGAATCTTGTAAGGCTTTGTGGTTTGAGTGGCTCCTGGGAGACCAGTATTAGATTCCGATGCACCAGTGCAGGTTTACTGTATCCCTTGGACATTCGAATTGATCATGAAACACAGAAATTGCATCGGGATTGAATACAAAAGGGACAATGCCGACTTAAGTACAAGAAGAGTGAATATTCTAAGAGTTTGTGATGTGAGCGGCTCCTGGGAGACTTGTGTCGGATTCCGATTCACCAGTACATGTTTACTGTATCACTTGGACATTCACATTAACCATGAAAGACAGATATCGCAACGGGTTGGATTACAAAGTCACAATGCCGACATAAGTTCAAGAAGAGTGAATCTTCTAAGAGTTTGTGCTGTGAGCGGCTCCTGTGAGAGCAGTATCAGATTCCGATGCTTCAGTGCAGGTTTACTGTATCCCTTGGACCTTCGCATTGACCATGAAACACCGGAATTACGTCGGGATTGAATACAAAATGGACAATGACGTCTTAAGCACAAGAAGAGTGAATCTTCTAAGAATTTGTAGTTTGAGCGGCTCCTGTTAGACCAGTATTAGATTCCGATGAACCAGTGCAGGTTTTCTGTATCCCTTGGACCTTCACATTGACCATGAAACACAGAATTTGCATCGGGATTGAATACAAAAGGCACAATGCCGACATAAGTACAAGAAGAGTGAATCCTCTAAGAGTTTGTGGTTTGAGCGGCTCCTGGGAGACCAGTATTAGATTCCGATGCACCAGTGCAGGTTTACTGCATCCCTTGGACCTTCACATTGACCAAGAAACACAGAAATTTCATCGGGATTAAATACCAAAGGGACAATGCTTACTTAAGTACAAGAAGTGTGAATCTTCTAAGAATTTGTGCTTTGAACGGCTCCTGGTAGACCAGTATTGGATTCAGATGCACCACGGCAGGTTTCCTGTACCCTTGGACCTCCACATTGACAATTAAACACAGAAATCGCATTGGGATTGAATACAAAAGGACAATGCCGACTTCAGGACATCAAGAGTTAAACTTCTAAGAATTTGTGATTTGAGCGGCCCCTGGGAGACCAGTATTACATTCCGATGCACCAGTGCAAGTTTACTGTATCTCTTGGACGTTCACATTGACCATAAAACACAGACATTGGATCGGGATTGAATACAAAAGGCACAATGCCGACTTAAGTACAATAAGAGGGAATCTTCTAAGAGTTTGTGGTTTGAGCGGCTCCTCGTAGACCAGTACTAGATTCCGATGCACCAGCGCAGGTTTACTGTATCACTTGGTCCTTCACATTGATCATGAAACAGAGAAATCGCATCGGGATTGAATACAAAAGCCACAATGACGTCTTCAGTACAAGAAGAGTGAAACTTCTAAGATTTTGTTGTTTGAGCGGCTTGTGGGAGACCAGTATTACATTCCGATGCACCAGTGCAGGTTTACTGTATCCCTTGGACCATCACATTGACCATGAAACACAGAAATTGCATCGGGTTTGGATACAAAAGGGGCAATGCCGACTTAAGTACAAGAAGAATGAATCTTCTAAAAGTTTGTGGCTTGAAAGGCTCTTGGGAGACCAGTACTAGATTCCAATGCACCAGTGCACGTTAACTGTATCCCTTGGACCAACACATTCACCATGAAATTCAAAATTTGGATCGGGATTGAATACAAAAGTGACAATGCCGGCTTAAGTACAAGAGGACTGAATCTTCTAAGAGATTGTGGTTTGAGCGTCTCCCGGGAGACCAGCATTAGATTCCGATGCACCAGTTCTGGTTTACTGTATCCCTTGGACCTTCTCATTGACCGTGAAACACAGAAATATCACGGGGATTGAATGCAAAAGGGACAATGCGGATTTAAGTACAATAAGAGTGAGTCTTCTAAGAGTTTGCGATTTGAGCGGATCCTGGGAGACCAGTATTAGATTCCGATTCACCAGTGCAGGTTAACTGTATCCCTTGGACCTTCACATTGACCATGAAAAACAGAAATCACAATGGGATAGAATTCAAATTTAACAATGCTGACTTAAGTATAAGAAGAGTGAATCTAATAAGAAATTGTCATTTGAGCGGCTCCTGGGAGACCAGTATTAGATTCTGATGCACCAGTGCAGGTTTACTGTATCCCTTGGACCTTCACATTGACCTTGAAACACAGAAATTGCATCGGGATTGAATACAAAAGGGACAATGCCGACTTAAGTACAAGAAGAGTGAATCTTCTAAGAGTTTGTGATTTGAGCGGCTCCTGGGAGACTTGTATCGGATTCCGATCCACCAGTACAGGTTTACTGTATCACTCGGACATTCACATTAACCATGAAAGACAGATATCGCAACGGGTTGGAATACAAAGTCACAATGCCGACATAAGTTCAAGAAGAGTGAATCTTCTAAGAGTTTGTGCTGTGAGCGGCTCCTGGGAGAGCAGTATCAGATTCCGATGCTTCAGTGCAGGTTTACTGTATCCCTTGGACCTTCACATTGACCATGAAACACCGGAATTACGTCGGGATTGAATACAAAATGGACAATGACGTCTTAAGCACAAGAAGAGTGAATCTTCTAAGAATTTGTAGTTTGAGCTGCTCCTGTTAGACCAGTATTAGATTCCGATGAACCAGTGCAGGTTTTCTGTATCCCTTGGACCTTCACATTGACCATGAAACACAGAATTTGCATCGGGATTGAATACAAAAGGCACAATGCCGACATAAGTACAAGAAGAGTGAACCCTCTAAGAGTTTGTGGTTTGAGCGGCTCCTGGGAGACCAGTACTAGATTCCGATGCACCAGTTCTGGTTTACTGTATCCCTTGGACCTACTCATTGACCGTGAAACATAGGAATTGCATGGGGATTGAATGCAAAAAGGACAAGGCGGACTTAAGTACAAGAAGAGTGAATATTCTGAGAGGTTATGCTTTGAGCTGCTCCTGCGAGACCAGCATTAGTTTCCGATGCACCAGTGCACGTTTACTGTATCCCTTGGACCTTCACATTGACCATTAAACACAGAAATCCCATTGGGATTGAATACAAAAGGGACAATGCCGACTTCAGGACAACAAGAGTGAAACTTCTAAGAATTAGTGATTTGAGCGGCCCCTGGGAAGCCAGTATTACATTCCGATGCACCAGTGCAAGTTTACTGCATCCCTTGGACGTTCACATTGACCATAAAACACAGAAATTGGATCGGGATTGAATACAAAAGGCTCAATGCCGACTTAAGTACAAGAAGAGGGAATCTTCTAAGAGTTTGTGGTTTGAGCGGCTCCTGGTAGACCAGTACTAGATTCCGATGCACCAGCGCTGGTTTACTGTATCAATTGGTCCTTCACATTGATCATGAAACAGAGAAATCGCATCGGCATTGAATACAAAATGCACAATGACGTCTTAACTACAAGAAGAGTGAAACTTCTAAGATTTTGTTGTTTGAGCGGCTTGTGGGAGACCAATTTTACATTCCGATGCACCAGTGCAGGTTTACTGTATCCCTTGGACCATCACATTGACCATGAAACACAGAAATTGCATCGGGTTTGGATACAAAAGGGGCAATGCCGACTTAAGTACAAGAAGAGTGAATCTTCTAAAAGTTTGTGGTTTGAAAGCCTCCTGCGAGACCAGTACTAGATTCCAATGCACCAGTGCACATACACTGTATCCCTTGGACCAACACATTCACCATGAAACACAAAATTTGGATCGGGATTGAATACAAAAGGGACAATGCCGGCTTAAGTACAAGAGGAGTGAATCTTCTAAGAGATTGTGGTTTGAGCGTCTCCCGGGAGACCAGCATTAGATTCCAATGCACCAGTTCTGGTTTACTGTGTCCCTTGTACCTTCTCATTGACCGTGAAACACAGGAATTGCATGGGGATTGAATGCAAAAGGGACAAGGCGGACTTAAGTACAAGAAGAGTGAATATTCTGAGAGGTTATGCTTTGAGCGGCTCCTGTGAGACCAGCATTAGATTCCGATGCACCAGTGCACGTTTACTGTATCCCTTGGACCTTCACATTGACCATTAAACACAGAAGTCGCATTGGGATTGAATACAAAAGGGACAATGCCGACTTCAGGACAACAAGAGTGAAACTTCTAAGAATTAGTGATTTGAGCGGCCCCTGGGAGACCAGTATTACATTCCGATGCACCAGTGCAAGTTTACTGTATCCCTTGGACGTTCACATTGACCATAAAACACAGAAATTGGATCGGGATTGAATACAAAAGGCACAATGCCGACTTAAGTACAAGAAGAGGGAATCTTCTAAGAGTTTGTGGTTTGAGCGGCTCCTGGTAGACCAGTACTAGATTCCGATGCACCAGCGCAGGTTTACTGTATCAATTGGTCCTTCACATTGATCATGAAACAGAGAAATCGCATCGGGATTGAATACAAAAGGCACAATGACGTCTTAACTACAAGAAGAGTGAAACTTCTAAGATTTTGTTGTTTGAGCGGCTTGTGGGAGACCAGTTTTACTTTCCGATGCACCAGTGCAGGTTTACTGTATCCGTTGGACCATCACATTGACCATGAAACACAGAAATTGCATCGGGTTTGGATAGAAAAGGGGCAATGCCGACTTAAGTACAAGAAGAGTGAATCTTGTAAAAGTTTGTGGTTTGAAACGCTCCTGGGAGACCAGCATTACATTCCGATGCACCAGTTCTGGTTTACTGTATCCCTTGGACCTTCTCATTGACCGTGAAACACAGAATTTGCATAAGGATTGAATACAACAGGGGCAATGCCGACTTAAGTACAAGAAGAGTGAATCTTCTAAAAGTTTGTGGTTTGAAAGGCTCCTGGGAGACCAGTAGTAGATTCCAATGCACCAGTGCACGTTAACTGTATCCCTTGGACCAACACATTCACCATGAAACACAAAATTTGGATCGGGATTGAATACAAAAGGGACAATGCCGGCTTAAGTACAAGAGGAGTGAATCTTCCAAGAGCTTGTGGTTTGAGCGGCTCCTGGGAGACCAGTATTAGATTCCGATGCACCAGTGTAGGTTTGCTGTATCCCTTAGGATTTCCTATTGACCATGAAACACAGAAATTGCATCGGGATTGAATACAAAAGGGACAATGCCGACTTAAGTACAAGAAGAGTGAATCTTCTAAGAGTTTGTGATTTGAGCGGCTCCTGGGAGACCAGTATTAGATTCCGATTCACCAGTGCAGGTTTACAGTGCACTTTGGACCTTCACATTGACCATGAAAAACAGATATCGCATCGGGAATGAATACAAAAGTCACTATGCCGACTTCAGTACAGGAAGAGTGAATCTTCTTGGTGTTTGTGGTTTGAGCGGCTCCTGGGAGACCAGCACTAGATTCCGATGCACTGGAGCAGGTTTACTGTATCCCTTGGACCTTCACATTCACCATGAAACACAAAATTTGCATCGGGATTGAAAACAAAAGGGACAATGCCGACTTAAGTATAAGAAAAGTGAATCTTCTAAGAGTATGTGGTTTGAGCGGCCCCCAGGTGACCAGTATTACATTCCGATGCACCAGTGCAGGTTTACTGTATCCCATGGACCTTCACATTGACCATGAAACACAGAAATCGCATCGGGATTTAATACAGAAGGGACAATGTCGACTTAAGTACAAGAAGAGTGAATCTTCTAAGAGTTTGTAGTTTGAGCGGCTCCTGAGGGACCAGTATGAGATTCGGAAGCACCAGCGCAGGTTTACTGTATATCTTGGACCTTCACATTGACCATGAAACACAGAAATTGCATCGGGATTGATTACAAAAATTACTATGCTGACCTAACTACAAGAAGATTGAATCCTCTAAGCGTTTGTAGTTTGAGCGGCTCCTGGGACACCAGTATCAGATTCCGATGCACCTGTGCAGGTCTACTGTATCCCTTGGACCTACACATTGACCATGAAACACAGAAATTTCATCGGGATTGAATACAAAATGGACAATGCCGCCTTAAGTACAAGAAGAGTGAATCTTCTAAGAGGTTGTGGTTTGAGCGGCTCCTTGGAGACCAGTATAAGATTCCGATGCACCAGTGCAGGTTTACTGTATCCCTTGGACCTTCACATTGTCCATGAAACACAGAAATTGCATCGGGATTGAATACAAAATGGACAATGCCGACTTATGTACGAGAAGAGTGAATCTTCTAAGAGTTTGTGGTTTGACCGGCTCTTGGGAGACGAGTATTAGATTCCGGTGCACGCGTTCAGGATTACTGTATCCCTTATACTTTCACATTGACCATAAAACGCAGAAATTGCATCGGGATTGAATACAAACGGACAATGCTGACTGAAGTACAAGAGGAGTGAATCTTCTAAGGGTTTGTGGTTTGAGCGGGTCCTGGGAGACCTGTATTAGATTCCGATGCACCAGTGCAGGTTTACTGTATCCATTGGACCTTCACATTGACCATGAAACACAGAAATTGCATCGGGATTGAGTTCAAAAGGGACAATTCCGACTTAAGTACAAGAAGTGTAAATGTTCTAAGAGTTTGTGGTTTGAGCGGCTCCTGGGAGACCAGTATTAGATTCCAATGCACTAGTGCAGGTTTACTGTATCCCTTGGACCTTCACATTGTCCATGAAACACAGAAATTGCATCGGGATTGAATACAAAATGGACAATGCCGACTTATGTACGAGAAGAGTGAATCTTCTAAGAGTTTGTGGTTTGACCGGCTCTTGGGAGACGAGTATTAGATTCCGGTGTACGCGTTCAGGATTACTGTATCCCTTATACTTTCACATTGACCATAAAACAGAGAAATTGCATCGGGATTGAATACAAAAGGGACAATGCCGACTTAAGTACAAGAAGAGTGAATATTCTAAGAGGTTGTGATTTGAGCGGCTCCTGGCAGACTTGTATTGGTTTCCGATTCACCAGTACAGGTTTACTGTATCACTTGAACATTCACATTGACCATGAAAGACAGATATCGCAACGGGTTGGAATACAAAGTCACAATGCCTACATAAGTTCAAGAAGAGTGAATCTTCTAAGAGTTTGTGCTGTGAGCGGCTCCTGGGAGAGCAGTATTAGATTCCGATGTTTCAGTGCAGGTTTACTGTATCCCTTGGACCATCACATTGTCCATGAAACACAGAAATTATATCGTGATTGAATACAAAATGGACAATGCCGACTTAAGTACGAGAAGAGTGAATCTTCTAAGAGTTTGTGGTTTAAGCGGCTCCTGGGAGATCAGTATTAGATTCGGAAGCACCAGCGCAGGTTTACTGTATATCTTGGACCTTCACATTGACCATGAAACACAGAAATTGCATCGGGATTGATTACAAAAATTACTATGCTGACCTAACTACAAGAAGATTGAATCCTCTAAGCGTTTGTAGTTTGAGCGGCTCCTGGGACACCAGTATCAGATTCCGATGCACCTGTGCAGGTCTACTGTATCCCTTGGACCTACACATTGACCATGAAACACAGAAATTTCATCGGGATTGAATACAAAATGGACAATGCCGCCTTAAGTACAAGAAGAGTGAATCTTCTAAGAGGTTGTGGTTTGAGCGGCTCCTGGGAGACCAGTATAAGATTCCGATGCACCAGTGCAGGTTTACTGTATCCCTTGGACCTTCACATTGTCCATGAAACACAGAAATTGCATCGGGATTGAATACAAAATGGACAATGCCGACTTATGTACGAGAAGAGTGAATCTTCTAAGAGTTTGTGGTTTGACCGGCTCTTGGGAGACGAGTATTAGATTCCGGTGCACGCGTTCAGGATTACTGTATCCCTTATACTTTCACATTGACCATAAAACGCAGAAATTGCATCGGGATTGGATACAAACGGACAATGCTGACTGAAGTACAAGAGGAGTGAATCTTCTAAGGGTTTGTGGTTTGAGCGGCTCCTGGGAGACCTGTATTAGATTCCGATGCACCAGTGCAGGTTTACTGTATCCATTGGACCTTCACATTGACCATGAAACACAGAAATTGCATCGGGATTGAGTTCAAAAGGGACAATTCCGACTTAAGTACAAGAAGTGTAAATGTTCTAAGAGTTTGTGGTTTGAGCGGCTCCTGGGAGACCAGTATTAGATTCCAATGCACTAGTGCAGGTTTACTGTATCCCTTGGACCTTCACATTGTCCATGAAACACAGAAATTGCATCGGGATTGAATACAAAATGGACAATGCCGACTTATGTACGAGAAGAGTGAATCTTCTAAGAGTTTGTGGTTTGACCGGCTCTTGGGAGACGAGTATTAGATTCCGGTGCACGCGTTCAGGATTACTGTATCCCTTATACTTTCACATTGACCATAAAACGCAGAAATTGGATCGGTATTGAATACAAAAAGCACAATGCCGACTTAAGTACAAGAAGAGGGAATCTTCTAAGAGTTTGTGGTTTGAGCGGCTCCTGGTAGACCAGTACTAGATTCCGATGCACCAGCGCAGGTTTACTGTATCAATTGGTCCTTCACATTGATCATGAAACAGAGAAATCGCATCGGGATTGAATACAAAAGGCACAATGACGTCTTAACTACAAGAAGAGTGAAACTTCTAAGATTTTGTTGTTTGAGCGGCTTGTGGGAGACCAGTTTTACATTCCGATGCACCAGTGCAGGTTTACTGTATCCCTTGGACCATCACATTGACCATGAAACACAGAAATTGCATCGGGTTTGGATACAAAAGGGGCAATGCCGACTTAAGTACAAGAAGAGTGAATCTTCTAAAAGTTTGTGGTTTGAAAGGCTCCTGGGAGGCCAGTAGTAGATTCCAATGCACCAGTGCACGTTAACTGTATCCCTTGGACCAACACATTCACCATGAAACACAAAATTTGGATCGGGATTGAATACAAAAGGGACAATGCCGGCTTAAGTACAAGAGGAGTGAATCTTCTAAGAGATTGTGGTTTGAGCGTCTCCCGGGAGACCAGCATTAGATTCCGATGCACCAGTTCTGGTTTACTGTATCCCTTGGACCTTCTCATTGACCGTGAAACACAGATATTGCATAAGGATTGAATACAAAAGGGACAATGCGGATTTAAGTACAATAAGAGTGAATCTTCTAAGAGTTTGCGATTTGAGCGGCTCCTGGGAGACCAGTATTAGATTCCGATTCACCAGTGCAGGTTTACTGTATCCCTTGGACCTTCACATTGACCATGAAAAACAGAAATCACAGTGGGATAGAATTCAAAATTAACAGTGCTGACTTAAGTACAAGAAGAGTGAATCTAATAAGAAATTGTCATTTGAGCGGCTCCTGGGAGACCAGTATTAGATTCTGATGCACCAGTGCTGGTGTACTGTATCCCTTGGACCTTCACATTGACCATGAAACACAGAAATTGCATCGAGATTGAATACAAAAGGGACAATGCCGACTTAAGTACAAGAAGAGTGAATCTTCTAAGAGTTTGAGATTGAGCGGCTCCTGGGAGACCAGTATTAGATTCCGGTGCACGCGTTCAGGATTACTGTATCCCTTGGACTTTCACATTGACCATAAAACAAAGAAATTGCAGCGGGATTGAATACAAACGGACGATGCTGACTGAAGTACAAGAAGAGTGAATCTTCTAAGGGTTTGTGGTTTGAGCGGCTCCTGGGAGACCTGTATTAGATTCCGATGCACCAGTGCAGGTTTACTGTATCCCTTGGACCTTCACATTGACCATGAAACACAGAAATTGCATCGGGATTGAGTACAAAAGGGACAATGCCGACTTAAGTACAAGAAGACTGAATCTTCAAAGATTTTGTAGTTTGAGCGGCTCCTGGGACACCAGTATTAGATTCCGATGCACCAGTGCAGGTCTACTGTATCCCTTGGACCTTCACATTGAACATGAAACACTGAAATTGCATCGGGATTGAATACAAAAGGGACAATGCCGACTTAAGTACAAGAAGAGTGAATATTCTAAGAGGTTGTGATTTGAGCGGCTCCTGTCAGACTTGTATTGGATTCCGATTCACCAGTACAGGTTTACTGTATCACTTGGACATTCACATTGACCATGAAAGACAGATATCGCAACGGGTTGGAATACAAAGTCAAAATGCCGACATAAGTTCAAGAAGAGTGAATCTTCTAAGAGTTTGTGCTGTGAGCGGCTCCTGGGAGAGCAGTATTAGATTCCGATGTTTCAGTGCAGGTTTACTGTATCCCTTGGACCTTCACATTGACCATGAAACACCGGAATTACGTCGGGATTGAATACAAAATGGAGAATGACGTCTTAAGCACAAGAAGAGTGAATCTTCTAAGAATTTGTAGTTTGAGCGGCTCCTGTTAGGCCAGTATTAGATTCCGATGAACCAGTGCGGGTTTTCTGTATCCCTTGGACTTTCACATTGACCATGAAACACAGAATTTGCATCGGGATTGAATACAAAAGGCACAATGCCGTCTTAAGTACAAGAAGAGTGAATCCTCTAACAGTTTGTGGTTTTAGCGGCTCCTGGGAGACCAGTATTAGATTTTGATGCACCAGTGCAGGTCTACTGTATCCCTTGGACCTACACATTAACCATGAAACACAGAAATTACATCGGGTTTGAATACAAAATGGACAATGCCGACTTAAGTACAAGAAGAGAGAATCTTCTAAGAGTTTGTGGTTTGAGCGGCTCCTGGGAGACCAGTATTAGATTCCGATGCACCAATGCAGGTTTACCGTATCCCTTGGACCATCACATTGTCCATGAAACACAGAAATTGCATCGGGATTGAATACAAAATGGACAATGCCGACTTAAGTACGAGAAGAGTGAATCTTCTAAGAGTTTGTGGTTTAAGCGGCTCCTGGGAGACCAGTATTAGATTCCGGTGCACGATTTCAGGTTCACTGTATCCCTTGGACCTTCACATTGACCGTAAAACACAGAAATTGCACCGTGATACAATACAAACGGACTATGCCGACTCAAGTACAAGAAGAGTGAATCTTCTAAGGGTTTGTGGTTTGAGTGACTCCTGGGAGACCAGTATTAGATTTCGATGCACCAGTGCAGGTTAGTGCATCCCTTGGACCTTCACATTGACCATGAAACACAGAAACTGCATCGGGATTGAATACAAAAGGCACAATGCCAACTTAAGTACAAGAAGAGTGAATCCTCTAACAGTTTGTGGTTTGAGCGGCTCCTGGGAGAACATTATTAGATTCCTATGCACCTGTGCAGGTCTACTGTATCCTTTGGACCTACACATTGACCCTGAAACACAGAAATGGCATCGGGTTTGATTACAAAAGGGACAATGCCGACTTAAGTAGAAGAAGAGTGAAACTTCTAAGAGTTTGTGGTTTGAACGGCTCCTGGGAGACCAGTATTAGATTCCGATGCACCTCTGCAGGTTTACCGTATCCCTTGGACCTTCACATCGATTATGAATCACAGAAATTGCATTGGGATTGAATACAAAGTCACAATGCCGACTTAAGTTCAAGACGAGTGAATCTTCTAAGAGTTTGTCCTGTGAGCGGCTCCTGGGAGAGCAGTATTAAATTTCGATGCTTCAGTGCAGGTTTACTGTATCCCTTGGACCTTCACATTGACCATGAAACACCGGAATTACGTCGGGAGTGAATACAAAATGGACAATGACGTCTTAAGCACAAGAAGAGTGAATCTTCTAAGAGTTTGTAGTTTGAGCGGCTCCTGTTAGACCAATATTAGATTACGATGAACCAGTGCAGGTTTTCTGTATCCCTTGGACCTTCACATTGACTATTAAACAGAGGATTTGCATCGGGATTGAATACAAAAGGCACAATGCCGTCTTAAGTACAAGAAGAGTGAATCCTCTAAGAATTTGTGGTTTGAGCGGTTCCTGGTAGACCATTATTAGATTCCGATGCACCAGTGCAGTTTTACTGTATCCCTTGGACCTTCACATTGACCATGAAACACAGACAACCCATCTGGATTGAATACAAAAAGCACAATGCATACTTAAGTACAACAACATGGAATCTTCTAAGAATTTGTGCTTTTAATGGCTCCTGGAAGACCAGTATTATTTTCCGATGTTACAGTGCATGTTTACTGTATCCCTTGGACCTTCACATTGACCATGAAACACAGAAAACCCATTGGGTTTGAATACAAAGGACTCAAAGCCGACTTAAGTACAAGAAGAGTGAATCTTTCAAGAGTTTGTGGTTTGAGCGGCTCATAGGAGACCAGTATTAGTTTCCGATGCACCAGTGCAGGTTTACTGTATCTCTGGGACCTTCACATTTACCATGAAACAGAGATTTTTCATCGGGATTGAATACAAAAGGCTCAATTCAGACTTAAATGCAAGAAGAGTAAACCTTCTAAAAGTTTGTGGTTTGAGCGGCTCCTGGGAGACCAGTATTAGATACCGATGGACCGGTGCAGGTTTACTGTATCCCTTTAACTTCACATTGACCATGAAACACAGAAATCGCATCGTGATTAAATACAAAAGTCACAATGCCGACTCATGTACAAGAAGAATGAATCTTCCAAGGTTTTGTGATTGGAGCAGCTCCTGGGAGACCGGTATTGGATTCCGATGCACCAGTGCAGTTTTACTGTATCTCTGGGACCTTCACATTTACCATGAAACAGAGATTTTTCATCGGGATTGAATACAACAGGCTCAATGCCGACTTGAATACAAGAAGAGTGAACCTTCTAAAAGTTTGTGGTTTGAGCCGCTCCTGGGAGACCAGTATAAGATACCGATGCAGCAGTGCAGGTTTACTGTATCCCTTTTACCTTCACATTGACCATGAAACACAGATATCGCATCGTGATTGAATACAAAAGTCACAATGCCGACTCAAGTACAAGAAGAGTGAATCTTCTAAGATTTTGTGGTTTGAGCGGCTCCTGGGAGACCATTATTAGATTCCGATCCACCAGTGCTGGTTTACTGTATCCATTGGACCTTCACATTGACCATGAAAAACAGAAATTGCATCAGGATTGAATACAAAATGGACAATGCCGACTTAAGTACAAGAAGAGTGAATCTTCCAAGAGCTTGTGGTTTGAGCGGCTCCTGGGAGACCAGTATTAGATTCCGATGCACGAGTGTAGGTTTGCTGTATCCCTTAGGATTTCCTATTGACCATGAAACACAGAAATTGCATCAGGATTGAATACAAAAGGGACAATGCCGACTTAAGTACAAGAAGAGTGAATCTTCTAAGAGTTTGAGATTTGAGCGGCTCCTGGGGTACCAGTATTAGATTCCGATGCACCACTGCAGGTTTACTGTATCCCTTCGACTTTTACATTGACCATGAAACACAGAAATTGTACTGGGATTGAATACAAAAGGGACAATGCCGACGTAAGTACAAGAAGAGTGAATCTTCTAAGAGTTTGTAATGTGAGCGGCTCCTGGGAGACCAGTATTAGATTCCGATTGCCCAGAGTAGGTTTACTGTATCCCTTTTACCTTCACATTAACCATGAAACAAAGATATCACATCGGGAATGAATAAAAAAGTCACAACGCCGTCTTAATAACAAGAAGAGTGAATCTTCTAAGAGTTTGTGGTTTTAGCGAGTCCTGGGAAACCAGTATTAGATTCCGATGCATCAGTGTTGGTTTAGTGTATCCCTTGGACCTTTACATTGACCATGAAACACAGAAATTGCTTCAGGATCGAATGCAAAAGGGATAATGCCGACTTAAGTACAAGAAGAGTGAATCTTCTACGAGATTGTGGTTTGAGCGGCTCCTGGGAGACCAGTATTAAATTCAGATGCACCAGTGCAGAATTTACTGTATCCTTTGGAACTTCACATTGACCATGAAACACAGAAAGCCCCTCGGGATTGAATACAAAAGGCACAATGCCGACATAAGTGCAAGAACAGTGAATCTTCTAAGCGTTTGTGCTTTGAACGGCTCCTGGGAGACCAGTATTAGATTCTGATGCACCAGTGCAGGTTTACTGTATCCCTCGGACATCTATATTTACCATGAAACACAGATTTTTTTATCGGAATTGGATACAAAAGGCACAATGCCGACTAAAATACAAGAAGGGTGAACCTTCAAAAACTTTGTGGTTTGAGCCCCTCCTGGGAGACCAGCATTAGATTCCGATGTGCGAGTGCAGGTTTACTGTATCCCTTGGACAGTCACATTGTCCACGAAACACAGAAATCGCATCGGGATTGAATACAGAAGGCACAATGACAACTTATGTGCAAGAAGAGTAAATCGTCCAAGAGTTTGTGGTTTGAGCTGCTCCTGGGAGACTGGTATTAGATTCCGATGCAACAGTGCAGGTTTATTGTATCCCTTGGACCTTCACTTTGACCATGAAACACAGAAATCGCAACGGGATAGAATACAAAAGGCACAATGCCGACTGAAGTACAAGAAGAGTGAATCTTCTAAGAGGTTGTGCTTATGAGCGGCTCCTTAGCGACCAGTATTAAATTCCGATGCACCAGTGGAGGTTTACTGTATCCCTTGGACCTACACATCGACTATGAAACACAGAAATTCAATCGGGATATAATACAAAAGGGACAATGCCGACTTATTTACTAGAAGTGTGAATCTTCCAAGAGTTTGTGGTTTTAGCGGCCCTTCGGAGACCAGTGTTACATTCCGATGCACCAGTGCAGGTTTACTGTATCCCTTGGACCTTCACATTGACCATGAAACACAGAAATTGGATCGGCATCGAATACAAAGGGCACAATGCTGACTTAAGTACAACAAGTGTAAATCTTCTAAGAGTTTGTGGTTTGAGCGGCTCCTAGGAGACCAGTATTAGATTCAGATGCTTCAGTGCATTTTAACTGTATCCCTTTTACCTTCACATTGACCATGAAACACAGAAATTGCATACGGATTGAATACAAAAGTGACAATGCCGACTTAAGTACAAGAAAAGTGAATCTTCTAAGAGATTGCGGTTTGAGCGGCTAATGGGGACCAGTATTAGTTTCCGATGCACCAGTGGAGGTTTACTGTATCCCTTGGACCTTCACATTGACCATGAAACACAGAAATTGCATAGGGATTGATTACAAAAGGGACAATGCCGACTTAAGTACTACAAGAGTGAATCATCTAAGAGTTTGTGGTTTGAACGGCTCCTGGGAGACCAGTATTAGATTCCGATGAACAAGTGCAGAATTTACAGTATCCCTTCGAACTTGACAGTGACCATGAAACACAGATAACGCATCGGGATGGAATACAAAAGGCACAATGCCGACTTAAGTACAAGAACAGTGAATCTTCTAAGAGTTTGTGCTTTGAACGGCTCCTGGGAGACCAGTATTAGATTCTGATGGACCAGTGCAGGTTTACTGTATCCCTTGGACCTTCACATTGACGATGAAACATAGAAATCGCTTTGGGATTGAATACAAAAGAGTCAATGCCGACTTATGGACAAGAAAAGTGAATCTTCTGAGAGTTTGTGGTTTGAGCGGCTCCTAGGAGACCACTATTAGATTCCGATGCTCCAGTGCAGGTTTACTGTATCCCTCAGACTTTCACATTTAATATGAAACACAGATTTTTCTTCGGGAATGAATACAAAAGGCACAAAGCCGACTTATGTACAAGAAGAGTGAACCTTCTAAAAGTTTGTGGTTTGAGCGGCTCCTGGGAGACCAGTATTAGATTCCGATGCACCAGTGCAGTTTTCCTGTATGACTTGGACCTTCACATTGACAATGAAACACAGAAATCGCATCGGGATTGATACAAAAGTCACAATGCCGTCTTAAGTACAAGAAGAGTGAATCTTCCATGGGTTTGTGGTTTAAGCTACTCCTGGGAGACCGGTATTGGATTACGATGCACCAGTGCAGGTTTACTGTATCCCTTGGACTTTCACATTGACCATTAATCACAGAAATTGCATTGGGATTGAATACAAAAGTCACAATGCCGACTTAAGTACAAGAAGAGTGAATCTTCTAAGAATTTGTGGTTTGAGCGGCACCTGGGAGAGCAGTATTAGATTCCGATGCAATAGTGCTGGTTTACTGTATCTTTTGGACCTTCACATTGACCATGAGACACAGAAATTGCATTGGGATTGAATACAAAAGTCACAATGCCGTCTTAAGTACAAGAAGAGTGAATCTTCGAAGAGTTTGTGGTTTGAGCGGCACCTGGGAGAGCAGTATTAGATTCCGATGCAATAGTGCTGGTTTACTGTATCCCTTGGACCTTCACATTGACCATTAATCACAGAAATTGCATTGGGATTGTATACAAAAGTCACAATGCTGGCTTAAGTACAAGAAGAGTTAATCTTCTAAGAAATTGTGATTTGAGCGGCTCCTGGGGGACCAGTATTACATTCCGACTGCACAGTGCAGGTTTACTGTATCCTTTGGACCTTCACAGTGACCATGAAAGAAAGATATCGCATCGGGATTGAATAAAAAAGTCACAATGCCGATTTAAGTGCAAGAAGAGTGATTCTTCTAAGAGTTTGTGTTTTGAGCGACTCCTGAGAAACCAGTATTAGATTCCGATGCACCGGCACTGTTTTACTGTATCCCTTGGTCCTTCACATTGACCATGAAACACAGAAATTGCATCAGGATTGAATACAAAAGGGACAATGCTCATTTAAGTACAAGAAGAGTGATTCTTCTAAGATTTTGTGTTTTAAGCTGCTCCTGGGAAACCAGTAATACATTCCGATGCACCAGTGCTGTTTTACTGTATCCCTTGGACCTTCACATGTACCATGAAACACAGATGTTGCATCGGGATTGGATACAAAAGGCACAATGCCGATTTAAGTACAAGAAGAGTAAATCATCTAAGAGTTTGTCGTTTGAGCGGCTCCTGGGAGACCAGTATTAGATTACGATGAGGCAATGCAGGCTTACCGTATCCCTTGGACCTTAACATTGACCATGAAACACAGAAATCGCATCGGGATTGAATACAAAAGGGACAATGCCGAGTTAAGTACAGGAAGAGTGAATCTTCCATGAGATTGTGGTTTGAGCGGCTCCTGGGAGGCCAGTATTAGATTCCGATGCACCAGTGCAGGTTTACTGTATCCCTTGGACCTTCACATTGACCATGAAACACAGAAATTGCGTGGGGAATGAATACAAGAGGGACAATGACGACATAAGTACAAGAAGAGTGAATCATCTAAGAGATTGCGGTTTGAGCGGCTACTGGGAGACCAGTATTAGATTCCGAGGCACCAGTGGAGGTTTACTGTATCCTTTGGACATTCACAATGACCATGAAACACAAAAATTGCATCGAGATTGAATACAAAATGGACAATGCCGACTTAAGTACTTGAAGAGTGAATCTTCTAAGAGTTTGTGCTTTGAGCTGCTCCTGGGAGACGAGTTTTAGATTCCGATTGCCCAATGCAGGTTTACTGTATCCCTTGGACCTTCACATTGACCATTAAACACAGAAATTGCATACGGATTTAATACAAAAGTAACTATGCCGACTTAAGTACAAGAAGCGTGAATCTTCTAAGTGATTGCGGTTTGAGCGGCTCCTGGGAGACCAGTATTAGGTTCCAATGCTCCAGTGCAGAAATTATTCTATCCCTTGGACCTTCACATTGATCATGAAACACAATAATCGCATCGGGATTGAATACAAAAGGTACAATGCTTACTGAAGTACAAGAACAGTGAATCTTCTAAGAGTTTGTGTTTTTAACGGCTCCTGGGAGACCAGTATGAGATCCCGATGCACCAGTGCGGAATTTACTGTATCCCTTGGACCTTCACATTGACCATGAAACACAGATAGCCCCTCGGGATTGAATACAATGGGCACAATGCCGACATAAGTTTAAGAACAGTGAATCTTCTAAGAGTTTGTGGTTTGAGCGGCTCCTGGGAGACCAGCATTAGATTCCGATGCGCGAGTGCAGGTCTACTGTATCCCTTGGACAGTCAGATTGACCGCGAAACACAGAAATCGCATCGGGACTGTGTACAAAAGTCATAATGCCGACTTATGTGCAAGAAGAGTGAATCTTCCAAGAGTTTGTGGTTTGAGCTGCTCTTGGGAGACAGGTATTGGATTCCGATGTACGACTGCAGGTTTAATGTATTCCTTGGACCTTCACATTGACCATGAATCACAGAAATTGCATCGGGATTGAATACAAATAGCACAATGCCGACTTAAGCACAAGAAGAGTGAATCTTCCACGAGTTTGAGGTTTGAGCGGCTCCTGGGAGTGCGGTATTAGATTCCGATGCAACAGTGCAGGTTTACTATATCTCTTGGACGTTCACATTGACCATGAAACACAGAAAACGCAACGGGAAAGAGCACAAAAGGCACAATGCCGACTGAAGTACAAGAACAATGATTTTTGTAAGAATTTGCGCTTATGAGCGGTTCCTGGGAGACCAGTATTAATTTCCGATGCACCAGTGCAGGTTTACTGTATCCCTTAGACCTACACATCGACCATGAAACACAGAAATTGCATCGGGATATAATACAAAAGGGACAATGCCGACTTAAGTACTAGAAGTGTGAATTTCCTAAGAGTTTGTGGTTTGAGCGGCTCCTCGGATACCAGTATTAGATTCCGATGCACCAGTGAAGGTTTACTGTATCCCTTGGACCTTCACATTGACCATGAAACATAGAAATAGGATCGGGATTGAATACAAAGGGCACAATGCCAACTTAAGTACAACAACAGTAAATCTTCTAAGAGTATGTGGCTTGAGGGGCTCCTGGGAGGCCAGTATTGGATTTCGATGCACCAGTGCAGAATTTACTGTTTTCCTTGGACCTTCACATTGACCATGATACACGAAAATCACATAGGGGATTGAATACAAAAGGCACAATGCCAACTTAATTACAAGAAGAGTGAATCTTCTAAGAGTTTGTGCTTTGAGCGGCTCCTGGGAGACCTGTATTAGATTCCGATTGTCCAGTGGAGGTTTTTGTATCCCTTCGACCTTCACATTAACCATGAAACACCGATAGCGCATCGGGAATGAATAAAAAAGTCACAATGCCGTCTTAAGTACAAGATGAATGAATCTTCTAAGAATTTGTGTTTTGAGCGGCTCCTGGGAAACCAGCAATAGATTCCGATGCACCAGTGCTGGTTTACTGTATCCCTTGGACCTTCACATTGACCATGAAACACAGGAATTGCATCAGGATTGATTACAAAAGGGACAATGCCGACTTAAGTACAAGAAGAGTGAATCTTCTAAGAGATTGTGGTTTGAGCAGCTCCTGGGAGACCAGTATTAGGTTCCGATGCACCATTGCAGAAATTACTCTATCCCTTGGACCTTCACATTGACCATGAAACACAGAAATCGCATCGGGATTGAATACAAAAGGCACAATGCTTACTTAAGTACAAGAACAGTGAATCTTCTAAGAGTTTGTGCTTAGAATGGCTCCTGGGAGACTAGTATTAAATCGCGATGCACCACTGCAGGTTTACTGCATCCCTTCGACCTTCACATTGACCATGAAACACAGAAATTACATCGGGATTGAATATAAAAGTGACAGTGCCGACTTAAGTACAAGAAGAGTGAATCTTCTAAGAGTTTGTAATTTGAGCGGCTCCTGGGAGACCAGTATTAGATTCCGATTGCCCAGTGTAGGTTTACTGTATCCCTTGGATCTTCACATTAACCATGAAACAAAGATATCGCATCGGGAATGAATAAAAAACTCACAATGCCGTCTTTAGAACAAGAAGAGTGAATCTTCTAAGAGTTTGTGCTTTGAGCGAGTCCTGGGAAACCATTATTAGATTCCGATGCACCAGTGCAAAAATTTACTGTATCCCTTGGACCTTCACATTGACCATGAAACACAGAAAGCCCCTCGGGATTGAATACAAAAGTCACAATGCCGACTTATGTGCAAGAATAGTGAATCTTCCAAGAGTTTGTGGTTTGAGCTCCTCTTGGGAGACCGGTATTGGATTCCAATGTACGGGTGCAGGTTTCATGTATCCCTTGGACCTTCACATTTACAATGAATCACAGAAATTGCATCGGGATTGAATACAAATTGCACAATGCCGACATAAGTTCAAGAAGAGTGAATCTTCCACGAGTTTGAGGTTTTAACGGCTCCTGGGAGGCTGGTATTAGATTCCGATGCAACAGTACAGGTTTACTGTATCCGTTGCACCTTCACATTGACCATGAAACACAGAAAACGCAACGGGATAGAATCCAAAAGGCACAATGCCGACTGAAGTACAAGTAGAGTGAATCTCCTAAGAGTTTGTGATTATGAGCGGCTCCTGAGAGACCAGTATTATGTTCCGATACACCAGTGCAGGTTTACTGTAGCCCTTGGACCTATACATCGACCATGAAACACAGAAATTGCATCGGGATATAATACAAAAGGGACAATGCCGACTTAAGTACTAGCAGTGTGAATCTTCCAAGAGTTTGTGGTTTGAGCGGTTCCTTGGAGACCAGTATTAGATTCCGATGCACTAGTGCAGGTTTACTGTATCGCTTGGACCTTCACATTGACCATGAATCAAAGAAATTGAATCGGGATTGAATAGAAAGCGCACAATGACAACTTAAGTACAAGAAGAGTGAAACTTCTATGAGTTTGTGCTTTGAACGGCTCCTGGAAGTCCAGTATTAGATTCCGATGCAAAAGTGCAGGTTTACTGGATCCCTTGGACCTTCACAATGACCGTGAAACACAGAAATCGCATTGGGATTGAATACAAAATTGACAATGAAAACTTAAGTACAAGAAGAGTGAATCTTCTAAGAGTCTGTGCTTTCAGCGGCTCCTGGGAGACCAGAGTTAGATTCCGATGTTTCAGTGCATTTTTATTGTATCCCTTTTACCTTCACATTGACGATGAAACACAGAAATCGCAATGGGATAGAATACAAAATTCACAATGCCGACTTAAGTACAAGATGAGTGAATCTACTAAGAGTTTGTGGTTTGAGTTGTTCCTGGGAGACCAGTATTACATTTCGTTGCACCAGTGCAGGTTTACTGTATCCCTTGGACCTTCACATTGACCATGAAACACAGAAATTGCAGACGGATTGAATACAAAAGTGACAATGGGGACTTAAGTACAAGAGGAGCGAATCTTCTAAGAGTTTGTGGTTTGAGCGGCGCCTAGGAGACCAGTATTAGATTCCGATGAACCAGTGCAGGTTAACAGTATCCCTTGGACCTTCACATTGACCATGAAACACAGAAATTGCTTCGGGATTGAAGACAAAAGGCACAATGCAGACTTAAGTAAAAGAAGAGTGTATCCTCTAAGAGTTTGTGGTTTGACCGGCTCCTGGGAGACCAGTATTAGATTCTGATGCACCAGTGCTGGTTTACTTTATCCCTTGGACCTTCACATTGACCATGAAACACAGAAATTGCATCGGGATTGAATACAGAAGGCGGGATGCCGACTAAAGTACAAGAAGAGTGAATCCGCTAAGTGTTTGTGGTTTGATCGGCTCCTGGGAGACTAGTATTAGATTCCGATGCACCAGTGCAGGTTTACTGTATCCCTTGGACGTTCACCTTGACTTAAAACACAGATGTTGCATCAGGATTGAATACAAGAGCACAATGCCGTCTTCAAGGCAACAAGAGTGAATCTTCTAGGGGATTGTGGTTTGAGCGGCTCCTGGGAGACCAGTATTAGATTCCGATGCACCAGTGCAGGTTTACTGTATCCCTTGGACCATCAAATTGACCATGAAACACAGAAATTGCATCGTGATATAATACAAAAGGGACAATACCGACTTAAGTACAAGAAGAGTGTATCTTCTAAGAGTTTGTGGTTTGAGCGGCGCCTGGGAGAACAGTAATAGATTGCGATGCACCAGTACAGGTTTACTGTATCCCTTGGAACTTCACATTGACGATGAAACACAGAAATTAGAACGGGATATAATACAAAATTGACAATGCCGACTTAAGTACAAGAAGAGTGAATCTCAAGAACTTGTGGTTAGAGCGGCTCCTGGGAGACCAGTTTTAGATTCTGATGCACTAGTGCAGGTTTACTGTATCCCTTGGACCTTCACATTGACCATGAAACACAGAAATTGCTTCGGGATTGAAAGCAAATTGGCACAATGCTGACTTAAGTACAAGAACTGTGAATTCTCTAAGAGGTTAAGGTTTGAGCGGCTCCTAGGAGACCAGTATTAGATTCCAAAGCACCAGTCCAGGTTGACTGATCCCTTGGACTTTCACATTGACCATGAAACACAGAAATTACATCGGGATTGAATACAAGGTGGACAATGCCGACTTAAGTACAGGAAGAGTGAATCTTCTAAGAGTTTTTGGTTTGAGCGGTTCCTGGGAGGCCAGTATTAGATTCCGATGCACCAGTGCAGGATTACTGTATCCCTTGGATCTTCACATTAGCCATGAAACACAGTAATCGCAACGGGACAGAATACAAAGAACACAATGCCGACTTAAGTACAAGAAGAGTGAATCTTGTAAGAGTTTGTGCTTTGAGCGGCCCCTGGGAGACCTGTATTAGATTCCGATGCACCAGTGCAGGTTTACTGTATCAATTGGACCCTTACATTGACCATGAAACACAGAAATTGCTTCGAAATTGAAGACAAAAGGCACAATGCAGACTTAAGTAAAAGAAGAGGGAATCCTCTAAGAGTGTGTGGTTTGAGCGGCTCCTGGGAGACCAGTATTAGATTCTGATGCACCAGTGCAGGTTTACTTTATCCGTTGGACCTTCACATTGACCATGTAGCACAGAAATCGCATTGGGATTGAATACAACAGGGAAAATGCCGACTTAACTACAAGAAGAGTGAATCTTCTAAGATTTTGTGGTTTGAGCGGCTACTGGGAGACCAGTATTAGATTCCGATGCACCAGTTCAGGTTTACTGTATCCCTTGGACTTTCAGATTGACTTGAAACACAGAAATTGCATCGGGATTAAATACGAAAGCCACAATGCCGACTCAAATAGAAGAAGAGTCAATCTTCTAATAGTTTGTGGTTTGCGCGGCTCCTGGTAGACCGGTATTAGATTCCGGTGCACCAGGGAAGGTTTACTGTGTTCATTTCACCTTCACATTGACGATGAAACAGAGAAATTTTAACGGGATATAATACAAAAGGGGCAATGCCGACTTAAGTACAAGAAGAGTGAATCTTCCAAGAGTTTGTGGTTTGAGCGGCTCCTCGGAGACCAGTATTAGATTGCGATGCACGAGTGAAGGTTTACTGTATCCCTTGGACCTTCACATTGACCATGAAACACAGAAATTGCATCGGGATTGAATACAAAAGGCACAATGCCGACTTAAGAACAAGAAAAGTGAATCTTCTAAGAGTTTGTGCTTTGATCGGCTCCTAGGAGACCAGAATTAGAATCCGATGCACCAGTGCAGGTTAACTGTATCCCTTGGTCCTTCAATTTGACCATGAAACACAGAAATTGCATCGTGATATAATACAAAAGGGATAATGCCGACTTAAGTACAAGAAGAGTGAATCTTTTAAGAGTTTGTGGTTTGAGCGGCTCCTGGGATACCAGTATTAGATTCCGATGCACCAGTGCAGATTGACTGTATCTCTTGGACCTTCACATTGACCATGAAACACAGAAAATGCTTCGGGATTGAAAGCAAAAGGCACAATGCTGACTTAAGTACAAGAAGAGTGAAACTTCTAAGAGTTTGTGGTTTGAGCGTCTCCTGGGAGACCAGTATTAGATTCCGATCCATTAGTGCAGGTTTACGTTATCCCTTGGATTATCACATTGACTTGAAAAACAGAAGTTGCATCGGGATTGAATACAAAAGGCACAATGCCGACTTAAATACAAGAAGAGTGAATCTTCTAAGAGATTGTGGTTTCAGCGGCTCCTGGGAGACCAGTATTTCATTCTGATGCACCAGTGCATGTTTACTGTATTACTTGGACCTTCACTTTGACCATGAAACACGGAAATTGCTTCGGGATGGAATACTAAAGGCACAATGCAAACTTAAGTACAAGAAAAGTGAATCTTCTAAGAGTTTGTGGTTTGAGCGGCTCCTGGGAGACCAGTATTAGATTCCAAAGCACCAGTGCAGGTTGACTGATCCCTTGGACTTTCACTTTGACCATGAAACACAGAAATTACATCGAGATTGAATACAAGGAGGACAATGCGGGCTTAGGTACAGGAAGAGTGAATCTCCTAAGAGTTTGTGGTTTGAGCGGCTCCTGGGAGAGCAGTATTAGATTCCGATGCACCAGTGCAGGATTACTGTATCCCTTGGATCGTCACATTGACCATGAAACACAGAAATCGCAACGGGATAGAATACAAAGAGAACAATGCCGACCTAAGTACAAGAAGAGTGAATCTTGTAAGAGTTTGTGCTTTGAACGGCCCCTGGGAGACCTGTATTAGATTCCGATGCACCAGTGCAGGTTTACTGTATCAATTGGACCTTTACATAATCCATGAAACAACGAAATTGCATCGGGATTGAAAACAGAAGGCACAATGCCGACTAAAGTACAAAAAGAGTGAATCTTCTAAGAGTTTGTGGATTGAGCGGCCCCTGGGGGAACGGTATTAGATTCCGATCCAAAAGTGCAGGTTTACTGTATCCCTTGGACTTTCACACTTTCTTGAAACACAGAAGATCAAACGGGATTGAATACAAAAGGCACAATGCCGACTTAAGTATCAGGAGAGTGAATCTTCTAAGAGTTTGTGGTTTGAGTGGCGCCTAGGAGACCAGTATTAGATTCCGGTGCACCAGGGCAGGTTTACTGTATACCTTGGACCTTCACATTGACGATGAAACACAGAAATTTTAACGGGATATAATACAAAAGGGACAATGCCGACTGAAGTACAAGAAGAGTGAATCTTCTAAGAGTTTATGGTTTCAGCGGCTCCTGGGAGACCAGTATTACATTGTGATGCACCAGTGCACGTTTACTGTATCCCTTGGACCTTCACATTGACCTTGAAACACGGAAATTGCTTCGGCATTGAATAGTAAAGGCACAATGCAAACTTAAGTACAAGTAAAGTCAATCTTCTAAGAGTTTGTGGTTTGAGCGGCTCCTGGGAGACCAGTATTAGATTCCAAAGCACCTGTGCAGGTTGACTGATCCCTTGGACTTTCACATTGACCATGCACCACAGAAATTACATCGAGATTGAATACAAGGAGGACAATGCCGACGTAAGTACAAAAAGAGTGAATCTTCTAAGTGTTTGTGGTTTGATCGGCTTCTGGGAGACCAGTATTAGATTTCGATGCACCAGTGCAGGTTTACTGTATCCGTTGGACGTTCACATTGACTTCAAACACAGAAGTTGCATCAGGATTGAATACAAAAGCACAATGCCGTCTTCAAGACAAGAAGAGTGAATCTTCTAAGGATTTGAGGTTTGAGCGGCTCCTGGGAGACCAGTATTAGATTCCGATGCACCAATGCAGGTTTACTGTATCCCTTGGACCTTCAAATTGACCATGAAACACAGAATTAGCATCGTGATATAATACAAAAGGGACAATGCCGACTTAAGTCCAAGAAGAGTGAATCTTCTAAGAGTTTGTGGTTTGAGTGGCTCCTGGGAGATCAGTATTAGATTCTGATGCACCAGTTCAGGTTTACTGTATCACTTGGATTTTCAGATTGACTTGAAACACAGAAATTGCATCGAGATTAATTACGATAGCCACAATGCGAAATTAAGTACAAGAAGAGTGAATCTTCCAAGAGTTTGTGGTTTGATCTGCTCCTGGGACACCAGTATTAACATCCGATGCACGAGTGCAGGTTTACTGTATCCCTCGCACTTTCACATTAACTTGAAACACAGAAATTGAATCGGGATTGAATTCAGAAGGCGATATGCCGACTTAAGGACAAGAAGAGTGAATCTTCTAAGAGTTTGTGGTTTTAGCGGCTCCTGGGAGACCAGTATTTACATCCGATGCACGAGTGCAAGTTTACTGTATCCCTCGCACTTTCACATTAACTTGAAACTCAGAAGTTGAATCGGGATTGAATACAAAAGCCAGAATTCAGACTTAAGTACAAGAAGAGTGAATCTTGTAAGAGTTTGTTCTCTGAGCGGCTCCTGGGAGATCAGTATTAGATTCCGATGCACCAGTGCTGGTTTACTGTATCAATTGGACCTTCACATTGACCATGAATCACCGAAATTGCATCGGGAATGAATACAGACGGCACAATGCCGACTAAAGTACGAGCAGAGCGAATCTTCTAAGAGGCTGTGGATTGAGCGGCTCCTCGGAGAACAGCATTAGATTCCGATCCACCAGTACAGGTTTACTGTATCCCTTGGAATTTCACATTTTCTTGAAACATACAAGTTGCATCGGGATTGAATGCAAAACCCACAATGCCGACTTAAGTAAAAGGAGAGTGAATCTTCTAAGAGTTTGCGGTTGAGCGGCGCCTAGGAGACCAGTATTAGATTCCGAGGAACCAGTGCAGGTTTTCTGTATCCCTTGCACTTTCACATTGACCATGAAACAAAGAAATTGCTTCGGGATTGAATGCAAAAGGCACAATGCAGCCTTAAGTAAAAGAAGAGTGAATCATCTAAGATTTTGCGGTTTGGGCCGCACCTGGGGGGCCAGTAATTGATTCCGATGCACCAGTGCAGGTTTACTGTATCCCTTGGACCTTCACATTGACCATGAAAGCCGGAAATCGCAACGGGATAGAATACAAAAGGCACAATGCCGGCTGATGTACAAGAAGAGTGAATCTTGTAAGAGTTTGTGCTTTGAGCGGCTCCTGGGGGACCAGTATTATATTCCGATGGACCAGTGCAGGTTAACTGTATCAATTGGACTTTCACATTGACCATGAAACACCGAAATCACTGCGGGATTGAATACAAAAGGCACAATGCCGACTTTAGTACAGGAAGAGTGAATCTTCCAAGAGTTTGTGGTTTGAGAGGCTCCTGAGAGAACAGTATTACATTCCGATGCACCAGTGCAGGTTTACTGTATCCCTTGGACCTGCACATTGACCATGAAACACAGAAATTGTATCGGGATTGAATACAGAAGTCAGAGTGCCGACTTAAGTACAAGAAGAGTGAATATTCTAAGTGTTTGTGGTTTGAACGGCTCCTGGGAGACCAGTATTAGATTCCGATGCACCAGTGCAGGTTTACTGTATCCCTTGGACTTTCACATTCACTTGAAACACGGAAGTTGCATCAGGGTTGAATACAAAAGCAGAATGCCGTCTTCAAAACAAGAAGAGTGAATCTTCTAAGGGTTTGTGGTTTGAGCGGCTCCTGGGAGACCAGTATTCGATTCCGATGCACCAGCGCAGGTTTACTGTATCCCTTGGACATTCACATTGACGATGAAACACAGCCATTGCATCGGGATATAATACAAAAGGGAAAATGCCGACTTAAGTACAAGAAGAGTGAATCTTCTAAGAGTTTGTGGTTTCAGCGGCTCCTGGGAGACCAGTATTACATTGTGATGCACCAGTGCACGTTTACTGTATCCCTTGGACCTTCATATTGACCATGAAACTCGGAAATTTCTCGGGATTGAATAGTAAAGGCACAATGCAAACTTAAGTACAAGAAAAGTGAATCTTCTAAGAGTTTGTGGTTTGAGC
Source organism: Schistocerca piceifrons (assembly GCF_021461385.2). Taxonomy (NCBI): domain Eukaryota; kingdom Metazoa; phylum Arthropoda; class Insecta; order Orthoptera; family Acrididae; genus Schistocerca; species Schistocerca piceifrons. The sequence goes on from NC_060138.1 coordinate 13,759,891, forward strand.
GGCTCCTGGGAGACCAGTATTAGATTCCAAAGCACCAGTGCAGGTTGACTGATCCCTTGGACTTTCACATTGACCATATACCACAGAAATTACATCGAGATTGAATACAAGGAGGACAATGCCGACGTAAGTACAAAAGAGTGAATCTTCTAAGAGTTTGTGGTTTGAGCAACTCCTGGGAGGCCAGTATTAGATTCCGATGCACCAGTGGAGTTTTACTGTATCCCTTGGATCTTCACATTGACCATGAAACACAGAAATCGCAACGGGATAGAATACAAAGAGCACAATGCCGACTTAAGTACAAGAAGAGTGAATCTTGTAAAAGTTTGTGGTTTGAGCGGCCCCTGGGGGACCAGTAGTAGTTTCCAACGCACCAGTGCAGAATTTACTCTATCCCTTGGACCTTCACATTGTCCATGAAACACAGAAATCGCATTGGGATTGAATACAACAGGGAAAATGCCGACTTAAGTACAAGAAGAGTGAAGCTTCTAAGAGTTTGAGGTGTGAGCGGCCCCTGGGAGACCAGTATTAGATTCCGATGCACTAGTGCTGGTTTTCTGTATCCCTTGGACCTTCACATTGACCATGAGACACAGAAATCGCATTGGGATTGAATTCAAAATGCAGAATTCCGACATAAGGACAAGGAAAATGATTCATCGAAAAGTTTGTGTTATTAGTGGCTCCTGGGAGACCAGTATTTACATCCGATGCACGAGTGCAGGTTTTCTGTATCCCTCGCACTTTCAGAATAACTTGAAACACAGAAGTTGAATCGGGATTGAATACAAAAGCCAGATGGCAGACTTAAGTACAAGAAGAGTGAATCTTGTAAGAGTCTGTTCTTTGAGCGGCTCCTGGGAGATCAGTATTAGATTCCGATGCACCAGTGCAGGTTTACTGTATCAATTGGACCTTCACATTGACCATGAATCACCGAAATTGCATCGGGAATGAATACAGACGGCACAATGCCGACTGAAGTACGAGAAGAGCGAATCTTCTAAGAGGCTGTGGATTGAGCGGCTCCTCGGAGAACAGTATTAGATTCCGATCCACCAGTACAGGTTTACTGTATCCCTTGGAATTTCACATTTTCTTGAAACATACAAGTTGCATCGGGATTGAATGCAAAACCCACAATGCCGACTTAAGTAAAAGGAGAGTGAATCATCTAAGAGTTTGCGGTTTGAGCGGCGCCTAGGAGACCAGTATTAGATTCCGAGGAACCAGTGCAAGTTTTCTGTATCCCTTTTACTTTCACATTGACCATGAAACAAAGAAATTGCTTCGGGATTGATTACAAAAGGCACAATGCAGCCTTAAGTAAAAGAAGAGTGAATCATCTAAGATTTTGCGGTTTGGGCCGCACCTGGGAGGCCAGTAATTGATTCCGATGCACCAGTGCAGGTTTACTGTATCCCTTGGACCTTCACATTGACCATGAAAGCCGGAAATCGCAACGGGATAGAATACAAAAGGCACAATGCCGGCTGTAGTACAAGAAGAGTGAATCTTGTAAGAGTTTGTGCTTTGAGCGGCTCCTGGGAGACCAGTATTATATTCCGGTGGACGAGTGCAGGTTAACTGTATCAATTGGACTTTCACATTGACCATGAAACACCGAAATCACTGCGGGATTGAATACAAAAGGCACAATGCCGACTTTAGTACAAGAAGAGTGAATCTTCCAAGAGTTTGTGGTTTGAGCGGCTCCTGGGAGAACAGTATTACATTCCGATGCACCAGTGCAGGTTTACTGTATCCCTTGGACCTGCACATTGACCATGAAACACAGAAATTGCATCGGGATTGAATACAGAAGTCAGAGTGCCGACTTAAGTACAAGAAGAGTGAATATTCTAAGTGTTTGTGGTTTGATCGGCTCCTGGGAGACCAGTATTAGATTCCGATGCACCAGTGTAGGTTTACTGTATCCCTTGGACTTTCACATTCACTTGAAACACGGAAGTTGCATCAGGGTTGAATACAAAAGCACAATGCAGTCATCAAGACAAGAAGAGTGAATCTTCTAAGGGTTTGTGGTTTGAGCGGCTCCTGGGAGACCAGTATTAGATTGCGATGCACCAGTGCAGGTTTACTGTATCCCTTGGACCTTTACATTGACGATGAAACACAGAAATTTTGATGGGATATAATACAAAAGGGACAATGCCGACTTAGGTACAAGAAGAGTGAATCTTCTAAGAGTTTGCGGTTTGAGCGGTTCCAGGGAGACCAGTATTAGATTCCGATGCACCAGTGCTGGTTTACTTAATCCATTGACCTTCACATTGACCATGAAACAATGAAATTGCATCGCGATTGGATACAAAAGGCAGAATGCCGACTTAAGCACAAGAAGAGTGAATCTTCCAAATGTTTGTGGTTTGATCGGCTTCTGGGAGACCAGTATTAGATTCTGATGCACCAGTGCAGGTTTACTGTATCCCTTGGAAGTTCACATTGACTTGAAACACAGAAGTTGCATCAGGATTGAATACAAAAGCACAACGATGTCTTCAAGACAAGATGAATGAATCTTCGAAGGGTTTGTGGTTTGAGCGGCTCCTGCGAGACCAGTATTAGATTCCGATGCACCAATGGAGGTTTACAGTATCCCTTGGACCTTCAAATTGACAAAGGAACACAGAAATTGCATCGTGATATAATACAGAAGGGACAATGCCGACTTAAGTACAAGAAGAGTGAATCTTCTAAGAGTTTGTGGTTTGAGCGGCTCCTGGGAGACCAGTATTAGATTCCGGTGCACCAGGGCGGGTTTACTGTATACCTTGGACCTTCACATTGACGATGAAACACAGAAATTCTGACTGGATATAATACAAAAGGGACAATGCCGACTTAAGTACAAGAAGAGTGAATCTTCCAAGAGTTTGTGGTTTGAGCGGCTCCTGGGGGACCAGTATTAGATTGCGATGCACCAGTGGTGGTTTACTGTATCCCTTGGACCTTCACATTGACCATGAAACACAGAAATTGCAAAGGGATAGAATACAAAAGGCAAAATGCCGACTTAAGAACAAGAAGAGTGAATCTTCTAAGAGTTTGTGCTTTGATCGGCTGCTGGGAGACCAGAATTAGAATCCGATGCACCAGTGCAGGTTTACTGTATCCCTTGGACCTTCACGTTGACCATGAAACACAGAAATTGCAAAGGGATAGAATACAAAAGGCAAAATGCCGAATGAAGTACAAGAGAAGTGAATCTTCTAAGAGTTTGTGGTTTGAGCGGCTCCTGGGAGACCAGTATTAAATTCCAACGCCCCAGCGCAGATTTTACTCTAACTCTTGGACCATCACATTGTCCATGAAACACAGAAATCGCATTGGGATTGAATTCAATATGCACAAAGCCGACATAAGGACAAGAGGAATGAATCATCGAAGAGTTTGTGTTATTAGCGGCTACTGGGAGACCAGTATTAGATTCTGATGCAACAGTGCAGGTTTACTGTATCCTGTGGACATTCACATTTACCATGAAACACAGAAATTGCATTGGGATTTAATTCAGAAGGCGAAATGCCGACATAAGTACAAGAAGAGTGAATCATCTAAGAGTTTGTGGTTTTAGCGGCTCCTGGGAGACCAGGATTTACATCCGATGCACGAGTGCAGGTCTACTGTATCCCTCGCACTTTCACATTAACTTGAAACACAGAAATTGAATCGGGATTGAATACAAAAGCCAGAATGCAGACTTAAGTACAAGAAGAGTGAATCTTGTACGAGTTTGTCCTTTGAGCGGCTCCTGGGAGATCAGTATTAGATTCCGATGCACCAGTGCAGGTTTACTGTATCCCTTGGACCTTCACATTAACCATGAAAGCCGGAAATCGCAACGGGATAGAATACAAAAAGCACAATGCCGGCTGAAGTACAAGAAGAGTGAATCTTGCAAGAGTTTGTGCTTTGAGCGGCTCGTGCGAGACCAGTATTATATTTCGATGGACCAGTGCAGGTTAACTGTATCAATTGGACCTTCACATTGACCATGAAACACCGAAATCACTGCGGGATTCAATACAAAAGGCACAATGCCGACTTTAGTACAAGAAGAGTGAATCTTCTAAGAGTTTGTGGTTTGAGCGGCTCCTGGGAGACCAGTATTAGATTCCGATGCACCAGTGCAGGTTTACTGTATCCCTTGGACATTCACATTGACCATGAAACACAGAAATTGCATCGGGATTGAATACAGAAGTCAGAATGCCGACTTAAGTACAAGAAGAGTGAATATTCTAAGTGTTTGTGGTTTGATCGGCTCCTGGGAGACCAGTATTAGATTCAGATGCACCAGTGCAGGTTTACTGTATCCCTTGGACTTTTACATTCACTTGAAGCACGGAAGTTGCATCAGGGTTGAATACAAAAGCACAATGCCGTCTTCAAGACAAGAAGAGTGAATCTTCTAAGGGTTTGTGGTTTGAGCGGCTCCTGGGAGACCAGTATTAGATTCAGATGCACCAGTGCAGGTTTACTGTATCCCTAGGACCTTCAAATTGACCATGAAACAAAGAAATTGCATCGTGATATAATACAAAAGGGATAATGCCGACTTAAGTACAAGAAGAGTGAATCATCTAAGAGTTTGTGGTTTGAGCGGCTCCTGGGAGACCAGTACTAGATTACGATGCACCAGGGCAGGTTTACAGTATCCCTTGGACCTTCACGTTGACCATGAAACACAGAAATTGCATCGGGATTGAATACAAAAAGCAGATTGCCGACTTAAGGACAAGAAGAGTGAATCTTCTAAGAGTTTGTGCTTTGATCGGCTCCTGGGAGACCTGTATTAGATTCCGATGTACCAGTGCAGGTTTACTGTATCCCTTGGACCTTCACATTGTCCATGACACACAGAAATCGCATTGCGATTGAATACAAAAGGGAAAATGCCGACTTAAGTACAAGAAGAGTGAATCTTCTAAGAGTTTGTGGTTTGAGCGGCACCTGGGAGAGCAGTATTAGAATCTGATGCAATAGTGCTGGTTTACTGTATCCCTTGGTCCTTCACATTGACCATGAGACACAGAAATTGCATTGGGATTGAATTCATAAGGCACAATGCCGACATAAGGACAAGAAGAATGAATCTTCCAAGAGTTTGTATTTTAGCGGCTACGGGGAGCCCAGTATTAGATTCCGAAGCAACAGTGCAAGTTTACTGTATCTCTTACACATTCACATTTACCATGAAACACAGAAATTGCATCGGGATTGAATTCAGAATTCGAAATGCTGACTTAAGTACAAGAAGTGTGAATCTTCTAAGAGTTTGTGGTTAGAGCGGCTAATGGGAGACCAGTATTTACATCCGATGCACGAGGGCAGGGTTACTGTATCCCTTGCACTTTCACTTTAACTGGAAACACAGAAATTGAATCGGGATTGAATACAAAAGCCACAATGCAGTCTTAAGTACAAGAAGAGTGAATCTTCAAAGAGTTCGTGGTTTGAGCGGCACCTGGGAGGCCAGTATAAGACTCCGATGGAGCAGTGTAGGATTACTGTATCCCCTGGAACTTCACATTGACGATGAAACACAGAAATTGCAAAGGGATAATATACAAAAGGCACAATGCCGACTGAAGTACAAGAAGAGGGAATCTTTTAAGAGCTTGTTCTTTGAGCTGCTCCCGTGAGATCAGTATTAGATTCCGATGCACCGGTGCAGGTTTACTGTATCAATTTGACCTTCACATTGACAATGAAACACCGAAATTGCATCGGGATTGAATACAGAAAGCATAATGCCGTAAAGTACAAGAAGAGTAAATCTTCTAAGAACTTGTGGTTTGAGCGGCTCCTGGGAGACCAGTACTAGATTACGATCCACCAGTGCAGGTTTACAGTATCCCATGGACCTTCACATCTTCTTGAAACACCGAAATTGCATCGGGATTGAATACAAAAGACACAATGCAGACTTAATTACAAGGAGAGTGATTCTACTAAGAGTTTGTGGCTTGAGCGGCTCCTAGGATTCCAGTAGTACATTCCAACGCACCAGTGCAGAATTTACTCCATCCCTTGGACCTTCACATTGACCATGAAACACAGAAATCTCATCGGGATTGAATACAAAGGGCTCAATGCCGACTTAAGTGCAAGACGAGTGATTCTTCTAAGAGTTTGTGCTTTGTACGGCTCCTGGGAGACCAGTATTAGATTCCGATGCACCAGTGCAGGTTTACTGTATCCCTTGGTCCTTCACCTTGATCATGAATCACAGAAATCGCATTGGGATTGAATACAAAAGGGACAATGCCGACTTAAGTACAAGAAGAGTGTATCAGCCGACATAAGGACAAGAAGAATGAATCTTCGCAGGGTTTGTGTTTGAGCGGATCCTGGGAGTCCAGTATCAGATTCCGATGCAACAGTGCAGGTTTACTGTATCCCTTGGACATTCACATTTACCATGAAACACAGAAATTGCATCGGGATTGAATTCAGAAGGCGAAATGCCGACTTAAGTACAAAAAGAGTGAATTTTCTAAGAGTTTGTGGTTTGAGCGACTCCTGGGAGACCAGTATTTACATCCGATGCACGAGTGCAGGTTTACTGTATCCCTTGCACTTTCACATTAACTTGAAACACAGAAATTGAATCGGGATTCAATACAAAAGCCAGAATGCAGACTTAAGTACAAGAAGAGTGAATCTTGTAAGAATTTGTTATTTGAGCGGCTTCTGGGAGATCAGTATTAGATTCCGATGCACCAGTGCAAGTTTACTGTATCAATTGGACCTTCACATTGACCATGTAACACCGAAATTGCATCGGGATTGTATACAGAAGGCACAATGCCGACTAAAGTACAAGAAGAGTGAATCCTCTAAGAATTTGTGGATAGAGCGGCTCCTGGGAGAACAGTATTAGATTCCGATCCACCAATGCAGGTTTACTGTATCCCTTGGACTTTCACATTTTCTTGAAACACAGAAATTGCATCGGGCTTGAATACAAATGCACAGTGCCGACGTAAGAATAAAGAGAGTGAATCTCCTAAGGGTTTGTGGTTTGAGCGGCGCCTAGGAGACCAGTATTGGATTCCGATGAACCAGTGCAGGTTTATTGTATCCCTTGACCCTTCAAATTGACCATGAAACACAGAAATTGCATCGAGATGTAATACAAAAGGGACAATGCCGACTTAAGTACAAGAAGAGTGAATCTTCGAAGGGTTTGTGGATTGAGCGGCTCCTGGGAGACCAGTATTAGATTCAGATGCACCAATGCGGGTTTGCAGTATCCCTTGGACCTTCAAATTGACCATGAAACACAGAAATTGCATCGTGATATAATACAAAAGGGACAATGCCGACTTAAGTACAAGAAGAGTGAATCTTCTAAGAGTTTGTGGTTTGAGCGGTTCCTGGGAGACCAGTATTAGATTCCGGTGCATCACGGCAGGTTTACTGTATACCTTGGACCTTCACATTGACGATGAAACACAGAAATTTTGACGGGATATAGTACAAAAGGGACAATGTGGTCTTAAGTACAAGAAGAGTGAATCTTCCAAGAGTTTGTGGTTTGAGAGGCTCCTGGGGGACCAGTATTACATTGCGATGCACCAGTGCAGGTTTACTGTATCCCTTGGACCTTAACGTTGACCATGAAACACAGAAATTGCAAAGGGATAGAATACAAAAGGCAAAATGCCGAATGAAGTACAAGAGGACGGAATCTTCTAAGAGTTTGTGGTTTCAGCGGCTCCTGGGAGACCAGTATTAAATTCCAACGCACCAGTGCAGATTTTACTCTAACCCTTGGACCATCACATTGTCCATGAAACACAGAAATCGCATTGGGATTGAATTCAAAATGCACAATGCCGACATAAGGACAAGAGGAATGAATCATCGAAGAGTTTGTGTTATTAGCGGCTACTGGGAGACCAGTATTAGATTCTGATGCAACAGTGCAGGTTTACTGTAATCCGTGGACATTCACATTTACCATGAAACACAGAAATTGCATCGGGATCTAATTCAGAAGGCGAAATGCCGACTTAAGTACAAGAAGGGTGAATCTTCTAAGAGTTTGTGGTTTTAGCGGCTCCTGGGAGACCAGTATTTACATCCGATGCATGAGTGCAGGTTTACTGTATCCCTCGCACTTTCACATTAACTTGAAACACAGAAATTGAATCGGGATTAAATACAAAAGCCAGAATGCAGACTTAAGTACAAGAAGAGTGAATCTTGTAAGAGTTTGTTTTTTGAGCGGCTCCTGGGAGATCAGTATTAGATTCCGATGCATCAGTGCAGGTTTACTGTATCAATTGGACCTTCACATTGACCATGAAACACCGAAATTGCATCGGGAATGAATACAGACGGCACAATGCCGACTAAAGTACAAGAAGAGCGAATCTTCTAAGAGTTTGTGAATTGAGCGGCTCCTGGGAGACCAGTATTAGATTCCGATGCACCAGTGCAGGTTTACAGTATCCCTTGGACCTTCAAATTGACCAAGAAATACAGAAATTGCATCGTGATATAATACAGAAGGGACAATGCCGACTTAAGTACAAGAAGAGTGAATCTTCTAAGAGTTTGTGGTTTGAGCGGCTCCTGGGAGACCAGTATTAGATTCCGGTGCACCAGGGCAGGATTACTGTATACCTTGGACCTTCACATTGACGATGAAACACAGAAATTCTGACTGGATATAATACAAAAGGGACAATGCCGACTTAAGTACAAGAAGAGTGAATCTACCAAGAGTTTGTGGTTTGAGCGGCTCCTGGGGGACCAGTATTAGATTGCGATGCACCAGAGGTGGTTTACTGTATCCCTTGGACCTTCACATTGACCATGAAACACAGAAATTGCATCGGGATTGAATACAAAAGGCACAATGCCGACTTAAGACCAAAGAGGGGTGAATCTTCTAAGAGTTTGTGCTTTGATCGGCTCCTGGGAGACCAGAATTAAAATCCGATGCACCAGTGCAGGTTTACTGTATCCCTTGGACCTTCACGTTGACCATGAAACACAGAAATTGCAAAGGGATAGAATACAAAAGGCAAAATGCCGAATGAAGTACAAGAGGAGTGAATCTTCTAAGAGTTTGTGGTTTGAGCGGCTCCTGGGAGACCAGTATTAAATTCCAACGCACCAGTGCAGATTTTACTCTAACTCTTGGACCATCACATTGTCCATGAAACACAGAAATCGCATTGGGATTGAATTCAATATGCACAATGCCGACATAAGGACAAGAGGTATGAATCATCGAAGAGTTTGTGTTATTAGCGGCTACTGGGAGACCAGTATTAGATTCCGATGCAACAGTGCAGGTTTACTGTATCCTGTGGACATTCACATTTACCATGAAACACAGAAATTGCATTGGGATTTAATTCAGAAGGCGAAATGCCGACATAAGTACAAGAAGAGTGAATCTTCTAAGAGTTTGTGGTTTTAGCGGCTCCTGGGAGACCAGTATTTACATCCGATGCACGAGTGCAGGTCTACTGTATCCCTCGCACTTTCACATTAACTTGAAACACAGAAATTGAATCGGGATTGAATACAAAATCCAGAATGCAGACTTAAGTACAAGAAGAGTGAATCTTGTAAGAGTTTGTCCTTTGAGCGGCTCCTGGGAGATCAGTATTAGATTCCGATGCACCAGTGCAGGTTTACTGTATCAATTGGACCTTCACATTGACCATGAAACACCGAAATTGCATCGGGAATGAATACAGACGGCACAATGCCGACTAAAGTACAAGAAGAGCGAATCTTCTAAGAGTTTGTGGATTGATATGCTCCTCGGAGATCAGTATTAGATTCCGATCCACCAGTGCACGTTTAATGTGTCCCTTGGAATTTCACATTTTCTTGAAACACAGAAGTTGCATCGGGATTGAATACAAAAGCCACAATGCCGACTTAAGTATAAGGAGAGTGAATCTTCTAAGAGTTTGCGGTTTGAGCGGCGCTTAGGAGACCAGTATTAGATTCCGATGAACCAGTGCAGGTTTTCTGTATCCCTTGGACTTTCATATTGACCATGATACAAAGAAATTGCTTCGGGATTGAATACAAAAGGCAGAATGCAGCCTTAAGTAAAAGAAGAGTGAATCATCTAAGATTTTGTGGTTTGGGCGGCACCTGGGAGGCCAGTATTAGATTCCGATGCACCAGTGCAGGTTTACTGTATCCCTTGGACCTTCACATTAACCATGAAAGTCGGAAATCGCAACGGGATAGAATACAAAAGGCACAATGCCGGCTGAAGTACAAGAAGAGTGAATCTTGTAAGAGTTTGTGCTTTGAGCGGCTCGTGGGAGACCAGTATTATATTTCGATGGACCAGTGCAGGTTAACTGTATCAATTGGACCTTCACATTGACCATGAAACACCGAAATCACTGCGGGATTGAATACAAAAGGCACAATGCCGACTTTTGTACAAGAAGAGTGAATCTTCTAAGAGTTTGTGGTTTGAGCGGCTCCTGGGAGAAGACCAGTATTAGATTCCGATGCACCAGTGCAGGTTTACTGTATCCCTTGGACATTCACATTGACCATGAAACATAGAAATTGCATCGGGATTGAATACAGAAGTCAGAATGCCGACTTAAGTACAAGAAGAGTGAATATTCTAAGTGTTTGTGGTTTGATCGGCTCCTGGGAGACCAGTATTAGATTCAGATGCACCAGTGCAGGTTTACTGTATCCCTTGGACTTTTACATTCACTTGAAGCACGGACGTTGCATCAGGGTTGAATACAAAAGCACAATGCCGTCTTCAAGACAAGAAGAGTGAATCTTCTAAGGGTTTGTGGTTTGAGCGGCTCCTGGGAGACCAGTATTAGATTCAGATGCACCAGTGCAGGTTTACTGTATCCCTAGGACCTTCAAATTGACCATGAAACAAAGAAATTGCATCGTGATATAATACAAAAGGGATAATGCCGACTTAAGTACAAGAAGAGTGAATCATCTAAGAGTTTGTGGTTTGAGCGGCTCCTGGGAGACCAGTACTAGATTACGATGCACCAGGGCAGGTTTACAGTATACCTTGGACCTTCACATTGACGATGAAACACAGAAATTTTAACAAGATATAATACAAAACGGACAATGCCGACTTAAGTACAAGAAGAGTGAATCTTCCAAGAGTTTGTGGATTGAGCAGCTCCTGGGAGACCAGCAATAGATTGCGATGCACCAGTGCAGGTTTACTGTATCCCTTGGACCTTCACGTTGACCATGAAACACAGAAATTGCATCGGGATTGAATACAAAAAGCAGATTGCCGACTTAAGGACAAGAAGAGTGAATCTTCTAAGAGTTTGTGCATTGATCGGCTCCTGGGAGACCTGTATTAGATTCCGATGTACCAGTGCAGGTTTACTGTATCCCTTGGACCTTCACATTGTCCATGACACACAGAAATCGCATTGCGATTGAATACAAAAGGGAAAATGCCGACTTAAGTACAAGAAGAGTGAATCTTCTAAGAGTTTGTGGTTAGAGCGGCTCCTGGGAGACCAGTATTTACATCCGATGCACGAGGGCAGGGTTACTGTATCCCTTGCACTTTCACTTTAACTGGAAACACAGAAATTGAATCGGGATTGAATACAAAAGCCACAATGCAGTCTTAAGTACAAGAAGAGTGTATCTTCAAAGAGTTCGTGGTATGAGCGGCACCTGGGAGGCCAGTATAAGACTCCGATGCACCAGTGTAGGATTACTGTATCCCCTGGAACTTCACATTGACGATGAAACACAGAAATTGCAAAGGGATAATATACAAAAGGCGCAATGCCGACTGAAGTACAAGAAGAGGGAATCTTTTAAGAGCTTGTTCTTTGAGCTGCTCCTGTGATATCAGTATTAGATTCCTATGCACCGGTGCAGGTTTACTGTATCAATTTGACCTTCACATTGACAATGAAACACCGAAATTGCATCGGGATTGAATACAGAAAGCACAATGCCGACTAAAGTACAAGAAGAGTAAATCTTCTAAGAACTTGTGGTTTGAGCGGCTCCTGGGAGACCAGTACTAGATTACGATCCACCAGTGCAGGTTTACAGTATCCCATGGACCTTCACATCTTCTTGAAACACCGAAATTGCATCGGGATTGAATACAAAAGACACAATGCAGACTTAATTACAAGGAGAGTGATTCTACTAAGAGTTTGTGGTTTGAGCGGCTCCTAGGATACCAGTATTAGATTCCAACGCACCAGTGCAGAATTTACTCCATCCCTTGGACCTTCACATTGACCATGAAACACAGAAATCTCATCGGGATTGAATACAAAGGGCTCAATGCCGACTTAAGTGCAAGACGAGTGAATCTTCTAAGAGTTTGTGCTTTGTACGGCTCCTGGGAGACCAGTATTAGATTCCGATGCACCAGTGCAGGTTTACTGTATCCCTTGGTCCTTCACCATGATCATGAATCACAGAAATCGCATTGGGATTGAATAAAAAAGGGACAATGCCGACTTAAGTACAAGAAGAGTGAATCTTCTAAGAGTTTGTGGTATGAGCGGCTCCTGGGAGAGCAGTATTGGAATTCCGATGCAATAGTGCTTTTTTACTGTATCTGTTTTAGCTTCACATTGACCATGAGACACAGAAATTGCATTGGGATAGAATTCAAAAGGCACAAAGCCGACATAAGGACAAGAAGAATGAATTTTCTAAGAGTTTGTGGTTTGAGCGGCTCCTGGGAGACCAGTATTAGATTCCGATGCACCAGTGCAGGATTACTACATCCCTTGGACCTTCACATTGACCATGAAACAGAGAAATCTCATCGGGATTGAATACAAAAGGCACAATGTTGACTTAAGTCTAAGACGAGTGAATGTTCTAGGAGTTCGTCCTTTGTACGGCTCCTGGGAGACCTGTAGTAGACTCCGATGCACCAGTGCAGGTTTACTGTATCCCTTGGGCCTTCACATTGACCATGAAACACAGAAATCCCATTGGGATTGAATACAAAAGGGACAATGCCGACTTAAGTACAAGAAGAGTGAATCTTCTAAGAGTTTGTTGTTTGAGCGGCTCCTGGGAGACCAGTATTTACATCCGATGCAAGAGTGCAGGTTTACTGTATCACTTGCACTTCCACATTAACTTGAAACACAGAAATTGAATCCGGATGGAATACAAAAGCCACAATGCAGACTTAAGTACAAGAGGAGTGTATCTTGTAAGAGATTGTTCTTTGAGCGGCTCCTGGGAGATCAGTATTAGATTCCGATGCACCAGTGCAGATTTAGTGTATCAATTGGACCTTCACATTGACCATGAACCACCGAAATTGCATCGGGATTGAATACAGAAGGCACAATGCCGACTAAAGTACAAGAAGAGTGAATCTTCTAAGAGTTTGAGGTTTGAGCGGCTCCTGGGAGACCAGTATTACATTCCGATCCACTAGTGCATGTATCCCTTGGACTTTCACAATTTCTTGAAACACAGAAATTGCATCGGGATTGAATACAAAAGCCACAATGTAGACTTAAGTACAAGAAGAGTAATTCTTCTAAGAGTTTGTGGTTTGAGCGGCTCCTGGGAGACCTGTATTGGATTCCGATGCACCAGTGCAGGTTTACTGTCTCCCTTGGAGCTTGACATTGACCATGAAACACAGAAATTGCTTCGGGATTGAATACAAAATGGACAATGCAGACTTAAGTACAAGAAGAGTGAGTCTTCTAAGAGTTTGTTGTTTGAGCAACTACTGGGAGGCCAGTATTAGATTCCGATGCACCAGTGCAGGTTTACTGTATCCCTTGGATCTTCACATTGACCATGAAACACAGAAATTGCATCGGGATTGAATACAAAAGGCACAATGCCGACTTAAGTACAAGAACAGTGAATGATCTAAGAGTTTGAGCTTTGATCGGCTCCTGGGACACCAGAATTAGATTCCGATGCACCAGTGCAGCTTTAGTGTACCCTTGGACCTTCACATTGACCATGAAACACAGAAATTGCAAAGGGATAGAATACAAAAGGCACAATGCCGACTTAAGTGCAAGACGAGTGAATCTTCTAAGAGTTTGTGCTTTGTACGGCTCCTGGGAGACCAGTATTAGATTCCAATGCACCAGTGAAGGTTTACTGTATCCCTTGGACCTTCACATTTACCATGAAACACAGAAATTGCTTCGGGATTGAATACAAAATGGACAATGCAGACTTAAGTACAAGAAGAGTGAGTCTTCTAAGAGTTTGTTGTTTGAGCGGCTTCTGGGAGGCCAGTATTGGATTCCGATGCACCAGTGATGGTTTGCTGTATGCCGTGGAACGTCACATGGACCATGAAACACAGAAATCGCAACGGGATAGAATACAAAAGGCACAATGGAGACTTAAGTACAAGAAGACTGAATCTTGTAAGAGTTTGAGATTTGAGCGGCTCCTGGGAGACCAGTATTAGATTCCGATGCACCAGTGCAGGTTTACTGTATCAATTGGACCCTCACATTGACCATGAAACACCGAAATCGCTTCGGGATAGAATACAAAAACACAATGCTGACATAAGTACAAGAAGAGTGAATCTTCTAAGAGTTTGTGGTTTGAGCGGCTCCTGGGAGACGAGTATTAGATTCTGACGCACCAGTGCAGGGTTACTGTATCCCTTGGACTTTCACATTGACTTGAAACGCAGAAATTGAATCAGGATTGAATACCAAAGCCTTAATGCAGACTTAAGTACAAGAAGAGTGAATCTTCTAAGAGACTGTGGTTTGAGCGGCTCCTAGGAAGCCAGCATTAGATTCCGATGCACCAGTACAAGTTTACTGTATCCCATGGAACTTCACATTGACGTTGAAACACAGAAATTGCAGCGGGATATAATACAAAATTGACAATGCCGACTTAGGTACAAGAAGAGTGAATTTGAAGAGTTTGTGCTTTGAGCGGCTCCTGGGAGACCAGTATTAGATTCCGATGCACCAGTGCAGGTTTTCTGTATCCCTTGGACCTTCACATTGACCATGAAACACAGAAATCGCATCGGGATAGAATTCAGAAGGCAAAATGCGAACTTAAGTACAAGAAGAGTGAATCTTCTAAGAGTTTGTGGTTTGAGCGGCTCCTGGGAGAGCAGTATTTACATCCGATGCACGAGAGCAGGTTTTCTGTATGCCTTGCACTTTCACATTAACTTGAAACACAGAAATTGAATCGGGATTGAATACAAAAGGCACAATGCAGACTTAAGTACAAGAAGATTGAATCTTGTAAGAGTTTGAGCTTTGAGCGGCTCCTGGGAGACCAGTATTAGATTCTGATACACCAGTGCAGGTTTACTGTATCAATTGGACCCTCACATTGACCATGAAACACCGAAATCGCTTCGGGATTGAATACAAAAAGCTCAATGCCGACATAAGTAAAAGAAGAGTGAAACTTCAAGAGTTTGTGGTTTGAGCGGCTCCTGGGAGAACAGTATTAGATTCCGATCCACCAGTGCGGGTTTACTGTATCCTTTGGACTTTCACATTTTCTTGAAACACAGAAGTTGAATCGGGATTTAATACAAAAGGCACAATGCCGACTTAAGGACAAGAAGAGTGAATCTTCTAAGAGTTAGTTGTTTGAGCGTCTCCTGTGAGACCAGTATTTTATTCCGATGCAGCAGTGCAGGTTTACTGTATCCCTTGGACCTTCACATTGACGATGAAACACAGAAATTGCATCGGGTATAACACAAAAGGGACAATGCCGACTTAAGTACAAGAAGAGTGAATCGTCTAAGAGCGGCTCCTGGGAGACCAGTATTAGATTCTGACGCACCAATGCAGGTTTACTGTATCCCTTGGACTTTCACATTGACTTGAAACACAGAAATTGAATCGGGATAGAATACCAAAGCCTTAATGCAGACTTAAATACAAGAAGAGTGAATCTTCTACGAGTTTGTGGTTTGAGCGGCTCCTGGGAAGCCAGCATTAGATTCCGATGCACCAGTACAAGTTTACTGTATCCCGTGGAACTTCACATTGACGTTGAAACACAGAAATTGCCACGGGATATAATACAAAAGGGACAATGCCGACTTAAGTACAAGAAGAGTGAATCGTCTAAGAGTTTGTGGTTTGAGCTTCTCCTGGGAGACCAGTATTAGATTCCGATGCACCAGTGCAGGTCTACTCTATCAATTGGACCTTCACATTGACCATGAAACCCCGAAATTGCATTGGGATTGAATACAGAAGGCACAATGCCGACTTAAGAACAAGAAGAGTGAATCTTCTAAGAGATTGTGGTTTGAGCGGCTCCTGGGAGAACAGTATTAGATTCCGATCCACCAGTGCAGGTTTACTGTATCCCTTGGTCTTTCACATTTTCTTGAAACACAGCAGTTGCATCGGGACTTAATACAAATGGCACAATGCCGACTTATGGACAAGAAGAGAAAATCTTCTAAGAGTTAGTGGTTTGAGCGGCTCCTGTGAGACCAGTATTTGATTCCGATGCACCAGTGCAGGTTTACTGTATCCCTTGGACTTTCATATTGACGATGAGACACGGAAATTGCATCGGGATATAATACAAAAGGGACAATGCCGACTTAAGTACAAGAAGAGTGAATCGTCTAAGAGTTTGTGGTTTGAGCTTCTCCTGGGAGACCAGTATTAGATTCTGACGCACCGGTGCAGGTTTTCTATATCCCTTGGACTTTCACATTGACTTCAAACACAAAAATTGAATCGGGATTGAATACAAAAAGACAATGCCGACTTAAGTACAAGAAGAGTGAATCTTCTAAGAGGTTGTGGTTTGAGGGGCTCCTGGGGGGCCAGTATTAGATTCCGATGCACCAGTGCAAGTTAACAGTATCAATTGGACCTCCAGGTTGACCATGAAACACCGAAATCAGATCGGGATTGAATACAAAAGGCACAATGCTGACTTAAGAGCAAGAAGAGTGAATCTTCAAAGAGTACAAGAAGAGTTAATCTCCCCAGTGTTTGTGTATTGCTTTGAGCGTTTCCTGGGTGATCAGTATCTGATTCCGATGCACTACTGCAGCTTTACTCTATCCCTTGGTCCTTCACATTTTCGATGAAACACGGAAATTGCGTCGGTATTTAATACAAAATGCACAATGCCGTCTTAAGTACAAGAAGACTAAATCTTCTCATTGTGTGTGGTTTGCATTGAGCGTTTCCTGGGAGATCAGTATCTGATTCCATGCACTACTGCACCTTTACTCTATCGCTTGGACCCTCACATTTACGATGAAACACGGAAATTGCGTCGGGATTTAATACAAAAGGCACAATGCCGCCTTAAGTACACGAAGAGTAAAACTTTTCATTATTTGTGGTTTGCTATGAGAGTTTCCTGGGAGATTAGTATTAGATGCCGATGCACATCTGCAGCTTCACACAATAACTTGGACCTTCACATTGACGATGAAACACAGAAATTGCGTCGGGATGTAATCCAAAACGCACAATTCGGACTTAGGTACAAGAAGAGTAAATCTTCTTATTGTTTCTGGTTTGCTTTGAGCGTTTCATGTGAGATCAGTATTATATTCCTCTGCACTACTGCAGCTTTACTCCATCCCTTGGACCTTCACATTGACGATGAAACACAAAAATTGCGTGGGGATTTATTACATAAGGCACAACGCCGACTTAAGTACAAGAAGAGTAAATCCTCCCATTGATTGTGGTTTGCTTTGAGCGTTTCCTCGGAGATCGGTATTAGATTCTGATGCACTACAACTGCTTCACTCTATAACTTGGACCTTCACATTGACGATGAAAGACAGAAATTGCGTCGGGATTGAATAAAAACGGCTCAATGCCGACTTAAGTACAAGAAGAGTGTATCTTCTCATTGTTTGTGGTTAGGTTTGACCGTTTCCTGAAAGATCAGTATTAGATTGCGATGCACTACTGCTGCTTTATTCTATCCCTTGGACCTTCACATTGGCGATGAAACACAGATATTGCGTCGGTATTTAATAAAAAAGGCACAGTGCCGACTTAAGTACAAGAAGAGTGTATCTTCTCATTGGTTGTGGTTTTCTTTGAGTGATTCCAAAGAAATAAGTATTAGATTGGGATGCAATACTGCAGCTTTACTCTATCTCTTGGACCTTCACATTGACGATGAAACACAGAAATTGCGACAGGATTTAATACAAAAAGCACAATGCGGACTTAAGTACAAGAACAGTAAATCCTCTCATGGTTTGTGGTTTGCTTTGGGCGTTTCCTGGGAGATCAGTATTAGTTTCCGATGCACTACTGCAGCTTTACTCTATCCCTTGGACCTTCACATTGACGATGAAACACAGAAATTGCGTCGGGAGTTTGTACAAAAGCCATAATGCCGACTTAAGTAAAGGAAGAGTTTATCTTCTCATTGTTTGTGGTTTGCTTTGACCGTTTCCTGGGAGTTCAGTATTAGATTCCGATGCACTACTCCAGCTTTTCTCTATCCCTTGGTCCTTCATATTGACGATGAAACAGAGATACTGCGTCGGAATGTAATACAAGACAATAATGCAGACTTAAGTAAAGGAAGAGTAAACCTTCCCATTGTATCAGGTTTGCTTTGAGCGTTTCCTGTGAGATCAGTATTAGATTCTAATGCACTACTGCAGCTTTACTCCATCCCTTGGACCTCCACATTGACGATGAAACACAGAAATTGCGTCGGGATTTATTACAAAAGGCACAATGCCAGCTTACATACAAGAAGAGTACATCTTCTCATTGATTCTGGATTGCTTTGAGCATTTCCTTGGAGATCAGTATTAGATTCCGATGCACTACTGCACCTTTACTCTATCCCTTGGACCTTCACATTTACGATGAAACACGTAAATTGCGTCGGGATTTAATACAAAAGGCACAATGCCGCATTAAGTACACGAAGAGTAAAACTTTTCATTGTTTGAGGTTTGCTATGAGAGTTCCCTGGGAGATCAGTATTAGATTCCGATGCACATCTGCAGCTTCACTCAATCAGTTGGACCTCCACATTGACGATGAAACACAGAAATTGCGTCGGGATTTAATCCAAAAGGCACAATTCGGTCTTAGGTACAAGAAGAGTACATCTTCTTATTGTTTCTGGTTTGCTTTGAGCGTTTCATGTGAGATCAGTATTATATTCCTCTGCACTACTGCAGCTTTACTCCATCCGTTGGACCTTCACATTGACGATGAAACACAGAAATTGCGTCGGGAGTTTATACAAAAGCCATAATGCCGACTTAAGTAAAGGAAGAGTTAAACTTCTCATTGTTTGTGGTTTGCTTTGACCGTTTCCTGGGAGTTCAGTATTAGATTCCGATGCACTACTCCAGCTTTTCTCTATCCCTTGGACCTTCATATTGACGATGAAACGCAGATATTGCGTCGGAATGTAATACAAGACCATAATGCCGACTTAAGTAAAGGAAGAGTAAACCTTCCCATTGTATCTGGTTTGCTTTGAGCGTTTCCTGTGAGATCAGTATTAGATTCTAAAGCACTACTGCAGCTTTACTCCATCCCTTGGACCTTCACATTGACGATGAAACACAGATATTGGGTCGGGATTTAATTCAAAAGACACAATGCCGACTTAAGTACAAAAAGAGTAAATCTTCTCATTGTTTGTATTTTGCTTTGAGCGTTTCCTTGGAGATCAGTATTGTATTCCGATGCACTACTGCAGCTTTACTCTATCCCTTTGATGCTCACATTGACGAAGAAACACAGAAATTGCGTAGGGATTTAATACAAAACGCACAATGCCGACTTACGTTCAAGAGGAGTAAATCTTCTCATTGTGTGTGGTTTGCATTGAGCGTTTCCTGGGAGATCAGTATCTGATTTCGATGCACTACTGCAGCTTTACTCTATCCCTTGGACCTTCCCATTTACGATGAAACACGGAAAGTGCGTCGGGATTTAATACAAAAAGCACAATGCCGTCTTAAGTACAAGAAGAGTAAATCTTCTCATTGCGTGTGGTTTGCTTTGAGCGTTTCCTGGGAGATCAGTTTTAGATTCCGATGCACTACTGCATCTTTACCCTACCCCTTGGACCTTCACATTGACGATGAAACACAGAAATTGCGTCGGGATTTAATACAAAAAGCACAATGCCGCCTTGAGTACAAGAAGAGTAAAACTTTTCATTGTTTGTGGTTTGCTTTGAGAGTTTCCTGGGAGATCAGTATTAGATTCCAATGCACATCTGCAGGTTCACTCAATCCCTTGGACCTTCACATTGACGATGAAACACAGAAGTTGCGTCGGGATTTAATACAAAAGATACAATTCGGACTTAAGTACAAGAAGAGTAAACCCTCTCATTTTTTCTGGTTTGCTTTGACCGTTCCATGTGAGATCAGTATTATATTCCGCTGCACTATTGCAGCTTTACTCCATCCCTTGGACCTTCACATTGACGAGGAAACACAGAAATTGCGTCGGGATTTAATACATAATGCACAATGCCGACTTAAGTACAAGAAGAGTAAGTCTTCTCATTGTTTGTGGTTTGCTTTGTGCGTTACCTCGGAGATCAGTATTAGATTCTGATGCACTACAACTGCTTCACTCTGTAACTTGGACCCTCACATTGACGATGAGACACAAAAGTTGCGTCGAGATTGAATACAAACGGCACAGTGCCGACATAAGTACAAGAAGAGTAAATCTTCTCATTGTTTTGGGTTTGCTTTGACCGTTTCCTGGGAGATCAGTATTAGATTTCGATGCACTACAGCAGCTGTACTCCATCGCTTGGAACTTCCCATTGATGATGAAACACAGAAATTGCGTCGGGATTTAATACGAAAGGCACAATGCTGACTTAGGTACACGCAGATTGAATAATCTCATTGTTTGTGGTTTACTATGAGCGTTTCCTGGGAGATCAGTATTGGATTCCGATGCACTACTGCAGCTTTAATCTATCCCTTGGACCCTCACATTGACGACGAAACACAGAAATTGCGTCGGGATTTAATACAAAAGCCACAATGCTGACTTAAGTACATGAAGAGTAAATCTTCTCATAGTTTGTGGTTTGCTTTGAGCATTTCCTGGGAGATCAGTATTAGATTCCGATGGACCACTGCAGCTGTACTCTATCCCTTGGAACTTCACATTGACGATGAAACACAGAAATGGCGTCAGGATTTAATACAAAAGGCACAATGCCCACTTACATACAAGGAGAGTAAATATTGTCATTGTTTGTGGATTGCTTTGAGCGTTTCCTGTGAGATCAGCATTAGATCCGATGCACTACTGCAGCTTTACCCTATCCCTTTGATGTTCACATGGACGATGAAACACAGATATTGGGTCGGGATTTTATTCAAAAGGCACAATGCCGACTTAGGTACAAGAAGGGTAAATCTTCTCACTGTATGTGGTTTGCTTTGAGCGTTTCCTGTGAGATCAGTATTAGATTCCGATGCACTACACCCGCTTTACTCTATCCCTTGGACCTTCACGTTGACGATGAAACACAGAAATTGCGTCGGGATTTATTACAAAATTCACAATGCCAGCTTACATACAAGAAGAGTACATCTTCTCATTGATTCTGGATTGCTTTGAGCATTTCCTCGGAGATCAGTATTAGATTCCGATGCACTACTGCACCTTTACTCTATCCCTTCGACCTTCACATTTACGATGAAACACGGAAATTGCGTCGGGATTTAATACAAAAGGCACAATGCCGCCTTAAGTACACGAAGAGTAAAACTTTTCATTGTTTGTGGTTTGCAGTGAGAGCTCCCTGGGAGATCAGTATTAGATTCCGATGCACATCTGCAGCTTCACTCAATCTCTTGGACCTCCACATTGACGATGAAACACAGAAATTGCGTCGGGATTTAATCCAAAAGGCACAATTCGGACTTAGGTACAAGAAGAGTACATCTTCTTATTGTTTCTGGTTTGCTTTGAGCGTTTCATGTGAGATCAGTATTATATTCCTCTGCACTACTGCAGCTTTACTCCATGTGTTGGACCTTCACATTGACGATGAAACACAGAAATTGCGTCGGGAGTTTATACAAAAGCCATAATGCCGACTTAAGTAAAGGAAGAGTTAAACTTCTCATTGTTTGTGGTTTGCTTTGACCGTTTCCTGGGAGTTCAGTATTAGATTCCGATGCACTACTCCAGCTTCTCTCTATCCCTTGGACCTACATATTGACGATGAAACACAGATATTGCGTCGGAATGTAATACAAGACTATAATGCCGACTTAAGTAAAGGAAGAGTAAACCTTCCCATTGTATCTGGTTTGCTTTGAGCGTTTCCTGTGAGATCAGTATTAGATTCTAATGCACTACTGCAGCTTTACTCCATCCCTTGGACCTTCACATTGAGGATGAAACACAGATATTGGGTCCGGATTTAATTGAAAAGGCACAATGCCGACTTAAGTACAAGGAGAGTAAATCTCCTCATTGCATGTGGTATACATTGAGCGTTTCCTGGGAGATCAGTATTAGATTCCGATGCAGTACTGAGCTTTACTCTATCCCTTGGACCTTCAAATTGACGATGAAACATAGAAATTGCGTCGGGATTTAATACAAAAGACACAATGCCGACTTACGTACTAGAAGAGTAAATCTACTCAATGTTTGTGGTTTGCTTTGAGCGTTTCCTGGGAGATCAGTATTATATTCCTCTGCACTACTGCAGCTTTGCTCCATCTGTTGGACCTCCACATTGACGATGAAACACAGAATGTGCGTCGGGATTTAATACAAAAGGCATCTTCTCATCGTGTGTGGTTTGCTTTGAGCGTTTCCTGGGAGATCAGTATTAGATTAGGATGCACTACTGCAGTTTTACTCAATCCCTTGGACCTTCACATTGACGATGAAACAGAGAAATTACGTCGGGATTTAGTAAAAATGGCTCAATGCCAATTTTAGTGCAAAATGAGTAAATCTTCTCATTGTTTTTGGGTTGCTCAGAGCGTTTCCTGGGAGATCAGTGTTAGAATCCGATGCACTACTGCAGCTTTACTCTATCCCTTGGACCTTCACATAGACGATGAAACACAGATATTGCGTCGGGATTTAATACAAAAGGCACAATGTCGACTTAAGTACATAAATAGTATATCTTCTCAATGTTTGTGGTTTTCTTTGAGTAATTCCAAGGAAATAAGTATTAGATTGGGATGCAATACTGCAGCTTTACTCTATCCCTTGGATCTTCACATTGATGATGAAACACAGAAATTGCGTCAGGATTTAATACAAAAAGCACAATGCGGACTTAAGTACAAGAAGAGTAAATCCTTTCATGGTTTGTGATTTGCTTTGGGCGTTTCATGGGAGATCAGTATTAGTTTCCGATGCACTACTGCGGCTTTACTCTATCCCTTGGACCTTCACATTGACGATGAAACACATAAATTGCGTCGGGATTTAATACAAGACCATAATGCCGACTTAAGTAAAGGAAGAGTAAACCTTCCCATTGTATCTGGCTTGCTTTGAACGTTTCCTGGGAGATCAGTATTAGATTCTAATGCACAACTGCAGCTTACTCCATCCCTTGGACCTTCACATTGACGATGAAACTCAGATATTGGGTCGGGATTTAATTGAAAAGGCACAATGCCGACTTAAGTACAAGAAGGGTATATCTTATCATTGTTCGTGGTTTGCTTTGAGCGTTTCCTGTGAGATCAGTATTAGATTCCGATGCACTACTGCAGCTCTACTCTATCCCTTCGTCCTTCACATTGACGAAGAAACACAGAAATTGCGTCGGGATTTAATAAAAAAAGCATAATGCCGACTTAAGTACAAGAAGAGTAAATCATCGCATTGATTCTTGTTTTCTTTGAGCGTTTCCTCGGAGATCAGTATTTGTTTCCGATGCACTACAGCAGTTTTACTCTATCCCGTGGACTTTCGCATTGACGATGAAACACATAAATTGCGTCGGGATTTAATATACGTGCCATAATGCCAACTTAAGTGAAGGAGCAGTTAATCTTCTCATTGTTTGTGATTTGCTTGGAGCGTTTCCTGGGAGTTCAGTATTAGATTCCGATGCACTACTGCAGCTGTACTCTTACCCTTGGACGTTCACATTGACGATGAAGCTCAGAGATTGCGTCGGGATTTATTTGGAAATGCACAATGCCGACTTACGTACAAGAAGAGTAAATCTTCTCATTGTATCTGGTTTGCTTTGAGCGTTACCTGGGAGATTAGTATTACATTACTATGCACTACTGCAGCTTTACTCCATCCCTTTGACCTTCAGTTTGACGATGGATCCCAGAAATTGGGTCGGGATTTAATACAATAGGCACAATGCCGACTTAAGTACAAAAAGAGTAAATCTTCTCATTGTTTGTATTTTGCTTGGAGCGTTTCCTTGGAGATCAGTATTAGTTTACGATGCACTACTGCAGGTTTACTCTTTCCCTTTGATGCTCACATTGACGAAGAAACACAGAAATTGCGTAGGGATTTAATACAAAACGCACAATGCCGACATACGTTCAAGAGGAGTAAATCTTCTCATTGTTTGTGGTTTGATTTGAGCGTTTCCTGCGGGATCAGTATTGGATTCCGATGCATTATTGCAGCCTTACTCAATAATTTGGACCTTCCCATTGACGATGAAACACAGATATTGCGTCGGTATCTAATATAAAAGGCACAGTGCCAACTTAAGTACAAGAAGAGTTAACCTTCCCATTGTTTGTGTTTTGCTTTGAGCGTTTCCTGGGAGGTCAGTATCTGTTTCCGATGCACTACTGCAGCTTTGCTCTATCCCTTGGACCTTAACATTTACGATGAAACACGGAAATTGCGTCGGGATTTAATACAAAAAGCACAATGCCGTCTTAAGTACAAGAAGAGTAAATCGTCTCATTGTGTGTTGTTTGCTTTGAGCGTTTCCTGGGATATCAGTATTAGATTCCGAAGCACTACAGCAGCTTTACTCTATCCCTTGGACATTCACATTGACGATGAAACACAGAAATTGCGTCGGGATTATATACAAAAGCCATAATGCCGACTTAAGTAAAGTAAAAGTCAATCTTCTCATTGTTTGTTGTTTGCTTTGGGCGTTTCCTGGGAGATCAGTATTAGTTTCCGATGCACTACTGCAGCTTTACTCTTTCCCTTGGACCATCACATTGACGATGAAACACTGAAATTTCCTCAGGATTTAATACAAAAAGCACAATGCGGACTTAAGTACAAGAAGAGTAAATCCTTTCATGGTTTGTGGTTTCTTTTGGGCGCTTCCTGGGAGATCAGTATTAGTTTCGGATGCACTACTGCAGCTTTACTCTAACCCTTGGACCTTCACATTGACGATGAAACACAGAAATTGCGTCGCAATTTTATACAATAGCCATAATGCCGACTTCAGTAAAGGAAGAGTTAATCTTCTCATTGTTTGTGGTTTGCTTTGACCGTTTCCTGGGAGCTCAGTATTAGATTCCGATGCACTACTCCAGCTTTACTCTATCCCTTGGACCTTCATATTGACGATGAAACACAGATATTGCGTCGGTATTTAATACAAGACCATAATGCCGACTTAAGTAAAGGAAGAGTAAACCTTTCCATTGTATCTGGCTTGCTTTGAGCGTTTCCAGGGAGATCAGTATTAGATTCTAATGCACTACTGCAGCTTTACTCCATCTCTTGGTCCTTCACATTGACGATGAAATACAGATATTGGGTCGGGATTTAATTCAAAAGGCACAATGCCGACTTAAGTACAAGTAGGGTAAATCTTCTCACTGTTCGTGGTTTGCTTTGAGCGTTTCCTGTGAGATAAGTATTAGATTCCGATGCACTACACCCGCTTTACTCTATCCCTTGGACCCTCACGTTGACGATGAAACACCAAAATT
This sequence comes from Schistocerca piceifrons, assembly GCF_021461385.2. Lineage (NCBI taxonomy): Eukaryota > Metazoa > Arthropoda > Insecta > Orthoptera > Acrididae > Schistocerca > Schistocerca piceifrons. The sequence goes on from NC_060138.1 coordinate 13,785,830, forward strand.
GCGTCGGGATTTATTACAAAAGCGACAATGCCAGCTTACGTACAAGAAGAGTAAATCTTCTCACCGATTCTGGATTGCTTTGAGCATTTCCTCGGAGATCAGTATTAGATTCCGATGCACTATAGCAGATTTACTCTATCCTTTGGAACTTCACATTGACGATGAAACACAGTAATTGCGTCGGGATTTGATACAAAAGGCACATTGCCGACGTAAGTACAAGAAGAGTAAATCTCCTCGTTGCATGTGGCATTCTGTGAGCGTTTCCTGGGAGATCAGTATTAGATTGCGATGCACTACTGCAGCTTTACTCTATCCCTTGGACCTCCACATTGACGATGAAACACAGAATGTGGTTCGGGATTTAATACAAAAGGCACAATGCCGACTTAAGTACAAAAAGAGTAAATCTTCTCATTGCGTGTGGTTTGCTTTGAGCGTTTCCTGGGAGATCAGTTTTAGATTCCGATGCACTACTGCATCTTTACCCTATCCCTTGGACCTTCACATTGACGATGAAACACAGAAATTGCGTCGGGATTTAATACAAAAAGCACAATGCCGCCTGGAGTACAAGAAGAGTAAAACTTTTCATTGTTTGTGGTTTGCTTTGAGAGTTTCCTGGGAGATCAGTATTAGATTCCAATGCACATCTGCAGGTTCACTCAATCCCTTGGACCTTCACATTGACGATGAAACACAGAAATTGCGTCGGGATTTAATACAAAAGACACAATTCGGACTTAAGTACAAGAAGAGTAAATCCTCTTATTGTTTCTGGTTTGCTTTGACCGTTCCATGTGAGATCAGTATTTGATTCCGCTGCACTATTGCAGCTTTACTCCATCCCTTGGACCTTCACATTGACGATGAAACACAGAAATTGCGTCGGGATTTAATACATAATGCACAATGCCGACTTAAGTACAAGAAGGGTAAGTCTTATCATTGTTTGTGGTTTGCTTTGAGCGTTTCCTGGGAGATCAGTATTTGATTCCGATGCACTACAGCAGCTTTACTCTATCCCTTTTATTTGCACATTGATAATGAAACACAGAAATTGCGTCGGGATTTAATACAAATGCCATAATGCCGACTTAAGTAAAGGAAGAGTTAATTTCTCGTAGTTTGTGATTTGCTTTGACAGTCTCCTGGGAGTTCAGTATCAGATTCCGATTCGCTACTGCAGCTTCACTCCATCCACTGGTTCTTCACATTGACGACGAAAGACATAAATTGCGTCTGGATTTAATACGAAAGGCACAATGCCGACATACGTACAAGAAAAGTAAATCTTCTCATTGCATCTGGTATGCTTTCAGCGTTTCCTGGGAGATCAGTATTAGATTCCGAAGCACAACTGCAGGTTTACTCTATCCCTTGGACGTTCACATTGACGATGAAACTCACAGATTGCGTCGGGATTTAATACGAAATGCACGATGCTAACTTACGTACAAGAAGAGTAAATCTTCCCATTGTATCTGGTTTGCTGTGAGCGATTCCTGGAAGATCAGTATTAGATTCCAATGCACTACTGCAGCTTTACTCTATCCCTTGGACCTTCACATTTACGATGAAACATGGAAATTGCGTCGGGATTTAATACAAAAAGCACAATGCCGACTGAAGTACAAGAAGAGTAAATCTTCTCATTCTGTGTAGTTTGCTTGGTTTGCTTTGAGCGTTTCCTGGGAGATCAGTATTAGAATCCGCATCACCACTGCAGCTTTACTCTATCCCTTGGCCCTTCACATTGACGATGAAACACAGAAATTGCGTCGGCATATAATACAAAAGGCACAATGCCTTCTTAAGTACAAGAAGAATTAATCTTCTCATTGTATCTCGTTTGCTTTGAACGTTTCCTGGAAGATCAGTATTAGATTCCAATGCACTACTGCAGCTTTACTCCATCCCCTGGAACTTCGCATTGACGATGAAACACAGAAATTAGGACCGGATTTAATACAAAAGGCACAACGCCGACTTAAGTACAACAAGGGTAAATCTTCTCATTGTTTGTGGTTTGCTTTGAGCGTTTCCACGGAGATCGGTTTTAGACTCCGATGCACTACTGCCGCTTTACTCTAGCCCTTGGACCTTCACATAGACGATGAAACACAGAAATTGCGTCGGGATTTAATACAAAAGGCACAATGTCGACTTCAGTACAAGAAGAGCAAATCTTCTCATTGTTTGTGGTTTGTTTTGACCGTTTCCTGCGAGATCAGTATTAGATTCCGTTGCACTACTGCAGCTTTACTCTATCCCTCTGATGCTCACATTGACGATGAAACACCGAAATTGCGTCGGGATTTAGTACAAAAGGCACAATGCCGACTTATGTACAAGAAGATTAAATTATCTCATAGTTTGTGGTTTGCTTTGAGCGTTTCATGGAAGATCAGTATTAGATTCCAATTCACTACTGCTGCTTTTCTCTATCCCTTCGACCTTCACATTGACGATGAAACACAGAAATTGCGTCGGGATTTAATACAGAAGGCACAATGCCGACTTAAGTACAAGATGAGTAAATCTTCTCATTGCTTGTGGTTTGCTTTGAGCGTTTCCACGGAGATCAGTATTAGATTCCGATGCACTACTGCCCCTTTACTCTATCCCTTGCACATTCACATTGACGATGAAACACATAAAATCGCGTCGGGATTTAATACAAAAGACACAATGCCGACTTAAGTACAAGAGGAGTCTATCATCTCATTGTTTGTGGTTTGCTTTCAGCGTTTCCTGCGAGATCAGTATTGGATTCCGATGCCCTACTGCAGCTTTACTCTATAACTTGGACCTTCACATTGACTATGATACACAGAAATTGCGTCGGGATTTAATACAAAAGGCACAAAGCCGACTTAAGTACAAGAAGAATAATTCATCTCATAGTTTGTGGTTTGCTTTGAGCGTTTCCTGGGAGATCAGTATTAGATTCCGATGCACGACTGCAGCTTTACTCTATCCCTTGAGCTGCACAATGACGATGAAACTCAGAAATTGCAACGTTATTTAATAGAAAAGGCACAATTCCGGCATAAGTAAAAGCAGATTTAATATTCTCATCGTTTGTGGTTTGCTATGAGCATTTCCTGGCAGAACAGTATTTGATTCCGATGCACTAATGCAGCTTTATCCTATCCCTTGGACCCTGACATTGACGATGAATCACAAAAACTGCGTCGGGATTTAATACAAAAGGCACAATGAAGATTTAAGTACAAGAGAAGTAATTCTACTCATTGTTTGTGGTTTGCTTTGAGCGTTTCTAGCGAGGTCAGTGTTAGATTCCGATGCACTACTACAGCTTTACTCTATAACTTGGACATTCACATTGACGATGAGACACAGAAATTGCGTCGGGATTTAATACAAAAGGCACAATGCCGACGTAAGTACAAGCAGAATAAATATTCTCATTGTTTGTAGTTTGCTTTGAGCGTTTCCTGGGAGATCAGTATTAGATTCCGATGCATTACTGCATCTTTACTCTATCCCTTGGTCCTTCACATTGACGATGAAACACAGAAATTGCGTTGGTATTTAATACAAAACGCACAATGCCGACTTACGTACAATAATAGTAAATCTTCTCATTGTTTGTGGTTTGCTTTGAGCGTTTCCTGGAAGATCAGTATTGTATTCAGATGTACTACTGCAGCTTAACTCTATCGCTTGGACCTTCACATTCACGATGAAACACAGAAATTCCGTCGTTATTTAATACAAAATGAACAAAGCCGACTTAAGTACAAGAAGTGTAAATCTTCTCATTGTTTGTGGTTTGCTTTGAGCGTTTCCCGGGAGATCAGTATTAGATTCCCATGAACTACTGCAGCTTTACTCTATCCCTTGGACCTTCGCATTGACGATGAAACACAGAAATTGCGTTGGGACTTAATACAAAATGCTCAATGCCGACTTAGGTACAAGAAGAGTAAATCTTCTAATTGATCGTGATATGCTCTGAGCGTTTCCTGGGAGGTCAGTATTAGATTCCGATGCACTACTGCAGCTTTACTCTATCCCTTGGACATTCACATTGAACATGAAACACAGAAATTGGGTCGGCATTTAGCAGAAAAGGCACAATGCCGACTTAATTGCAAGGAGAGAGAAACTCTTCATAGTATGTGGTTTGATTTGAGCGTTTCCTGGGAGATCAGTATTAGATTCCGATGCACTACTGCAGCTTTACTCTATTCCTTGGACTTTCACATTGACGATGAAACACAGAAATTGCGTCGGGATTTAATACAAAAGCCACAATGCTGACTTAAGTACATGAAGAGTAAATCTTCTCATAGTTTGTGGTTTGCTTTGAGCATTTCCTGGGAGATCAGTATTAGATTCCGATGGACCACTGCAGCTGTACTCTATCCCTTGGAACTTCACATTGACGATGAAACACAGAAATCGCGTCGGGATTTAATACAAAAGGCACAATGCCGACTTAAGTACACACAGATTAAATATTCTCTTTGTTTGTGGATTACTATGAGCGTTTCCTGGGAGATCAGTATTAGTTTCCGATGCACTACAGCAGCTTTACTCTATCCCTAGGACCTTCACATTGACGATGAAACACAGATATTGCGTCAGGATTTAATACAAAAGGCACAATATAGACTTGAGTGCAAGAAGAGAAAAACTCCTCATAGTTTGTGGTCTGCTTTGAGCGTTTCCTTGGAGATCAGTATTAGATTCCGATGCACTACTGCAGCCTCACTCTACCCCTTGGACATTCACATTGACGACGAAACACAGAAATGGCGTCGGGATTTAATACAAAAGACACAAAGCTGACTTAAGTAAAAGAAGAGTAAATCTTCTGACAGTTTGTGGTTTGCTTTGAGCGTTTCCTGGGAGATCAGTATTAGATTCCGATGCACTACAGCAGCTGTGCTCCATCGCTTGGAACTTCCCATTGATGATGAAACACAGAAATTGCGTCGGGATTTAATACGAAAGGCACAATGCTGACTTAGGTACACGCAGATTGAATAATCTCATTGTTTATGGTTTAGTATGAGCGTTTCCTGGGAGATCAGTATTGGATTCCGATGCACTACTGCAGCTTTAATCTATCCCCTGGACCTTTACATTGACGACGAAACACAGAAATTGCGTCGGGATTTAATACAAAAGCCACAATGCTGACTGAAGTACATGAAGAGTAAATCTTCTCATTGTTTGTGGTTTGCTTTGAGCGTTTCCTGGGAGATCAGTATTAGTTTCCGATGCACTACAGCAGCTTTACTCTATCGCTTGGACCTTCACATTGACGATGAAACACAGAAATTGCGTCAGGATTTAATAAAAAATGCTCAATGTTGACTTAAGTACAAGATGAATAAATCTACTCATTGTTTGTTGTTTGCTTTGAGCATTTCCTGGGAGATAAGTATTAGATTCCGATGCACTACTGCAGCTTTACTCTATCCCTTGGACCTTCACATTGTCGATGAAACTCAGAAATTGCGTCGGGATTTATTACAAAAGGCACAATGCCGACTTAAGTACAAGCAGAGTTAATATTCTCATTGATTGTGGTTTGCTTAGAGCGTTTCGTGGGAGATCAGTATTAGATTCCGATGCACTACTGCAGCTTAAATCTATCCCTTGGACATTCGCATTGACGATGAAACACAAAAATTGCGTCAGGATTTAATACAAAATGCTCAATGCCGGCTTAAGTACAAGAAGAGTAAATCTTCTCATTGTTTGTGGTATGCTTTGAGCGTTTCCTGGGAGATCTGTATTAGATTCTGATGCACTACTGCAGCTTTACTCTATCCGTTTTACCGTCACGTTGACGACGAAACATAGAAGTTGCGTCGGGATTTAATACGAAATGCACAATGCTGACCTAAGTACAAGAACAGCGAATCTTCTCATTGTCTGTGGTTTGTTTTGAGCGTTTCCTGGGAGATCAGTATTAGATTCCGATGCACTAGTGTAGATTCACTCTATCCATTGGACATTCACATTGAAGATGAAACACAGAAATCGCGTCGGGAATTAATACAAAAGGCACAATATAGACTTGAGTGCAAAAAGAGAAAAACTCCTCATAGTTTGTGGTTTGCTTTGAGCGTTTCCTCGGAGATCAGTATTAGATTCCGATGCACTACTGCAGCCTCACTCTACCCCTTGGACATTCACATTGACGATGAAACCCAGAAATTGCGTCGGGATTTAATACAAAAGGCACAATGCCGTCTTAGGTACACGCAGATTGAATAATCTCATTGTTTGTGGTTAACTATAAGCGTTTCCTGGGAGATCAGTATTAGATTCCGATGCACTACTGCACCCTTAATCTATCCCTTGGACCCTCACATTGACGACCAAACACAGAAATTGCGTCGGGATTTAATACAGAATGCACAATGCCGACTTCAGTACAAGAAGAATAAATCTTCTTATTGTTAGTGGCTTGCTTTGAGCTTTTTCTGGGAGATAATTATTAGCTTCCGATGCACTACTGCTGCTTTACTCTATCCCTTGGTCCTTCTCATTGACGATGAAGCACAGAAATTACTTCGGAATTTTAATACAAAAGGCACAATGCCAACTGAAGTACAAGATGAATAATTCTTCTCATTGTTTTTGGTTTGCTTTGAGCGTTTCCAGCGAGATCAGTATTAGATTCCGATGCACTACTGCAGCTTTACTCTTTAACTTGAACCTTAACATTGACGACGAAACACAGAAATTGCGTCGGGATTGAAAAAAAATGCACAATGCCGACTTAAGTACAAGAAGAGTAAAACTTCTCATTGTTTATGGTTTCCCTAGAGCATTTCCTCGGAGATCAGTATTGGAATCCGTTGCACTACTGCAGCTTTACTCTATCCCTTGGATCTTCACATTGACGATGAAACCCAGGAATTGCGACAGGAATTAATACTAAAGGCACAATGCTAACTAAGTACAAGAAGAGTAAATGTTCTCATTGTATGTGGTTTGCTTTGAGCGTTTCCTGGGAGATCAGTATTAGATTCCGATGCACTACTGCAGCTTTACTCTATCCCTTGGACCTTCACATTGACGATGAAACCCAGAAATGGCGACAGGAATTAATACTAAAGGCACAATGCTAACAAAGTACAAGAAGAGTAAATATTCTCATTGTATGTGGTTTGCTTTGAGCGTTTCCTGGGAAATCAGTATTAGATTCCGATGCACTACTGCAGCTTCACTCTATCCCTTGGCCCTTCCCATTGACGATGAAATACGGAAATTGCGTCAGGATTTAATACAAAAGGCACAATGCCGACTTAAGTACAAGCAGTGTAAATATTCTCATTGTTAGTTGTTTGCTTTGGGCGTTTCCTGGGAGATCAGTATTTGATTCCGATGCACTATTGCAGCTTTACTCTATAACTTGGATGTTCACATTGACGATGAAACACAGAAATTGCGTCGGGATAGAATACAAACGGCACAATGCCGATTTAAGTACAAGAAGAGTAAATCTCCTCATTGTTTGTGGTTTGCTTTGAGCGTTTCCTGGGAGATCAGTATTAGTTTCCGATGCACTACAGCAGCTTTACTCTATCCCTTGGACCTTCACATTGATGATGAAACACAGAAATTGCGCCAGGATTTAAAAAAAATGCTCAATGCCGACTTAAGTACAAGATGAATAAATCTACTCATTGTTTGTTGTTTGCTTTGAGCATTTCCTGGGAGATAAGTATTAGATTCCGATGCACTACTGCAGCTTTACTCTATCCCTTGGACCTTCACATTGTCGATGAAACACAGATATTGCGTCGGGATTTAATACAAAAGGCACAAGCCCAACTTAAGTACAAGCAGAGTAAATATTCTCATTGTTTGTGGTTTGCTTAGAGCGTTTCGTGGGAGATCAGTATTAGATTCCGATGCACTACTGCAGCTTAAATCTATCCCTTGGACATTCGCATTGACGCTGAAACACAGAAATTGCGGTAGGATATAATACAAAATGCTCAATGCCAGCTTAAGTACAAGAAGAGTAAATCTTCTCATTGTTTGTGGTATGCTTTGAGCGTTTCCCAGGAGATCTGTATTAGATTCCGATGCACTACTGTAGCTTCACTCTATCCGTTTTACCTTCACGTTTACGACGTAACATAGAAGTTGCGTCGGGATTTAATACGAAATGCACAATGCCGACCTAAGTACAAGAACAGCGAATCTTCTCATTGTTTGTGGTTTGTTTTGAGCGTTTCCTGGGAGATCAGTATTAGATTCCGATGCACTAGTGTAGATTCACTCTATCCATTGGACATTCACATTGAAGATGAAACACAGAAATCGCACGGGAATTAAGACAAAAGACACAATATAGACTTGAGTGCAAGAAGAGAAAAACTCCTCATAGTTTGTGGTTTGCGTTGAGCGTTTCCTCGGAGATCAGTATTAGATTCCGATGCACTACTGCAGCCTCACTCTACCCCTTGGACATTCACATTGACGATGAAACACAGAAATGGCGTCGGGATTTAATACAAAAGACACAAAGCTGACATAAGTAAACGAAGAGTAAATCTTCCCACAGTTTGTGGTTTTCTTTGAGCGTTTCCTGGGAGATCAGTATTAGATTCCGATGCACCACAGCAGCTGTACTCTATCGCTTGGAACGTCCCATTGATGATGAAACACAGAAATTGCGTCGGGATTTAATACAAAAGGCACAATGCCGCCTTAGGTACACGCAGATTGAATAATCTCATTGTTTGTGGTTTACTATGAGCGTTTCCTGGGAGATCAGTATTAGATTCCGATGCACAACTGCACCTTTAATCTATCCCTTGGACCCTCACATTGACGACGAAACACAGAAATTGCGTCGGGATTTAATACAGAATGCACAATGCCGATTTACGTTCAAGAAGTGTAAATCTTCTAATTGTTTGTGGTATGTTTTGAGCGTTTCCTGGGAGATCAGTATTAGATTCCGATGCACTACTGCAGCTTTACTCTATCCCTTGGACCTTCACATTGACGATGAAACACAGAAATTGCGTCAGGATTTAATAAAAAAATGCTCAATGCCGACTTCAGTACAAGAAGAATAAATCTTCTTATTGTTTGTGGTTTGCTTTGAGCTTTTTCTGGGAGATAATTATTAGCTTCCGATGCACTACTGCTGCTTTACTCTATCACTAGGTCCTTCACATTGACGATGAAACACAGAAATTACTTCGGAATTTTAATACAAAAGGCACAATGCCGAGTGAAGTACAAGAAGAGTAATTCTTCTCATTGTTTTTGGTTTGCTTTGAGCGTTTCCAGCGAGATCAGTATTAGATTCCGATGCACTACTGCAGCTTTACTCTTTAACTTGGACCTTAACATTGACGATGAAACACAGAAATTGCGTCGGGATTGAATACAAAAGGCACAATGCCGACTTAAGTACAAGAAGAGTAAATCTTCTCATTGTTCATGGTTTGCCTAGAGCATTTCCTCGGAGATCAGTATTGGAATCCGTTGCACTACTGCAGCTTTACTCTATCCCTTGGATCTTCCCATTGACGATGAAACCCAGAAATTGCGACAGGAATTAATACTAAAGGCACAATGCTAACTAAGTACAAGAAAAGTAAATATTCTCATTGTATGTGGTTTGCTTTGAGCGTTTCCTGGGAGATCAGAATTAGATTCCGATGCAATACTGCAGCTTTACTCTATCCCTCGGCCCTTCACATTGACGATGAAATACGGAAATTGCGTCGGGATTTAATACAAAAGGCACAATGCCGACTTATGTACAAGCAGTGTAAATATTCTCATTGTTAGTTGTTTGCTTTGGGCGGTTCCTCGGAGATCAGTATTAGATTCCGATGCTCTGCTACAGCTTTACTCTATCCCTTGCTCCCACAAATTGACGATGAAGCACAGAAATTGGGTCGGGATGTAATACAAAAGGCACAATGCCTCCTTAAGTACAAGAAGAGAAAATCTTCTCAATGGTTGGGGTTTGCTTTGAGCGTCTCCTGGGAAATCAGTATTAGATTCCAATGCACTACTGCTGCGTTACTCTATCTCTTGGACCTCCACATTGACGATGAAACACAAAAATTATGTCGGGATTTAATACAAAAGGCACAATGCCGACTAATGTACAAGAAGAGTAAATATTCTCATTGTTTGTGGCTTGCTTTGAGCGTTTCCTGGAAGATCAGTATTAGATTCCGATGCACCACTTCGGCTTTACTCTATCCCTTGGACTTTCACATTGACGATGAAACACAGTAATTGCGTCGTGATTTAATACAATAGGCTCAATGCCGACTTAAGTGCAAGAAGTGTTTAATCCTCTCATTGTTTGTGGTATGCTGAGAGCGTTTCCTGGGAGATCAGCATTAGATTCCAGTGCACTACTGTAATTTTACTCTATCCCTTGGACATTCACATTGAAGATGAAACACAGAATTTGCGTCAGGATTTAATACAAAATGCTCAATGCCGACTTAAGTACAAGGAGGGTAAATCCTCTCATTGTTTGTGGTATGCTGAGAGCGTTTCCTGGGAGATCAGCATTAGATTCCAATGCACTACTGTAATTTTACTCTATAACTTGGACATTCACATGGAAGATGAAACACAGAATTTGCGTCGGGATTTAATACAAAAGGTACAATGCCGACTTAAGTGCAAGAAGTGAAGAAATCCTCAATGTATGTGGTTTGCTTTGAGCGTTTCCTGGGAGATCGGTATTAGATTCCGATGCACACCTGCAGGTTTACTCTATCCCTTGGAACTTCACATTGACGATGAAACGCAGAAATTGCGTTGTTATTTAATACAAAAGGCACAATTCCGGCGTAAGTAAAAGCAGATTTAATATTCTCATTGTTTGTTGTTTGCTAGGAGCGTTTCCTGGGAGATCAGTATTAGATTCCGATGCACTACTGCAGCTTTACTCTATCTCTTGGAACTTCACATTCACAATGAAACACAGAAATGTGTAGTTATTTAATAAAAAAGGCACAATACCGACTTATGTACAAGCAGATTAAATAATCTCATTGTTTGTGGTTTGCTATGAGCGTTTCCTGGGAGATCAGTATTTGATTCCGATGCACTACTGCAGCTTTAATCTATCCTTTGGACCCTCACATTGACGATAAAACACAGAAATTGCGTCGGGATTTAATACAAAAGGCACAATGCAAACTTATGTACAAGAAGAGTAAATCATCTCATTGTTTGTGGTTTGCTTTGAGCGTTTCATGGAAGATCAGTATTAGATTCCGATTCACTACTGCTGCTTTACTCTATCCCTTCGACCTTCACATTGACGATGAAACACAGAAATTGCGTCGGGATTTAATACAAAAGGCACAATGCCGACTTAAGTACAAGATGAGTAAATCTTCTCATTGCTTGTGGTTTGCTTTGAGCGTTCCCACGGAGATCAGTATTAGATTCCGATGCACTACTGCCGCTTTACTCTATCCCTTGCACATTCACATTGACGATGACACACAGAAATTGCGTCAGGATTTTAAAAAAATGCTCAATGCCGACTTAAGTACAAGATGAATAAATCTACTCATTGTTTGTTGTTTGCTTTGAGCATTTCCTGGGAGATAAGTATTAGATTCCGATGCACTACTGCAGCTTTACTCTATCCCTTGGAACTTCACATTGTCGATGAAAGACAGAAATTGCGTCGGGATTTAATACAAAAGGCACAATTCCAACTTAAGTACAAGCAGAGTAAATATTCTCATTGTTTGTGGTTTGCTTAGAGCGTTTCGTGGGAGATCAGTATTAGATTCCGATGCACTACTGCAGCTTAAATCTATCCCTTGGACATTCGCATTGACGATGAAACACAGAAATTGCTTCAGGATATAACACAAAATGCTCAATGCCGGCTTAAGTAGAAGAAGAGTAAATCTTCTCATTGTTTGTGGTATGCTTTGAGCGTTTCCCGGGAGATCTGTATTAGATTCCGATGCACTACTGCAGCTATGCTCTATTCGTTTTACCTTCACGTTGACGACGAAACATAGAAGTTGCGTCGGGATTTAATACGAAATGCACATTGGCGACCAAAGTACAAGAACAGCGAATCTTCTCATTGTTTGTGGTTTGTTTTGAGCGTTTCCTGGGAGATCAGTATTAGATTCCGATGCACTAGTGTAGATTCACTCTATCCATTGGACATTCACATTGAAGATGAAACACAGAAATCGCACGGGATTTAATACAAAAGACACAAAGCTGACTTAAGTAAAAGAAGAGTAAATCTTCCCACAGTTTGTGGTTTTCTTTGAGCGTTTCCTGGGAGATCAGTATTAGATTCCGATGCACCACAGCAGCTGTACTCTATCGCTTGGAACGTCCCATTTATGATGAAACACAGAAATTGCGTCGGGATTTAATACAAAAGGCACAATGCCGTCTGAGGTACACGCAGATTGAATAATCTCATTGTTTGTGGTTTACTATGAGCGTTTATTTGGAGATCAGTATTAGATTCCGATGCACTACTGCACCTTTAATCTATCCCTTGGACCCTCACATGGACGACGAAACACAGAAATTGCGTCGGGATTTAATACAAAATGCACAATGCCGATTTACGTTCAAGAAGTGTAAATCTTCTAATTGTTTGTGGTATGTTTTGAGCGTTTCCTGGGAGATCAGTATTAGATTCCGATGCACTACTGCAGCTTTACTCTATCCCCTGGACCTTCACATTGACGATGAAACACAGAAATTGCGTCAGGATTTAATAAAAAAATGCTCAATGCAGACTTCAGTACAAGAAGAATAAATCTTCTTATTGTTTGTGGTTTGCTTTGAGCTTTTTCTGGGAGATAATTATTAGCTTCCGATGCACTACTGCTACTTTACTCTATCCCTTGGTCCTTCACATTGACGATGAAACACAGAAATTACTTCGGAATTTTAATACAAAAGGCACAATGCCGACTAAAGTACAAGAAGAGTAATTCTTCTCATTGTTTTTGGTTTGCTTTGAGCGTTTCCAGCGAGATCAGTATTAGATTCCGATGCACTACTGCAGCTTTACTCTTTAACTTGGACCTTAACATTGACGATGAAACACAGAAATTGCGTCGGGATTGAATACAAAAGGCACAATGCCGACTTAAGTACAAGAAGAATAAATCTTCTCATTGTTTATGGTTTGCCTAGAGCATTTCCTCGGAGATCAGTATTGGAATCCGTTGCACTACTGCAGCTTTACTCTATCCCTTGGATCTTCCCATTGACGATGAAACCCAGAAATTGCGACAGGAATTAATACTAAAGGCACAATGCTAACTAAGTACAAGAAAAGTAAATATTCTCATTGTATGTGGTTTGCTTTGAGCGTTTCCTGGGAGATCAGAATTAGATTCCGATGCACTACTGCAGCTTTACTCTATCCCTTGGCCCTTGACATTGATGATGAAATACGGAAATTGCGTCGGGATTTAATACAAAAGGCACAATGCCGACTTATGTACAAGCAGTGTAAATATTCTCATTGTTAGTTGTTTGCTTTGGGCGTTTCCTCGGAGATCAGTATTAGATTCCGATGCTCTGCTACAGCTTTACTCTATCCCTTGCTCCCACAAATTGACGATGAAGCACAGAAATTGGGTCGGGATGTAATACAAAAGGCACAATGCCTACTTAAGTACAAGAAGAGAAAATCTTCTCAATGGTTGGGGTTTGCTTTGAGCGTCTCCTGGGAAATCGGTATTAGATTCCAATGCACTACTGCTGCGTTACTCTATCTCTTGGACCTCCACATTGGCGATGAAACACAAAAATTACGTCGGGATTTAATACAAAAGGCACAATGCCGACTAATGTACAAGAAGAGTAAATATTCTCATTGTTTGTGGCTTGCTTTGAGCGTTTCCTGGAAGATCAGTATTAGATTCCGATGCACCACTTCTGCTTTACTCTATCCCTTGGACTTTCACATTGACGATGAAACACAGTAATTGCGTCGTGATTTAATACAATAGGCACAATGCCGACTTAAGTGCAAGAAGTGTTTAATCCTCTCATCGTTTGTGGTATGCTGAGAGCGTTTCCTGGGAGATCAGCATTAGATTCCAGTGCACTACTGTAATTTTACTCTATCCCTTGGACATTCACATTGAAGATGAAACACAGAATTTGCGTCAGGATTTAATACAAAATGCTCAATGCCGACTTAAGTACAAGGAGGGTATATCCTCTCATTGTTTGTGGTATGCTGAGAGCGTTTCCTGGGAGATCAGCATTAGATTCCAATGCACTACTGTAATTTTACTCTATAACTTGGACATTCACATGGAAGATGAAACACAGAATTTGCGTCGGGATTTAATACAAAAGGTACAATGCCGACTTAAGTGCAAGAAGTGAAGAAATCCTCAATGTATGTGGTTTGCTTTGAGCGTTTCCTGGGAGATCGGTATTAGATTCCGATGCACACCTGCAGGTTTACTCTATCCCTTGGAACTTCACATTGACGATGAAACGCAGAAATTGCGTTGTTATTTAATACAAAAGGCACAATTCCGGCATAAGTAAAAGCAGATTTAATATTCTCATTGTTTGTGGTTTGCTAGGAGCGTTTCCTGGGAGATCAGTATTAGATTCCGATGCACTACTGCAGCTTTACTCTATCTCTTGGAACTTCACATTCACGATGAAACACAGAAATGTGTAGTTATTTAATAAAAAAGGCACAATACCGACTTATGTACAAGCAGATTAAATAATCTCATTGTTTGTGGTTTGCTATGAGCGTTTCCTGGGAGATCAGTATTTGATTCCGATGCACTACTGCCGCTTTACTCTATCCCTTGCACATTCACATTGACGATGACACACAGAAATTGCGTCAGGATTTAAAAAAAATGCTCAATGCCGACTTAAGTACAAGATGAATAAATCTACTCATTGCTTGTTGTTTGCTTTGAGCATTTCCTGGGAGATAAGTATTAGATTCCGATGCACTACTGCAGCTTTACTCTATCCCTTGGAACTTCACATTGTCGATGAAAGACAGAAATTGCGTCGGGATTTAATACAAAAGGCACAATGCCAACTTAAGTACAAGCAGAGTAAATATTCTCATTGTTTGTGGTTTGCTTAGAGCGTTTCGTGGGAGATCAGTATTAGATTCCGATGCACTACTGCAGCTTAAATCTATCCCTTGGACATTCGCATTGACGATGAAACACAGAAATTGCTTCAGGATATAACACAAAATGCTCAATGCCGGCTTAAGTACAAGAAGAGTAAATCTTCTCATTGTTTGTGGTATGCTTTGAGCGTTTCCTGGGAGATCTGTATTAGATTCCGATGCACTACTGCAGCTTTGCTCTATTCGTTTTACCTTCACGTTGACGACGAAACATAGAAGTTGCGTCGGGATTTAATACGAAATGCACAATGGCGACCTAAGTACAAGAACAGCGAATCTTCTCATTGTTTGTGGTTTGTTTTGAGCGTTTCCTGGGAGATCAGTATTAGATTCCGATGCACTAGTGCAGATTCACTCTATCCATTGGACATTCACATTGAAGATGAAACACAGAAATCGCACGGGAATTAAGACAAAAGGCACAATATAGACTTGAGTGCAAGAAGAGAAAAACTCCTCATAGTTTGTGGTTTGCTTTGAGCGTTTCCTCGGAGATCAGTATTAGATTCCGATGCACTACTGCAGCCTCACTCTACCCCTTGGACATTCACATTGACGATGAAACACAGAAATGGCGTCGGGATTTAATACAAAAGACACAAAGCTGACTAAAGTAAAAGAAGAGTAAATCTTCCCACAGTTTGTGGTTTTCTTTGAGCGTTTCCTGGGAGATCAGTATTAGATTCCGATGCACCACAGCAGCTGTACTCTATCGCTTGGAACGTCCCATTTATGATGAAACACAGAAATTGCGTCGGGATTTAATACAAAAGGCACAATGCCGTCTTAGGTACACGCAGATTGAATAATCTCATTGTTTGTGGTTTACTATGAGCGTTTACTTGGAGTTCAGTATTAGATTCCGATGCACTACTGCACCTTTAATCTATCCCTTGGACCCTCACATTGACGACGAAACACAGAAATTGCGTCGGGATTTAATACAAAATGCACAATGCCGATTTACGTTCAAGAAGTGTAAATCTTCTAATTGTTTGTGGTATGTTTTGAGCGTTTCCTGGGAGATCAGTATTAGATTCCGATGCACTACTGCAGCTTTACTCTATCCCCTGGACCTTCACATTGACGATGAAACACAGAAATTGCGTCAGGATTTAATAAAAAAATGCTCAATGCAGACTTCAGTACAAGAAGAATAAATCTTCTTATTGTTTGTGGTTTGCTTTGAGCTTTTTCTGGGAGATAATTATTAGCTTCCGATGCACTACTGCTGCTTTACTCTATCCCTTGGTCCTTCACATTGACGATGAAACACAGAAATTACTTCGGAATTTTAATACAAAAGGCACAATGCCGACTAAAGTACAAGAAGAGTAATTCTTCTCATTGTTTTTGGTTTGCTTTGAGCGTTTCCAGCGAGATCAGTATTAGATTCCGATGCACTACTGCAGCTTTACTCTATCCCTGGGACCTTCACATTGACGATGAAACCCAGAAATTGCGACAGGAATTAATACTAAAGGCACAATGCTAACTAAGTGCAAGAAGAGTAAATATTCTCTTTGTATGTGGTTTGCTTTGAGCGTTTCCTAGGAAATCAGTATTAGATTCCGATGCACTACTGCAGCTTGACTCTATCCCTTGGTCCTTCACATTGACGATGAAATACGGAAATTGCGTCGGGATTTAATACAAAAGGCACAATGCCGACTTATGTTCATGCAGTGTAAATATTCTCATTGGTAGTTGTTTGTTTTGGCCGTTTCCTCGGAGATCAGTATTAGATTCCGATGCTCTACTACAGCTTTACTCTATCCCTTGCTCCTACAAATTGACGATGAAGCACAGAAATTGGGTCGGGATGTAATACAAAAGGCACAATGCCTACTTAAGTACAAGAAGAGAAAATCTTCTCAATGGTTGGGGTTTGCTTTGAGCGTCTCCTGGGAAATCAGTATTAGATTCCTATGCACTACTGCTGCTTTACTCTATCTCCTAGACCTCCACATTGGCGATGAAACACAAAAATTACGTCGGGATTTAATACAAAAGGCACAATGCCGACTAATGTACAAGAAGAGTAAATATCCTCATAGTTTGTGGCTTGCTTTGAGCGTTTCCTGGAAGATCAGTATTAGATTCCGTTGCACCACTTCTGCTTTACTCTATCCCTTGGACTTTCACATTGACGATGAAACACAGTAATTGCGTCGTGATTTAATACAATAGGCAAAATGCCGACTTAAGTTCAAGAAGTGTAAATCCTCTCATTGTTTGTGGTATGCTGAGAGCGTTTCCTGGGAGATCAGCATTAGATTCCAATGCACTACTGTAGTTTTACTCTATCCCTTGGACATTCACATGGAAGATGAAACACAGAATTTGCGTCGGGATTTAATACAAAAGGTACAATGCCGACTTAAGTGCAAGAAGTGAAGAAATCCTCAATGTATGTGGTTTGCTTTGAGCGTTTCCTGGGAGATCAGTATTAGATTCCGATGCACACCTGCAGGTTTACTCTATCCCTTGGAACTTCACATTGACGATGAAACGCACAAATTGCTTTGTTATTTAATACAAAAGGCACAATTCCGGCATAAGTAAAAGCAGATTTAATATTCTCATTGTTTGTGGTTTGCTATGAGCGTTTCCTGGGAGATCAGTATTAGATTCCGATGCACTACTGCAGCTTTACTCTATCTCTTGGAACTTCACATTGACGATGAAACACAGAAATGTGTCGTTATTTAATAAAAAAGGCACAATACCGACTTATGTACAAGCAGATTAAATAATCTCATTGTTTGTGGTTTGCTATGAGCGTTTCCTGGGAGATCAGTATTTGATTCCGATGCACTACTGCAGCTTTAATCTATCCTTTGGACTCTCACATTGACGATAAAACACAGAAATTGCGTCGGGATTTAATACAAAAGGCACAATGCCGACTTAAGTACAAGATCAGTAAATTTTCTCATTGCTTGTGGTTTGCTTTGAGCGTTTCCACAGAGATCAGTATTAGATTCCGATGCACTACTGCTGCTTTACTCTATCCCTTGCACATTCACATTGACGATGAAACACATAAAATCGCGTCGGGATTTAATACAAAAGGCACAATGCCGACTTAATTACAAGATGAGTCTATCATCTCATTGTTTGTGGTTTGCTTTCAGCGTTTCCTGCGAGATCAGTATTGGATTCCGATGCCCTACTGCAGCTTTACTCTATAACTTCGACCTTCGCATTGACTATGATACACAGAAATTGCGTCGGGATTTAGTACAAAAGGCACAAAGTCGACTTAAGGACAAGAAGAGTAATTCATCTCATAGTTTGTGGTTTGCTTTGAGCGTTTCCTGGGAGATCAGTATTAGATTCCGATGCACGACTGCAGCTTTACTCTATCCCTTGAACTTCACAATGACGATGAAACACAGAAATTGCGTCGTTATTTAATAGGAAAGGCACAATTACGGCATAAGTAAAAGCAGATTTAATATTCTCAATGTTTGTGGTTTGCTATGAGCATTTCCTGGCAGAACAGTATTTGATTCCGATGCACAAATGCAGCTTTACCCTATCCCTTGGACGCTGACATTGACGATGAATCACAGAAATTGTGTCGGGATTTAATACAAAATGCACAATGCCGATTTAAGTACCAGAGAAGTAATTCTTCTCATTCTTTGTGGTTTGATTTGAGCGTTTCTAGCGAGATCAGTATTAGATTCCGATGCACTACTACAGCTTTACTCTATAACTTGGACATTCACATTGACGATGAGACACAGAAATTGCGTCGGGATTTAATACAAAAGGCACAATGCCGACATAAGTACAAGCAGAATAAATAATCTCATTGTTTGTAGTTTCCTTTGAGCGTTTCGGAGGAGATCAGTATTAGATTCCCATGCACTACTGCAGCTTTAATCTATCCCTTGGACCTTCACATTGACGATGAAACACAGAAATTGCGTCGGGATTTAATACAAAAGGCACAATGCCGACTTAAGTACAAGAAGAGTAAATCTTGTCATTGTTTGTGGTATGCTTTGAGCGTTTCCTGGGAGATCTGTATTAGATTCCGATGCACTACTGCAGCTTTACTCTATCCATTTTATCTTCACGTTGACAATGAAATATAGAAGTTGCGTCGGGATTTAATACGAAAGGCACAATGCCGACCTAAGTACAAGAAGAGCGAATCTTCTCATTGTCTGTGGTTTGTTTTGAGCGTTTCCTGGGAGGTCAGTATTAGATTCCGATGCATTACTGCAGCTTTACTCTACCCCTTGGTCCTTTACATTGACGATGAAACACAGGAATTGCGTTGGTATTTAATACAAAAGGCACAATGCCGACTTAAGTACTATAATGGTAAATCATCTCATTGTTTGTGGTTTGCTTTGAGCGTTTCCTGGAAGATCAGTATTATATTCAGGAGTACTACTGCAGCTAAACGCTATCGCTTGGACCCTCACATTCATGATGAAACACAGATATTCCGTCGTTATTAAATACAAAATGCACACTGCCGACATAAGTACAAGAAGAGTAAATCTCCTCATTGTTTGTGGTTTGCTGTGAGCGTTTCCTGCGAGATCAGTATTAGATTCCCATGAACTACTGCAGCTTACTCTATCCCTTGGATCTTCGCATTGACGATGAAACACAGAAATTGCGTTGGGATTTAATACATAATGCTCAATGACGACTTAAGTACAAGAAGAGTAAATCTTCTAATTGATTGTGATATGCTCTGAGCGTTTCCTGGGAGGTCAGTATTAGATTCCGATGCACTACTGCAGCTTTACTCTATCCCTTGGACACTCACATTGAACATGAAATACAGAAATTGCGTCGGCATTTAGCAGAAAAGGCACAATGCCGACTTAATTGCAAGGAGGGAGAAACTCCTCATAGTATGTGGTTTGTTTTGAACGTTTCCTGGTAGATCAGTATTAGATTCCGAGGCACTACTGCAGCTTTACTCTATTCCTTGGACTTTCACATTGACGATGAAACACAGAAATTGCGTCGGGATTTAATACAAAAGCCACAATGCTGACTTAAGTACATGAAGAGTAAATCTTCTCATAGTTTGTGGTTTGCTTTGAGCATTTTTTCGGAGATCAGTGTTAGATTCCGATGGACCACTGCAGCTGTACTCTATCCCTTGGAACTTCACATTGACGATGAAACACAGAAATTGCGTCGGGATTTAATACAAAAAGCACAATGCCGACTTAAGTACACACAGATTAAATATTCTCTTTTTTTGTGGTTTACTATGAGCGTTTCCTGGGAGATCAGTATTAGATTCCGATGCCCTACTGCAGCTCTACTCTATAACTTGGATGTTCACATTGACGATGAAACACAGATATTGCGTCGGGATTGAATACAAACGGCACAATGCCGATTTAAGTACAAGAAGAGTAAATCTTCTCATTGTTTGTGGTTTGCTTTGAGCGTTTCCTGGGAGATCAGTATTAGTTTCCGATGCACTACAGCAGGTTTACTCTATCCCTTGGACCTTCACATTGACGATGAAACACAGAAATTGCGTCAGGATTTAATAAAAAATGCTCAATGCCGACTTAAGTACATGATGAATAAATCTACTCATTGTTTGTTGTTTGCTTTGAGCATTTCCTGGGAGATAAGTATTAGATTCCGATGCACTACTGCAGCTTTACTCTATCCCTTGGACCTTCACATTGTCGATGAAACACAGAAATTGCGTCGGGATTTAATACAAAACGCACAATGCCGACTTAAGTACAAGCAGAGTAAATATTCTCATTGTTGGTGGTTTGCTTAGAGCGTTTTCTGGGAGATCAGTATTAGATTCCGATGCACTACTGCAGCTTAAATCTATCCCTTGCACATTCGCATTGACGATGAAACACAGAAATTGCGTCAGGATTTAATACAAAATGCTCAATGCCGGCTTAAGTACAAGAAGAGTAAATCTTGTCATTGTTTGTGGTATGCTTTGAGCGTTTCCTGCGAGATCTGTATTAGATTCCGATGCACTACTGCAGCTTTACTCTATCCATTTTACCTTCACGTTGACAATGAAATATAGAAGTTGCGTCGGGATTTAATACGAAAGGCACAATGCCGACCTAAGTACAAGAAGAGCGAATCTTCTCATTGTCTGTGGTTTGCTTTGAGCGTTTCCTGGGAGATCAGTATTAGATTCCGATGCACTAGTGTAGATTCACTCTATCCATTTGACGTTCACATTGAAGATGAAACACAGAAATCGCGTCGGGAATTAATACAAAAGGCACAATATAGACTTGAGTGCAAGAAGAGAAAAACTCCTCATAGTTTGTGGTTTGCTTTGAGCGTTTCCTCGGAGATCAGTATTAGATTCCGATGCACTACTGCAGGCTCACTCTACCCCCTGGACATTCACATTGACGACGAAACACAGAAATGGCGTCGGGATTTAATACAAAAGAGACAAAGCTGACTTAAGTAAAAGAAGAGTAAATCTTCTCACAGTTTGTGGTTTGCTTTGAGCGTTTCCTGGGAGATCAGTATTTGATTGCGATGCACTACAGCATCTGTACTCCATCGCTTGGAACTTCCCATTGATGATGAAACACAGAAATTGCGTCGGGATTTAATACAAAAGGCACAATGCCGACTTAGGTACACGCAGATTGAATAATCTCATTGTTTGAGGTTTAGTATGAACGTTTCCTGGGAGATCAGTATTGGATTCCGATGCACTACTGCAGCTTTAATCTATCCCTTGGGCCCTCACATTGACGACGAAACACAGAAATTGCGTCGGGATTTAATACAGAATGCACAATGCCGATTTACGTTCAAGAAGTGTAAATCTTCTAATTGTTTGTGGTAGGTTTTGAGCGATTCCTGGGAGATCAATATTAGATTCCGATGCACTACTGCAGGTTTTCTCTATCCCTTGGACCTTCACATTGACGATGAAACACGGAATTTGCGTCTGGATTTAATACAAAAGGCACAATGCCGACTTAAGTACAAGAAGAGTAAAACTTCTCTTTGTTTGTGGTTCGTTTTGAGCGTTTCCTGGGAGATCAGTATTAGATTCCGATGCACTACTGCAGCTGTACTCTATCCCTTGGACCTCCACATTGACGATGAAACACAGAAATTGCGTCGGGATTTAATACAAAAGACACAAAGCCGACTTAAGTACACGCAGATTGAATATTCTCATTGTTTGTGGTTCACTATGAGCGTTTCCTGGGAGATCAGTATTAGATTCCGATGCACTACAGCAGCTGTACTCTATCCCATGGAACATCACATTGACGATGAAACACAGAAATGGCGTCGGGATTTAATACAAAAGGCACAATGCCGACTTAAGTACACGCAGATTGAATATTCTCATTTGTTGCGTTTTACTATGAGCGTTTCTTGGGAGATCAGTATTAGATTCCGATGCACTACAACAGCTGTACTCTATCTCTTGGAACTTCACATTGACGATGAAACACAGAAATGGCGTCGGGATTTAATACAAAAGGCACAATGCCCACTTACGTACAAGGAGAGTAAATATTGTCTATGTTTGTGGATTGCTTTGAGCGTTTCCTGTGAGATCAGCATTAGATTCCGATGCACTACTGCAGCTTTACCCTATCCCTTTGATGATCACATTGACGATGAAACACAGAAATTGCGTCGGGACTGAATACAGACGGCACAATGCCAATTTAAGTACAAGAAGAGTAAATCTTCTCATTGTTTGTGGGTTGCTTTGAGCGATAACTGGGAGATCAGTATTACTTTCCGATGCACTAAAGCACCTTTACTCTATCCCTTGGACCTTCACATTGACGATGAAACACAGAAATTGCGTCAGGATTTAATAAAAAAATTCTCAATGCCGTCTTAAGTACAAGAGGAATAAATCTACTCATTGCTCGTTGTTTGCTTTGAACATTTCCTGGGAGATAAGTATTAGATTCCGATGCACTACTGCAGCTTTACTCTATCCCTTGGACCTTCACATTGTCGATGAAACACAGAAATTGCGTCGGGATTTAATACAAAAGGCACAATGCCGACATAAGTACAAGCAGAGTAAATATTCTCATTGTTTGTGGTTTGCTTAGAGCGTTTCGTGGGAGATCAGTATTAGATTCCGATGCACTACTGCAGCTTATATCTATCCCTTGGACATTCGCATTGACGATGAAACACAGAAATTGCGTCAGGATTTAATACAAAATGCTCAATGCCGGCTTTACAAGAAGAGAAAATCTTCTCATTGTTTGTGGTATGCTTTGAGAGTTTCCTGGGAGATCTGTATTAGATTTCGATGCACTACTGCAGCTTTACTCTATCCGTTTTACCTTCACGTTGACGATGAAACATAGAAATTGCGTCGGGATTTAATACGAAAGGCACAATGCCGACCTAAGTACAAGAACAGCGAATCTTCTCATTGTCTGTGATTTGTTTTCAGCGTTTCCTGGGAGATCAGTATTAGATTCCGATGCACTAGTGTAGATTCACTCTATGCATTGGACATTCACATTGAAGATGAAACACTGAAATCGCGTCGGGAATTAATACAAAAGGCACAATATAGACTTGAGTGCAAGAAGAGAAAAACACCTCATAGTTTGTAGTTTGCTTTGAGCGCTTCCTTGGAGATCAGTATTAGATTCCGATGCACTACTGCAGCCTCACTCTACCTGTTGGACATTCACATTGACGATGAAACACAGAAATGGCGTCGGGATTTAATACAAAAGACACAAGGCTAACTTAGGTAAATGAAGAGTAAATTTTCCCACAGTTTGTGGTTTCTTTTGAGCGTTTCCTGGGAGATCAGTATTAGATTCCGATGCACTACAGCAGCTGTACTCTATCGCTTGGAACTTCCCATTGATGATGAAACACAAAAATTGCGGCGGGATTTAATACAAAAGGCACAATGCCGACTTAGGTAACCGCAGATTGAATAATCTCATTGTTTGTGGTTTACTATGAGCGTTTCCTGGGAGATCAGTATTGGATTCCGATGCACTACTGCACCTTTAATCTATCCCTTGGTCCCTCACATTGACGACGAAACACAGAAATTGCGTCGGGATTTAATACAGAATGCACAATGCCGATTTACGTTCAAGAAGTGTAAATCTTCTAATTGTTTGTGGTATGTTTTGAGCGTTTCCTGGGAGATCAGTATTAGATTCCGATGCACTATTGCAGCTTTACTCTATCCCTTGGACCTTCACATTGACGATGAAACACAGAAATTGCGTCAGGATTTAATAAAAAAATGCTCAATGCCGACTTCAGTACAAGAAGAATAAATCTTCTTATTGTTTGTGGTTTGCTTTGAGCATTTTCTGGGAGATAATTATTAGCTTCCGATGCACTACTGCTGCTTTACTCTATCCCTTGGTCCTTCACATTGACGATGAAGCACAGAAATTACTTCGGAATTTTAATACAAAAGGCACAATGCCGACTTAAGTACAAGAAGAGTAATTCTTCTCATTGTTTTTGGTTTGCTTTGAGCGTTTCCAGCGAGATCAGTATTAGATTCCGATGCACTGCTGCAGCTTTACTCTTTAACTTGGACCTTAACATTGACGATGCAACACAGAAATTGCGTCGCGATTGAATACAAAAGGCACAATGCCGACTTGAGTACAAGAAGAGTAAATCTTCTCATTGTTTATGGTTAGCCTAGAGCATTTCCTCAGAGATCAGTATTGGAATTTGTTGCACTACTGCAGCTTTACTCTATCCGTTGGATCTTCCCATTGACGATGAAACCCAGAAATTGCGACAGGAATTAATACTAAAGGCACAATGCTAACTAAGTACAAGAAGAGTAAATATTCTCATTGTATGTGGTTTGCTTTGAGCGTTTCCTGGGAGATCAGTATTAGATTCCGATGCACTACTGCAGCTTTACTCTATCCCTTGGACCTTCACATTGACGATGAAACACAGAAATTGCGTCGGTATTTAATACAAAAGGCACAATTCCGACTTTTGTACAAGCAGAGTATATATTCTAATTGTTTGTGGTTTGCTTTGAGCTTATCCTTGGAGATCAGTATTAGATTCCGTTGCACTACTGCAGCTTTACTCTATCCCTTGGACCATCACATTGACGATGAAACACGGAAATTGCGTCGGGATTTAATACAAAAGGCACAATGCCGACTTAAGTACAAGGAGAGTAAATATTCTCATTGTTTGTGGTTTGCATTGAGCGTTTCCTGGGAGATCAGTATTAGATTCCGATGTGCTACTGCAGCTTCACTCTATCCCTTGGACCTTCACATATACGATGAAACACGGAAATTGCGTCGGGATTTAATACAAAAGGCACAATGCCGTCTTAAGTACAAGAAGTGTAAATCTTCTAATTGTGTGTGGTTTAGTTTGAGCTTTTCCTGGTAGCTCAGTATTACATTCCGATGCGTTACTGCAGCTTTACCCTATCCCTTGGACTTTCACATTGTCGATGAAACACAGAAATTGCGTCGGGATTTAATACAAAAGGCACAATGCCAACTGATGTACAAGAAGAGTAAATCTTCTCATTGTTTGTCGTTTGCTTTGAGCGTTTCCTGGGAGATCAGTATTAGATTCGGATGCACTACTGCAGCTTTACTCTATCCCTTGGACCTTCACATTTACGATGAAACACGGAAATAGCGTCGGGATTGAATACAAACGGCACAATACCGACTTAAGTACAAGAAGAGTAAATCTTCTCATTGTTTGTCGTTTGCTTTGAGCGTTTCCTGGGAGATCAGTATTAGATTCCGATGCACTACTGCAGCTTTACTCTATCCCTTGGACGTTCACATTGACGATCAAACACTAAAATTGCGTCAGGATTTAATAAAAAAATGCTTCATGCCGACTTCAGTACACGAAGAATAAATCTTCTTATTGCTTGTGGTTTGCTTTGAGCATTTCCTGGGAGGTAAGTATTAGATTCCGATGCACTACAGTTGCTTTACTCTATCCCTTTGACCTTCACATTGATGATGAAACACAGAAATTGCGTCGGTATTTATAAACAAAAGGCACAATGCCGACATAAGTACAAGAAGAGTCAATCTCCTCATTGTCTGTGGTTTGCTTTGAGCGTTTCCTGGGAGATCAGTATCAGATTCCGATGCACTACTTCAGCTTTTCTCTATCCCTTGGACTTTCACATTGTCGATGAAACACAGAAATTGCGCCGGGATTTAATACAAAAGGCACAATGCTATCTGAAGTACAAGCTGAATAAATATTCACATTGTTTGTGGTTTGCTTTGAGCGTTTCCTGGGAGATCAGAATTAGATTCCGATGCACTACTGCAGCTGTACTCTATCCCTTGGAGCTTCACATTGACGATGAAACACAGAATTTGCGTCGGGATTTAATACAAAAGGCACAATGCTGACTTAAGTACACGCAGATTGAATATTCTCTTTGTTTGTGGTTTACTATGAGCGTTTCCTGGGAGTTCAGTATTAGATTCCCATGCACTACTGCAGCTTTAATCTATCCCTTGGACCCTCACATTGAAGATGAAACACAGAAATTGCGTCGGGTTTTAATACAAAAGACACGATGCCGACTTAAGTACAAGAAGAATAAATCTTCTCATTGTTTCTGGTTTGCTTTGAACGTTTCCTGGGGGATCAGTATAAGATTCCGTTGCACTACTGCAGCATTACTCTACCCCTTGGACTTTCACATTGACGATGAAGCACAGAAATTGCGTCGTTATTTAATACAAAAGGCACAATGCCGACTTAAGTTCAAGAAGAGAAAACTTCTCATTGTTTGTGGTATGCTCTGAGCGTTTCCTGGGAGACCAGTATTAGATTCCGATGCAGTACTGCAGCTTTACTCTATTCCTTGGACCTTCACATTGACGACGAAACACAGAAATTGCGTCGGGCTTTAATGCATAAGGCACAATGCCGACTTACGTTCAAGAAGAGTAAATCTTCGAATTGTTTGCGGTATGTTTTGAGCGTTTCCTGGGAGATCAGTTTTAGTTCCGATGCACTACTGCAGCTTTTCTCTAGCCCTTGGAACTTCACATTGACGATGAAACACAGAAATTGAGTCAGGATTTAATACAAAAGGCACAATGGCAACTTAGGTACAAGAAGAGTAAAACTCCTCATTGTTTGTGGTTTGCTTTGAGCGTTTCCTGGGAGATCAGTATCAGATTCCGGTACACTACTGCAGCTGTACTCTGTCCCTTGGACCTCCACATTGACGATGGAACACAGGAATTGCGTCCGGACTTAATACAAAAGACACAAAGTGGACTTAAGTACAAGAAGAGTAAATCTTCTCATAGTTTGGGTTTTGCTTTGAGCGTTTCCTGGAAGATCAGTATTAGATTCCGATGCACTACTGCAGCTTTACTCTATCCCTTGGACCTTCACATAGACAATGAAACACAGAAATTAGGGCGGAATTTTAATACAAAAGGCACAATGCCGACTTCAGTACAAGAAGAGTAAATTTTCCCATTGTTTGTGGTTTGTTTTGAGCGTTTCCTGTGAGATCAGTATTAGATTCCGATCCACTACTGTAGCTTTACTCTATCGCTTAGACCTACACGTTGACGATGAAACACAGAAATTGTGTCGGTATGTAATACCAAAGGCACAATGCCGACATAAGAACAAGAAGAGTAAATCTTCTTATTGTTTGTGGTTTGCAATGAGCGTTTCCTGGAAGATCAGTATTAGATTCCGATGCACCACTGCAGCTTTACTCTATCCCTTGGACCTTCACATTGACGATGAAACACAGATATTGCGTCGGGAATTAATACAAAGGGCACAATGCCAGCTTTTGTACAAGAGGAGTAAATCTTCTCATTGTTTGTGGTTTGCTTTGAGCGTTTCCTGGGAGATCAGTATTAGATTCCGATGCACTACTGCAGCTTTACTCTATCCCTTGGACCTTCACACTGACGATAAAACACAGAAATTGCGTTAGGATTTAGTATAAAATGCTCAATGCCGACTTAAGTACAATATGAATAAATCTTCTCATTGTTTGTGGTTTGCATTGAGCATTTCCTGGGAGATTGGTATTAGATTCCGATTCACTACTGCAGCTTTACTCTGTCCCTTGGACCTTCGCATTGACGATGAAACACGGAAATTACGTCGGAATTTTAATACAAAAGGCACATTGCCGACTTTAGTACAAGAAGAGTAAATTTCCTCATTGTTTATGGTTTGTTTATAGCATTTCCTTGGAGATCAGTATTAGATTCCATTGCACTACCGCAGCTTTACTCTATCCCCTGGATTTTCACATTGACGATTAAACCCAGAAATTGCGTCAGGAATTAATACTAAAGGCAAGTACAAGAAGAGTAAATCTTGTCATTGTATGTGCTTTGCTTTGAGCGTTTCCTGGGAAATCAGTATTAGATTCCGATGCACAACTGCAGCTTTACTCCATCCCTTGGACCTTCACATTGACGATGAAACACAGAAATTGCGTCGGTATTTAATATAAAAAGCACAATGCCGACTTTAGAACAAGCAGAGTATATATTCTAATTGTTTGTGGTTTGCTTGGAGCTTATCCTGGGAGATCAGTATTAGATTCCGTTGCACTACTGTAGCTTTAATCTATCCCTTGGACCATCACATTGACGATGAAACACGGAAATTGCGTCGGGATTTAATACAAAAGGCACAATGCCGACTTAAGTACAAGCACAGTAAATATTCTCATTGTTTGTGGTTTGCATTGAGCATTTCCTGGGAGATCAGCATTAGATTCCGATGCACTACTGCAGCTTTACTCCATCCCGTGGACCTTCACATTTACGATGAAACACGGAAATTGCGTCGGGAATTAATACAAAAGGCACAATTCCGTCTTAAGTACAAGAAGTGTAAATCTTCCCATTGTGTGTGGTTTGATTTGAGCGTTTCCTGGGAGATCAGTATTAGATTTCGATGCGTTACTGCTACTTTACTCCATCCCTTGGACTTTCACATTGTCGATGAAACACAGAAATCGCGTCGGGATTTAATACAAAAGGCACAATGCCAACTTAAGTACAAGTTGAGTAAATATTCACATTGTTTGTGGTTTGCTTTGAGCGTTTACTGGGAGATCAGTAATAAATTCCAATGCACTACTGCAGCTAAACTCTATCCCTTGGACATTCGCATTGACGATGAAACACAGTAATTGCGTCAGGATTTAATACAAAATGCTCAATGCCGACTTAAGTACAAGAAGAGCGAATCTCCCCATTGTCTGTGGTTTGCTTTGAGCGTTTCCTGGGAAATCAGTATTAGATTCCGATGCACTACTGTAGCTTCACTCTGTCTATTGGACATTCACATTGAAGATAAAACACAGAAATTGCGTCGGGATTTAATACAAAACGCACAAGCTGACTTGAGTGCAAGAAGAGAAATACTCCTCATAGTTTGTGGTTTGCTTTGAGCGTTTCCTGGGAGATCTGTATTAGATTCCGATGCACTACTGCAGCCTCACTCCATCCCTTGGACTTTCACATTGACGATGAAACACAGAAATTGCGTCGGGATTTAATACAAAAGGCACAATGCCGACTTCAGTACACGCGTATTGAATATTCTCGTTGTTCGTGGTTTACTATGAGCTTTTCCTGGGAGATCAGTATTAGATTCCGATGCACTACTGCAGCTTTAATCTAACCCTTGGACCCTCACATTGACGATGAAACACAGAAATTGCGACGGGATTTAATACAAAAGGCACGATGCCGACTGAAGTACAAGAAGAATAAATCTTCTCATTGTTTCTGTTTTGCTTTGAGCGTTTCCTGGGAGATCACTATCAGATACCGTTGCACTACTGCAGCATTACTCTATCCCTTGGACCGTCACAATGACGATGAATATAGAAGTTGCGTCGGGATTTAATACAAAAGCCACAATGCCGACCTAAGTACAAGAAAAGTAAATATTCTCATTGTTTGTGGTTTGCTTTGAGCGTTTCCTGGGAGATCAGTGTTAGATTCCGATGCACAACTGCAGCTCTACTCTATCCCTTGGACCTTGACTTTGTCAATGAAACACAGAAATTGCGTCGTGATTATAACAAAAGGCACAATGTCGACTTCAGTAGAAGAAGAGTAAATCTTCTCATTGTTTGTGGTTTGCTTTGAGCGTTTCCTGGGAGATCAGTATTAGATTCCGATGCACTACTGCAGCTGTACTCTATCCCTTGGAACTTCACATTGAATATTAAACACAGAAATTGCGTCGGGATTTAATACAAAAGGCACTATGCCATCTTAAGTTCACGCAGATTAAATAATCTCATTGTTTGTGGTTTATTATGAGCGTTTCCTGGGAGATCAGTATTACATTCCGATGCACTACCGCAGCCCTTAATCTATAACTTGGACCCACACTTTGACGATGACAGACAAAAATTGGGTCGGGATGTAATGCAAAAGGCACAATGCCGACATAGGTATAAGAAGAGTAAATCTTCCCAATGTTTACGGTTTGCTTTGAGCGTTTCCTGGGAGATCAGTATTAGATTCCGATGCAGTACTGCAGCTCTACTCTATCCCTTGGACTTTGACTTTGTCGATGAAACACATAAATTGCGCCGGGATTTAATAGAAAAAGCACAATGCCGAATTAAGTACAAGAAGAGTAAAGCTTCTCATTGTTTACGGTTTGTTTTGAGCGTTTCCCGGGAGATTAGTATTACATTCCGTTGCACAACTGCAGCTTTACTCTAACCCTTGGACCTTCAGATTGACGATGAAACACACAAATTGCGTCGCGATGTAATACAAAAGGCACAATTCCGACTTAAGATCAAGTACGTAAATATTCTCATTGTTTGTGGTTTGCTTTGAGCGTTTCCTGGGAGATCAGTATTAGATTCCGATGCACTACTGCAGCTTAACTCTATTCCTTGGACATTCGCATTGACGATGAAACACAGAAATTTCGTCAGGATTTAATACAAAATGCTGAATACCGACTTAAGTTCAAGAAGAGTAAATCTTCTCATTGTTTGTGGTATGCCTTGAGCGTTTACTGGGAGATCACTATTAGATTCAGATGCACTACTGCAGCTTTACTGTGTCCCTAGGACCTTCACATTGACGATGAATATAGAAGTTGCGTCGGGATTTAATAAAAAAGGCTCAATGCCGACTTAAGTACAAGAAGAGTAAATATTCACGTTGTTTGTGGTTTTCTATGAGAGTTTCCTGGGAGATCAGTATTAGATTCCGATGCACTACTGCAGCTTAATTCTATCCCATGGACCTTCACATTGACGAAGACAGACAGAAATTGGATTGGGATGTAATTCAAAAGGCACAATGCCGACTTAAGTAGAAGAAGAGAAAATCTTCTCAAGGTTTGTGGTTTGCTTTGAGCGTTTCCTGGGAGATCAGTATTAGATTCCGATGCGTTACTGCAGCTTTATTTTATCCCTTTGACGTTCACATTGACGATGAAACACAGATATTTCGTCGGGATGTAATACAAGTGGCAGAATGCCTACATAAGTACAAGAAAAGTAAATATTCTTATTGTTTGTGGTTTGCTTTGAGCGTTTCCTGAGAGATCAGTATTAGATTCCGATGCACAACAACGTCTTTACTCTATCCCTTGGAACTTCACATTGACGATGAAACACAGAAATTACGTCCGGATTAATACAATAGGCACAATGCCGACTTAGGTACAAGATGAATAAATCTTCTCATTGTTTGTGGTTTGCTTTGAGAGTTTCCTGACAGATCAGTATTAGCTTCCGATGCACTACTGCAGCTTTACTCTATCTTTTGGACCTTCACATTGACGATGAAACACGGAAATTTCGTCGGTAATTAATAGAAAAGGCACAATGCAGACATAGGTACAAGATGAGTAAATCTTCTCATTGTTAGTGGTTTGGTTTGAGAGTTTCCTGCGAGATCAGTATTAGATTCCGATGCACTACTGCAGCTTTACTCTATCCCTTGGATCTTCACATTGACGATGAATCACAGATATTGCGTCGTGATTTAATAAAAAAGGCATAATGCCGACTCAAGTACAAGAATAGAGAATCTTCTCATTGTTTGTGGATTGCTTTGAACGTTTCCTGGGAAATCAGTATTAGATTCCGATGCACTACTGCAGCTTTACTGTACCCCTTGGACCATTACATTGACGATGAAATACAGAAATTGCAGCTGGATTTAAGACAAAAGGAACAATGCCGACTTCAGTACAAGAGGAATAAAACTTCACGTTTATGTGGTTTGCTTTGAGCGTTTCCTGGGTGATCAGTATTAGATTCCGATGCACTAATGCAGCTTTACTCTATCCCTTGGGCCTTCACTTTGACGATGAAACACAGAAA
Organism: Schistocerca piceifrons; assembly: GCF_021461385.2. Taxonomy (NCBI): domain Eukaryota; kingdom Metazoa; phylum Arthropoda; class Insecta; order Orthoptera; family Acrididae; genus Schistocerca; species Schistocerca piceifrons. The sequence goes on from NC_060138.1 coordinate 13,818,379, forward strand.
TTGCGTCGGGATTTAATACAAAATGCATAATGCCGACTTAAGTACAAGAAGAGTAAATCTTATCATTGTTTGTGGTTTGCTTTGAGCGTTTGCTGGGAGATCAGTATTACATTCCGATGCACTACTGCAGCTTTACTCTATCACTTGGACCTTCACATTGTCGATGAAACACAGAAATTTCGTCGGGATTTAATACAAAAAGCACAATGCCGACTTAGGTACAAGATGAGTAAATCTTCTCATTGTTAGTGGTTTGCTTTGAGAGTTTCCTGTGAGATCAGTATTAGATTCCGATGCACTACTGCAGCGTTACTCTATCCCTTGGACCTTCACATTGACGATGAAATACAGAAATTGCGTCTAAATTTAATACAAAAGGCACAATGCTGACTTCAGTACAAGAGGAGTAAATAATCATATTGTTTGTGGTTTGCTTTGAGCGTTTCCTGGGTGATCAGTATTAGATTCCGATCCACTAATGCAGCTTTACTCTATCCCTTGGACCTTCACATTCACAATGAAACACAGAAATTACGTCAGGTTTTAATACAAAAGGCGCAATGCCGACTTAGGTACAAGGAGAGTAATTCTTCTCAATGTTTGTGGTTTGCTTTGAGCGTTTCCTGGGAGATTAGTGTCCGATGCACTACAGCAGTTTTACTCTATCTCTTGGACCTTCACATTGACGATGAAACACAGAAATTGCGTCGGGATTTAATACTGTAGGCACAATGCCGACTTAAATACAAGTAGAGTAAATCTTCCCTTTGTTTGTGGTTTGCTTTGAGGGCTTCCTGGGAGAGCAATATTAGATTCCAATGCACAACTGCAGCTTTACCCTATACCTTGGACTTTAGCATTGACGACAAAACACAGAAATTTCGTCGCGATTTAATTCAAAAGGCACAATGGCGTCTTTAGTACAAGAAGAGTTAATCTTCTCATTGTTTGTGGTGTGATTATTAGCGTTACCTGGGAGATCAGTATAAGATTCCGATGCACTACTGCAGCTTTACTCTATCGCTTGCACCTTCACATTGACGATGAAACACAGAAATTGCGTCGGGATTTGATACAAAAGGCACAATGCCGACTTAAGCACAGGAAGAGAAGTCTTCTCATTGTTTGTGGTTGGTTTGAGCGTTTCCTGGGAGATCAGTATCAGATTCCGATGCGCTACTGCAGATTTACTCTACCCCTTGGTCCTTCACATTAACTATGAAACTCAGAAATTGCGTCGGAATTTAATACGATAGGCACAATGCCGACTTCAGTACAAGAAGAGTAAATCGTCTCATTGTTTGTGGTGTGTTTATGAGCGTTACCTGGGAGATCAGTATTAGATTCCGATGCATTACTGCAGCTTTACTGTATCCCTTGGAGCTTCACATTGTCGATGTAACACAGAAATTGGGTCGGGCATTAATACAAAAGGCATAATGCCGTCTGAAGTACAAGAAGTTTAAATCTTCTCAATGTTTGTGGTTTGCTTTGAGCTTTGCCTGGGTGATCAGTATTAGATTGCGATGCACTACTGCAGCTTTGTGTGTGTGTGTGTGTGTGTTTGAGGTTTACGGGCGCTAAACAGCGAGGTCATCAGCGCCCAAACGCATAGAAGCAGGAACACATGCAGTGAAGGGACTAAGACGAACAGCGAACAAGGGGAACAGCGAAAAGACACAGACCTGACGCAGTTCCAAATCCTCACGTACAGAGGCAAAACAAGAGGAGAAGGCGTGCACTAAAAAAGGAAAGGAAACACAAGGAAGGGAGGACAGAAACTGAAGGGAAACAAGGAGGTATTCGTGACTGGCGGACCTCTTACCTAAAATCTGGGTGAGCCAGTCATCCAGCGGCACATTAAAAACCTCTCCCTAAAAGCCGTGGCAACAAATTGGACAGGACACAAAACCGTAAAACCTTAAACACAGACGTTGCGTCGTCTTTCAAAATAGAGGGCAAATCCGGTGGCAAAGAAACCACCGCCCTCTGGTCAGATCATAAAAGACAGTCAAGTAAAATGTGGCGGACAGTAATCTGGACGCCACAAGCACTGCAGATTGGGGGATCCTCCCGCCGGAGTAAAAAACCATGTGTGAAGGGACTGTGCCCGATGCGGAGGCGAGTGAGGAGAACTTCATCACGCCTGTATGACTGGTAGGACGTACGCCATGGCCGCGTGGTGGCCTTGACCAGACGCTGCTTATTTTCACTTACTGCCAGCCACTCCTCTTCCCACTGACGCATAACGCGAAAACGCAGGAGGGAGGTAACAGCATGGAGAGGGACGGCACAGTCAACAACGTGAGGGAGGGAACATGCATCTTTGGCAGCCACATCCGCCAGCTCGTTTCCCCTAATACCCACGTGCCCCGGCACCCAGCAGAAGGAAACCTCCTTCCCCTGCCGCTGCAGGTGGAGTAGGGCATCATGGATGTTCTGGACGACCGTATCCGCTGGGTACAAGTGTTGCATGGTCTGAAGGGCACTCAGGGAGTCAGAACAGATGAGGAACTTACGACTGGGAACACATCTCATCTGCTCCAATGCCCGCAAGATCGCAAACAATTCGGCATCAAAGATGGTAAACGCCGCAGGAAGCCGTAACTTGACGACTCGATCGGGGAAAACAACAGCACAACCAACAGAGTCCCCCTGTTTAGAGCCATCTGTAAATACTGGTACATGGTCGGGATGCTGGTTTAAAATACCATAAAATAAGGCGGTAAAAACAAACGCAGGAGTGCAGCTCCTCCGGTACTCCGACAAGTCTAAAAGGACGCTGGGCCTCTGGAGCAACCAGGGAGGCAGGCGAGTAAAACCTTGTCGTTTGGGGGTTACACGCTCCACACCAAGGGACTCAAGCAAATGCTTGGCACGAATCCCAAATGGTCTCGTTGCCCTGGGACGACTGGAAAAGAGACGTTCCATAGGCGGTCGGGCAACGGTAGGGTACGCAGGGGATGTAGGACAGGCAAGGAATTGACACACCCGACGCACCATGAGGAGTTGCCGCCGGATGGCGAGCGGCGGTTCCCCTGCCTCAGCACACAGGCTGGGGATGGGACTGGTACGGAAGGCACCAGTGGCCAGCCTGATACCCTCATGGTGTACTGCGTCAAGTATCTTCAGATACGAAGGCCTTGCTGACCCATACACGGTGCAACCATAGTCAAGACGCGATCGGACGAAAGCCCTATAAAACTGCAGCAGACGTGCCCGATCTGCTCCCCAGGACCGATGGCTCAGACACTTTAAAATATTCAGTGCCTTCAGGGCCCGCACCTTCAGGTCTTTAAGGTGAGGCAACCACGACAGTTTGGAATCAAAAGTGAGGCCCAGGAACCGCACAGTGTCGCTAAAAGGAAGAATGGTGTCCCTCAGACGCAATTCAGGGGAGGTAAAAAGACGTCGAGAACGATTAAAATGAACACACACACATTTGTCGGCAGAAAAGGTAAAACCCGTCTTCACAGTCCATGCCTCTAATCGCTGTATCGTAAGCTGCAACTGCCGACTAGCAGTGACAAGACTGGAGGAAGTACAGAAAACTGCAAAATCGTCCACAAACAAGGAGCATTGGGCAGGACTCCGGATAGTGGACGTGATACTGTTAATGGCGACGGCAAAGAGGGTGACACTTAAAACGCTTCCCTGAGGAACACCATTCTCCTGCACATACAAAACAGATAGCACATTACCAACCCTATAGCGAAAGAGGCGGTGGGAAAGAAAGGACCGAATGAAGATGGGGAGACGGCCACGAAAGCCCCACTCATGGAGTTGATTGAGGATATGGCGGCGCCAAGTAGTGTCATACGCCTTATGAATGTCAAAGAATACACCTAGACAATGCTGGTTACGCAGGAAAGCCTGCTGGATGGTCGCCTCAAGCAGGGTCAAGTTGTCTATAGTGGAACGCCATCTCCGAAAGCCACACTGAGAGGGGCTAAGGAGCTGCCTGGTCTCGAGCAGCCAAACCAGGCGACGATTGACCATGCGTTCCAACGTCTTCCCGACACAGCTCGTCAAGGCGATACTTCGATAACTACTGGGATGCGTTCGGTCCTTCCCTGGTTTGAGGAGGGGTATCAAAATCGCTTCCCTCCACGAGTCAGGGTACGTGCTGGATAACCATATCATATTAAAACAATTCAGGAGAACTTCCTTGGAAGGCAGTAACAAGTGCCGCAGCATGCTATACCGGATTTGATCATGACCAGGCGCAGTATCATGAGCCACAGACAGCGCCGAATCCAGTTCCCACATTGTGAAGGGGCAGTTGTAGGGTTCAGAATTAGGAGACCGGAAGTCCAAGTGACCCCTCTCGATGGCAGTGCGGTAGCGGCAGAAATCTGGATCACAGTTAATAGTGGCGGTAGATTCCGCAAAATGCATGGCCAGTGTCTGGGCAATGTCTCTCGGCGCCGTGAGGAGACTTCCCTGATGCAGCAAGGCCGTGACGGGTAGCTGGCCGAGTTTCCCGGAAATCCTTCTGATGGCTTCCCATACTTTCGTAGAACTAGTGGAGCGGGAGATGGAGTTCAAGAACGATTGCCATGACCGTCGTTTGCTCTCTTTAATCACGCGTCGCGCTTTAGCCCTTGCCACCCGAAAGGTTGCAAGATTGTCAGCAGTGGGACGGCACTTGAAGCGGCGCAGAGCAGCACGGCGGGCTCGGATGGCTGAGCGGCACTCAGGGGTCCACCAAGGGACAGGACGCCTCTTGGGATGACCGGATGACCGTGGGATTGACAATTCAGCAGCATGGGAGATCACAGCTGTAACATGGTCTACCCATTCGTGGACGCTGTCACGGTGTTCCAAAACGGCCAGGTGGCTAAAAAGTGTCCAGTCAGCCCTGCAGAGGTGCCACCGGGGCGGTACCGGAAATGCCATAGCCTCATCCAGGAGGCGAATCCAAAGGGGGAAGTGGTCACTAGAATGGAGGTCAGCATCAACCTCCCATAGAGCAGAATCCGCTAGTGCTGGAGAGCAAAAGGAAAGGTCAATAGCTGACGACGACCCAGAAGCAGTACAGAAATGAGTGGGGGCACCAGAGTTGAGGATGCACAGTTCTTCAGACACCATGAGGCGTTCCAGAATGCGACCCCTGGGGCAAGTAGTCGACGAGCCCCATACGACATTAGAAGCATTGAAGTCCCCCAGAAGAAGAAAGGGGCGGGCAAGTTGGCCAATAAGGTCTGAGAGAGCCTCAGAGTCTATCGCATCCTGAGGAGGTAAGTAAAGTGAACAGACTGTGAGCCTCCGACCCACAAGAAGGTCAACTGCAACTGCTTGCAAGTCTGTAACGAGAGGGAGCTCAGATGAGGGGTGCATGTCACGGACAAAAACCACAACACCACCCTTTGCCCTTTCCCCCGTCAGATCATCTTTCCGATAGACGGTATAGCCCCGTAAACAAGGAGCATCAGTGGCCCGAAAATGTGTCTCTTGGAGACATAAGCACAAAGGGAACTCACGTACAAGGAGTTGTAGTTCGGCCACATGCGTCCTGAACCCATTCAGGTTCCACTGTAAGATGGGAGCCAGTGATCACGGTGGCTGAACTTTCACCCTGCCTCTGTGTTTTGGAGGAGAGCCCGTACTGGCCGGAGATTTATTCCTGGGGCGAGAAGAGCGCCCCCGGTCGACATCAATGTCCATCAGCTCTGATGACGACCCACGGGAGATGTCAGACAGTACGATGGCCTCGTCATCGGACCGACCCTGATCAGTCTCCGCAGGTGGCAAAATCTTCACCTTCGGCGTCTTGGTCTTAGGGGGCTTAGAATGCAGAGCCTTGTCAACAGGTGGAGCTTTACTCGCCTGGGCAGAAGGCGCCATAGGGGAAGAGGCAGGAAGTACCCCAATGTCAGCAACCACGGCCTTGTCCGACGTTGCGGGGAGAGCTGCAGGTTGCAAAACAACCGCAGCAGCACAAGTGCACTGGCAAACGCAGGTATTAGTGCTAACACTAGCAACCTCCGTTTGCGTAGCAACAGTGGCCATTTCTACTGGTTTTTTCAGGGCGGAAGCGAAAGATGTAGTAAACACAGGAGGTTGCATGGCCTTAAAGAGCTTCTTGGCCTCACCATAGGGGATGCGCTTAGATGTTTTGATCTCCTGTATCTTCCGTTCCTCGAGATAGATGGGGCAGACCCGGCTCCAGACAGGGTGACTCCCAAAGCAATTCACGCACTTCACAGGCGATGAACAATCGGCTCCTTCATGGGCAGGCTGACCACATTTACCGCAAGTGGCTATCCCATTGCACCCCAATGTAGTATGCCCAAAGCGCTGACATTTAAAGCAGCGCATTGGGTTGGGGAAATATGGCCGTACTGGCAAACGTAAGAACCCCGCTTTAACATGCTCTGAAAGTCTCGGGCAACTGAACGTGAGAATAAACGAGTCGGATTTGACTAGGTCCCCATCGACTCGCCTCATAATATTCTGCACGTCAACAATACCTTCGTCAGCCCACTCAGATTTCAACTCGTCTGTGGAGATATCCACCAAGTCCCTACATGTCACAACACCCTTACTATAGTTGAGTGTGGAGTGGAGCTCGGTCTCGATAGCGTACTCTCCAAGACTGGGTGCTTTCCGAAGAGAAGCGACTTGACGGGAACTAGAAGTCTCAACTAAGAGAGTACCATTGCGCAGTCGCTTAACAGATTTCAGTGTACCTGCAATTCCTTCAAGACCCTTGTGGATGTAAAAGGGAGAAACCCTCTCAAAGCTACCCTCCTTCCGTTTAATAATCAAAAACACATTCTGATTTTCAGCATGTGCTCTGTTACGACAGTCTGATAAATCTCTAGCAACACCAGGAGCTGGAGGACTCGCAGCACGAAGTCGCTTTTTCGAAGGGGTGTGTTTGTCTACCAGCGGCCCACCCAATCCACTGGTAGGGGGAAATGTAGAGGTCGAAGGGTCCATGGCGGTCCCACGAGCAGCTAGGGAACTAAAGGTCCGCTCAGACAGAGCCCCGCGTGCCTGAGTAAGCCGTATACAACTGGGGTGCGGCAGGTGCCCCAGAGGTTGCCCGCTAGCGACTGTTCCACCCCAACAGCCATGCATCTTATAAGCGCGCAGCACACCGTAAGATTGAGGGGTTTTTATAGAGGTGTACCTTCCTCGCAATCCAGGCGGTCAAGCCAAGATTACCTCCCCGCAGCACACAACATTCCACCGCCGCACCATACGGTGGTCGCTGAAGCATGTCCGGGGGTTACGGTGACAGGAGACCGGCGGCGCTGACCAGTCCCCAGCTCAGGACCCCGGGGTCGCCAAGCCCGTACTCAGCAAATGAACGCTGAGCCCCTGGGGGCTACTGCAGCTTTACTCAATCCCTTGGGCCTTCACATTGACGATGAAACATTGATTTTGCGTCGGGATTTAATACAAAAGGCACAATGCCTACTTAAGTCCAAGAACAGTAAATCTTCTAATTGTTTGTGGTTTGCTTTGAGCGTTTACTGGCAGATCAGTATTAGATTCCGATGCACTACTGCAGCTTTACTCTATCCCTTAGACCTTCACATTGACGGCGAAGCACAGAAATTGCGACGCGATTTAATACAAAAGCCACAATGCTGACTAACGTACAAGGAGAGTGTATCTTCTCGTTGTTTGTAGTTTGATTTGAGCGTTTCCTCGGAGATCAGTATTAGATTGCGATGCACTACTGCTGCTTTACACAATCCCTTGGGCCTTCACATTGACGATGAAACATTGATTTTGCGTCGGGATTTAATACAAAAGGCACAATGCCTACTTAAGTCCAAGAACAGTAAATCTTCTAATTGTTTGTGGTTTGCTTTGTGCGTTTGCTGGGAGAACAGTATTACATTCCGATGCACTACTGCAGTTTGACTCCATCCCTTGCACCTTCACATTGACAATGAAACACAGAAATAGCGTCGGGATTTAATACAAAAAGCCCAATGCCGACTTTAGTACAACAGGAGTAAATTTTAACATTGTTTGAGGTTTGCTTTGTGCGTTTCCTGGGTGATCAGTATTAGATTCCGATGCACTACTGCAGCTTTACTCCATCCCTTATACCTTCACATAGACGATGAAACACAGAAATTGCGTCGGTAATTAATACACAAGGCACAATGCCGACTTAAGTTCAAGAAGAGTGAATCTTCTCATTGTTTGTGGTTTGTTTTGAGCGATTCCTGGGAGATCAGTATTACATTCGGATGCACTACTGGATCTTTATCCCTTAGACCTACACACTGACGATGAAACACTGAATTTGCGTCCAGGTTTAATACAAAAGGCACAATACCGACATAAGTACAAGAAGAGAAAATCCTCTCATTGTTTGTGGTTTTCTATGAGCGTTTCCTGGGAGATCAGTATTAGATTCCAATGCACTACTGCAGCATTATCCGTTTGACCTTCACATAGGCGATAAAACATAGAAATTGCATCGGGATTTAATACGAAATTCACAATGCCGACTTTAGTACAAAAGGAGGAAATTTTCACGTTGTTTGTGGTTTGCTATGAGAGTTTCCTGTGTGATCAGTATTACATTCCGATGCACTACTGCAGCTTTACTCTATCCCTTGGATATTCACATTGACGATGAAACGCAGAAATTGCGTCAGATTTAATACAAAACGCACAAAGCCGACTAAAGTACAAGAAGAGTAAATCTTCTCATTGTTTGTGGTTTGCTTTGAGCGTTTCCTGGGAGATCAGTATTACATTCCGATGCACTACTGCAGCTTCACTCTATCCCTTGGACCTTTACATTGACGATTGAACACAGGATTTGCATTGGGATTTAATACAAAAGGCACAATGCGGACTTAGGTACAAGAAGAGTAGATCTTCTCATTGTTTGTGGTTTGCTTTGAGCGATTCCTATGGGTTCAGTATTAGAATCCGATGCACTACTGCAGCTTTACTCTATCCCTTGGACCTTCACATTGACGATGAAATACAGAAGTTGCGTCGGTACTTAATACAAAAGGCACAATGCTGACTTAAGTACAAGAAGAATAAACCCTCTCATTGTTTGTGGTTTGCTTTGAGCTTTTCCTGGGAGATCAGTATTAGATTCCGATGGACTACTGAAGCATCACTCTATCCCTTAGACCTTCACATTGACGATGAAACACAGTTACTGCGTCGGGATTTAATACAAAGGGCACAATGTCGACTTAAGTACAAAAAGAGTAAATCTTCTCATTGTTTGTGGTTTGCTTTGCGCATTTGCTGGGATATCATTATTAGATTCCAAAGCACTACTGCAGCTTTGCTCTATCCCTTATACATTCTCATAGACGATGAAACACAGAAATAGCGTCGGGAATTAATACAAAGGGCACAATACCGACTTAAGTACAAGAAGAGTAAATCTTCTCGTTATTTGTGGTTTGCTTTGAGCGTTGCTGTGATATCAGTATTAGATTGCGATGCACTACTGCAGCTTTACTCTATCCCTTGCACTTTCATATTGACGATGTAAGACAGAAATTGAATCGGGATTTAATACAGAAATGCACAATGCCGACTTAATACAAGAAGAGTAACCCTTCTCGTTGTTTGTGGTTTGTTTTGAGCGATTCCTGATAGGTCAGTATTAGATTCGGATGCACTACTGCACCTTTACTCTATCCCTTAGACCTTCACATTGACGATGAAACACAGAAATTGGGTCGGGAATTAATACAAAATTCACAATGCCGACTTAAGTACAAGAAGAGTAAATCTTCTCATTGTTTATGGTTTGCTTTGAGCGTTTCCTTCGAGATCAGTATTAGACTCCGATGCACTACTGCATCTTTACTCTAGCCCATGGAACTTCACATTGACGATGAAGCACAGAAATTGCCTCAGGATTTAATACAAAATGCACTATGACGACTTAAGTAAAAGAAGAGTGAATCTTCTCATTGTCTGTGGTTTGCTTTGAGCGTTTCCTGCGAGATCAGTATTCGATTCCGATGCACAACTGCAGCTTTACTCTATACCCTGGACTTTCACATTGATGATGAAACACAGAAATTGTGTCGGGCTTTAATACAATAAGCACAATGCCGACTTAAGTACAAGAAGAGTAAATCTTCACATTGTTAGTGGTTTGCTTTGAGCGTTTCCTGCGAGATCAGTATTAGATTCCGATGCACTACTGCAGTTTTTTCCCTATCCCATGGACCTTCACATTGACGATGAAACACAGAAATTGCGTCGGGATTTAATACATATGGCACACTGCCGGCTTAAGTACAAGATGAGAAAATCTTCTCATAGTGTGTGGTTTGCTTTGAGCGTTTGCTGGGATATCAGTATTACATTCCGATGCACTACTGCAGCTTTACTCTATCCCTTGGAGCTTCACATTGACGATGAAACACAGAAATTGCGTCGGGACTTAATAGAAAATGTACAACGCCAACTTCAGTAGAAGAAGAGTAAATCTTCTCATTGTTCGTGGTTTGCTTTGAGCGTTTCCTGGGAGATCAGTATTTGATTCCGATCCACAACTGCAGCTTTACTATGTCCCTTGGACCTACACATTGACGATTGAACACAGAAATTTCGCCGGGATATAATGCAAAGGGCACAATGCTGACATAAGTACAAGAAGAGTAAATATTCTCATTCTTTGTAGCTTGCTTTGAGCGTTTCCTGGGTGATCAGTATTAGCTTCCGATGCACTACTGCATCCTTACTCTATCCCTTGGACCTTTACATTGACGAAGAAACACAGAAATTGGCTCAGGATTTAATACAAAATGCACAATGACAATTAAAGTACATGAAGAGTAAATCTTCTCAATGTTTGTGGTTTGCTTTCGCGTTGCCTGGGAGACCAGTATTAAATTTCGATGAAGCACATCAGGTTTACTGTATCCCTTGGACCTTCACGTTTACGATGAAATACAGAAATTGCGTTGGGATGTAATAGAAAAGGCACAATGCCGACTTAAGTAAAAGAAGAGTAAATCTTCTCATAGTGTGTGTTTAGGTTTGAGCGTTTCCTGGGAGATCAGTATTAGATTCCGATGCACTACTGTAGCTTTACTCTATCCCTTGGAGCTTCACATTGACGATGAAACACAGAAATTGCGTCGGGACTTTATACAAAAGTCACTATGCCTTCTTAAGTACAAGAAGAGTAAACCTTTCATTGTTTGTGGTTTGCTTTGAGCGTTTGCTGAGAGATCAGTATTAGATTACGATGCACTACTGCAGCTATACTCTATCCCTTGGAACTTCACATTGACGATGAAACACAGAAATTGCGTCGTGATGTAATAGAAAAGGCACAATGCCGACTTAAGTACAAGAAGAGAAAATCTGCTCATTGTTTTTGGAAAGCATTGAGCTTTTCCTGGGAGATCAGTATTATATTCCGAAGCACTACTGCAGCTTTACTCTATACCTTGGGCTTTCTCATTGACGATGAAACACAGAAATTGCGCCGGGATTTAATACAAAAGCCACAATGCCGACGTAAGTGCAAGAAGAGTAAATCTTCTCATTGTTTGTGGTTTGCTTTGAGCGATTCATGGGAGATCTGTAATACATTCCGAAGCACAACTCCAGATTTACTGTATCCCTTGGACCTTCACGTTAACGATGAAATACAGAAATTTCGTCGGGAATTAGTACAAAAGGCACAATTCCGTCATAAGTATAAGAAGAGTAAATCTTCACATTGCATGTGATTTGCTTTGAGCGTTTACAGGGAGATCAGTATTACATTTCGATGCTCTACTGCAGCTTCACTCTATCCCTTGGACCTTGACATTGACGATGATACACAGAAATTGCGTCGGGAAATAATACAAAATGCTGAATGTCGACTTAAGTGTAGGAACAGTAAATCTTTTCATTGTTTGTGGTTTGCTTTGAGCGCTTCCTGGGAGATCAGTATTAGATTCCGAATCACTACTGCAGCTTTACTCTATCCCTTGGACCTTCACATTGGCGATGAAACACAGAAATTGCGCCGGGACTTAGTACAAATGCACAGTGCCGACTTAAGTACAAGAACCGCAAGTCTTCTCATTGTTTGTGGTTTGCTTTAAGCGTTTCCTGGGAGATCAGTATTAGATTCCGATGCACTACTGCAGCTTTTCTCTATACCTTGGACCTTCAAATTGACGATGAAACACAGAATTTGCGTCGGGAATTAATACAAAAGAACACAATGCCGACTTAAGTACTGGAAGAATAGAACTGCTCATTGTTTGTGGTTTGCTTTGAGCGTTTCCTGGGAGATCAGTATTAGATTCCGATGCACTACTGCATCTTTACTCTATCCCTTGGACCTTCACATTGACGAAGAAACGCAGAAATTGCCTCAGGATTAAATACAAAATGCACAATTTCGACTTAAGTACAAGAAGAGTAAATCTCCTCATTGTTTGTGGTTTTCTTTGAGCTTTTCCTGGGAGATCAGTATTAGATTCCGATGCACTACTGCAGCTTTACTCTATCCCTAGGACCTTCACATTGACGATGAAACACAGAAATTGCGTGAGGATTTAATACAAAAGGCACAATGCCGACTTACGCACAAGAAGAGTAAATCTTCTCATTGTTTGTGATTTGAATTTAAAGCTTCCTGGAGATCAGAGTCAGATTCCGATGCACTACTGCAGCTTTACTCTATCCCTTGGATACTCAGATTGACGATGAAACACAGAAATTGCGTCCGGACCTAATACAAAAATCACAATGCCGACTTAAGTATAAGAAGAGTAAAACATCTCATTGTTTCTGGTTTGCTTGGAGCTTATCCTGGGTGATCAGTATTACATTCCGAAGCACTACTGCAGCTTTACTTTATACCTTGGACCTCACATTGACGATGAAACACAGAAATTGCGTCGTGATATAATACAAAAGGCACAATGCCGACTTACGTACAAGAAGAGTCAATCTACTCGTTGTTTGTGGTTTGAATTGAGCGTTTCCTTGGAGATCAGTATTAGAGACCGATGCACTACTGCAGCTTTAGTCTATCCCTTGCTCCATCAAATTGACGATGAAACACAGAAATTGCGTTGGGATTTAATACAAAAGGCACAATGCCGACTTAAGTACAAGAAGAGTAAGTCTTTTCATTGTTTGTGGTTTGTTTTGAGCGTTTCCTGGAAGATCAGTTTTAGATTCCAATGCCCAACTGCAGCTTTACTGTATCCCATGGTCTTTCTCATTGACGATGAAACTCAGAAATTGCGTCGGGATTTAATACAAAAGGCACAATGCCGACTTAAGTACAAGAAGAATAAATCTTCTCTTTGATTGTTGTTTGCTTTGAGCGTTTCCTGGGAGATCAGTATTAGATTCCGATGCACTACTGCAGCTTTACTCTATACCTTGGACCATCACATTGACGATGAAACATAGAAAATGCTTCGGGATTTAATACAAAAGGCACAATGACCACTTAAGTACAAGAAGAGTAACACTTCTCATTGTTTGTGGTTTGCTTTGAGCTTTTTCTGGGAGATCAGTATTAGATTCCCATGAACCACGTCAGGTTTACTGTATCCATTGGACCTTCACGTTAAAGATGAAATACAGAAATTGTGTCGGGAATTAATACAAAAGGCACAATGCCGTCATAGGTATAAGAAGAGTAAATCTTCTCATTGCAAGAGATTTGCTTTGAGCGTTTATTTGGAGATCAATATTAGATTTCGATGCACTAATGCAGCTTTACTCTATCCCTTGGCGCTGCACATTGACGATGAAACATAGAATTTGCGCCTGGACTTAATACAAATGGCACAATGCCGACTTAAGTACAGGAACAGTAAATCTGCTCATTATTTGTGGTTTGCTTCGATCGTTTCCTGGGAGATCAGTATTAGATTCCGATGCACTCCTGCAGCTTTAATCTATCCTTTGGGCCTCACATTGACGATGAATCACAGAAATTGCGTCGGGATTTAATAAAAAAGGCACAATGCTGACTTAAGTACAAGAAGAGTATAACTTCTCATTGTTTGTGGTTTGCTTTGGGCGTTTCCTGGGAGATCAGTGTTCGACTCCGATGCACTACTGCATCTTTATCTATCCCTTTGATCTTCACATTGACGATGAAACGCAGAAATTGCCTCAGGATTTAATACAAAAGGCACAATGACGACTTAAGCAGATGAAGAGTAAATCTTCTTATTGTTTGTGGTTTACTTTCAGCGTTTTATGGGTATCCAGTATTAGTCTTCGATGCACCACATCAGGTTTTCTGCATCCCTTGGACCTTGCTGTTAACGATGAAGTACAGAAATAGCGTCGGGATTTTACACAAAAGGCACAACACCGACAAAAGTACAAGAAGAGTAGATCTTCTCATTTCATGAGATTTGCTATGAGCGTTTCCTGGGAGATCAGTATTAGATTCCGATCCACTACTGCAGCTTACCCCTATCCCTTGGACCTTCACATTGACGATGATACACAGAAATTGCGTCGGGATATAATACAAAATGCACAATGCCGACTTAAGTTCAAGAACAGTAAACCTTTTCATTGTTTGTGGTTTGCTTTGAGCGCTTCCTGGGAGATCAGTATTAGATTCCGAATCACTACTGCAGCTTTACTCTATCCCTTGGACGTTCACATTGACGATGAAACACAGAAATAGCGCCGGGACTTAATACAAAAGGCACAATGCCGACTTAAGTACAAGAACAGTAAATCTTCTCATCATTTGTGGTTTGCTTCGATCGTTTCCTGGGAGATCAGTATTAGATTCCAATGCACTCCTGCAGCTTTAATCTATCCCTTGGGCCTCACATTGACGATGAATCACAGAAATTGCGTCGGGATTTAATAAAAAAGGCACAATGCTGACTTAAGTACAAGAAGAGTATAACTTCTCATTGTTTGTGGTTTGCTTTGGGCGTTTCCTGGGAGATCAGTGTTCGACTCCGATGCACTACTGCATCTTTATCTATCCCTTTGATCTTCACATTGACGATGAAACGCAGAAATGGCCTCAGGATTTAATACAAAAGGCACAATGACGACTTAAGCAGATGAAGAGTAAATCTTCTTATTGTTTGTGGTTTACTTTCAGCGTTTTATGGGTATCCAGTATTAGTCTTCGATGCACCACATCAGGTTTTCTGCATCCCTTGGACCTTGCTGTTAACGATGAAGTACAGAAATAGCGTCGGGATTTTACACAAAAGGCACAACACCGACAAAAGTACAAGAAGAGTAGATCTTCTCATTTCATGAGATTTGCTATGAGCGTTTCCTGGGAGATCAGTATTAGATTCCGATCCACTACTGCAGCTTACCCCTATCCCTTGGACATTCACATTGACGATGATACACAGAAATTGCGTCGGGATATAATACAAAATGCACAATGCCGACTTAAGTTCAAGAACAGTAAACCTTTTCATTGTTTGTGGTTTGCTTTGAGCGCTTCCTGGGAGATCAGTATTAGATTCCGAATCACTACTGCAGCTTTACTCTATCCCTTGGACGTTCACATTGACGATGAAACACAGAAATAGCGCCGGGACTTAATACAAAAGGCACAATGCCGACTTAAGTACAAGAACAGTAAATCTTCTCATTATTTGTGGTTTGCTTCGATCGTTTCCTGGGAGATCAGTATTAGATTCCGATGCACTCCTGCAGCTTTAATCTATCCCTTGGGCCTCACATTGACGATGAATCACAGAAATTGCGTCGGGATTTATAAAAAAAAGGCACAATGCTGACTTAAGTACAAGAAGAGTATAACTTCTCATTGTTTGTGGTTTCCTTGAGCTTTTCCTGGGAGATCAGTATTAGATTCCGATGCACTACTGCAGCTTTACTCTATCCCTAGGACCTTCACATTGATGATGAAACACAGAAATTGCGTCGGGATTTAATACTAAAGGCACAATGCCGACTTAAGTACAAGAAGGGTAAATGTTTTCATTGTTTCTGGTTCGTTTTGAGCGTTTCCTGGGAGATCAGTTTTAGATTCCAATGCCCTACTGCAGCTGTACTCTTTCCCCTGGTCTTTTTCATTGACGATGAAATACAGAAATTGCGTCGGGATTTAATACAAAAGGCACAATGCCGACTTAAGTAGAAGATCACAAATTCCTCTCATTGTTTGTGGTTTGCTTTGAGCGCTTCCTGGGAGATCAGTATTACATTCCGATGCACTTTTGCAACTTTACTCCATCCCTTGGACCTTCACATTGACGATGAAACACAGAAATTGCGTCGGGATTTTACACAAAAGGCACAACACCGACTAGAGTACAAGAAGAGTATAACTTTTCATTGTTTGTGGTTTGCTTTGAGCGTTTCCTGGGAGATCAGTGTTAGATTCCGATGCACTACCACACCTTTACTCAATCCCTATGACCTCCACATTGACGATGAAACGCAGAAATTGCCTCAGGATTTAATACAAAAGGCACAATGACGACTTATGAACATGAAGAGTAAATCTTCTTATTGTTTTTGGTTTGCTTTCAGCGTTTCATGGGGATCCAATATTAGGTTTCGATGCACCACATCTGGTTTACGGTATCCCTTGGACTTTGCCGTTAACGATGAAATACAAAAATTGTGTCGGGATTTAAAACAAAATGCACAATGCCAACTTAAGTACAAGAAGAGTAAGTCTTTTCATTGTTTGTGGTTTGCTTTGAGCGTTTCCTGAGAGATCAGTATTAGATTCCGAAGCACTTCTGCAGCTTTACTCTATCCCACGGACATTCACATTGACGACGAAACACAGAACTTGCGTCGGGATTTAATACAAAACGCACAATGCCGACTTAAGTACAAGAAGATTAAATATTTTCATTGTTTGTGGTTTGCTTTGAGCGTTTCCTGGGAGATCAGTATTAGATTCCGATGCACTACTGCATCTTTACTCTATCCCTTGGACCTTCACATTGACGATGAAACACAGAAATTGTATCGGTATATAATACAAAAGGCACACTGCCGAGTTAAGCACAAGAACAGTAAATGTTCTCATTGTTTGTGGTTTGCTTTGAGCGCCCCCTGGGAGATCAGTATTACATTCCGATGCACTACTGCAGCTTTACTCTATCCTTTGTCCTTCGCATTGACGATGAAACACAGATATTGCGTCGGGATTTAATACAAAAGGCACAATGCCAACTGAAGCACAAGAACAGTTTATCTTCTCATAGTTTGTGTTTTGCTTTAAACGTTCCTGGGAGATCAGTATTAGATTCCGATGCACTACTGCAACTTTACTGTATCCCTTGGACCTTCACATTGACGATGAAACACAGAAATTGCGCCGGGATTTAATACAAAAGGTACAATGCCCACTTAAGCACAAGAAGCGTTAATCATCTCACTGTTAGTGGTTTTCTTTGAACGTTTCCTGGGAGATCAGTATTACATTCCGATGCACTACAACAGCTTTACTCTATCGCTTGGACCTTGACATTGATGATGAAACACAGAAATTGCGTCGGGATTTAATACAATAGGCACAATGCCGACTTAAGTACAAGAAGAGTAAATCTTCTCATTGTTTGAGGTTTGCTTCGAGCGTTTCCTGGGAGATCAGTATTAGATTCCGAAGCATTACTGCAGCTTTACTCTATCCCTTGGACCTTCACATTGACGATGAAACACAGATATTGCGTCGGGATTTAATACAAAGGGGAACTACGCCGACTTAAGTACAAGAAATGTAACTCTTCTCATTGTTTGTGGTTTGCTTTTAGCATTTCCTGGGAGATCAGCATTAGATTCCGAAGCACCACTGCAGCATTACTCTATCCCTTGGAGCTTCACATTGACGGTGAAACACAGAAATTGCGTCGGGATTTAATACTTAAGGCACAATGCTGACTTAAGTACCAGAAGAGTTAATCTTCTCAATGTTTGTAGTTTGCTAGATCAGTTTTAGAGTCCGATGCACCACTGCAGCATAACACTATCCGATGGACCTTCACTTTGACGATGAAACACACAAATTGCGTCGGGTTTTAATACATAAAGCACAATGCCTACTTAAGTACAAGAAGAGTAAATCTACTCATTGTTTGTGGTTTGCTTTAAGTGATTCCTGGGAGATAAGTATTAGATTCCGATGCACCACTGCAGCTTTACTCTATCCCTTGGACCTTCACATTGACGATGAAACACAGAAATTGCGTCGGGGTTTAATACCAAAGGCACAATGCCGACTTAAGTACAAGAAGAGTAAGTCTTCTCATTGTTTGTGGTTTGCATTGAGCGTTTCCTGGGAGATCAGTATTAGATTCCGAAGCACTACTGCAGTTTTAATCTATTCGTTGGACCTTCACATTGACGATGAAACAGAGAAATTGCGTCGGGATTAAATACGTAATGCTCAATGCCGATTTAAGTAAAAGAAGAGCAAATCTTCTCATTCTTTGTGGTTTGCTTTGAGCGTTTCCTGCGAGATCAGTATTAGATTCCGATGCACTACTGCAGCTTTACTCTATCCCTTGGACCTTCACATTGACGATGAAACACAGAAATTACGTCGGTATTTAATACAAAAGGCACAACGCCAACTTAAGTGGAAGAAGAGTAAATCTTCTCATTGTTCGAGGTTTGCTTTGAGCGTTTCCTGACAGATCAGTATTAGACTCCGTTGCACTACTGCGGCTTTACTCTATCCCTTGGACCTTCACATTGACGATGAAACACAGAAATTTCACCGGGATATAATACAACAGCACAATACCGACTCAAGTACAAGAAGAGTAAATCTTCTCACCGTTTGTAGTTTGCTTGGAGCGTTTCCTGGGAGATGAGTATTAGATTACGATGCACTACTGCCGCTTTACTCTATCCCTTGGACCTTTATATTGACGATGATACACAGAAATTGCGTCGGGAAGTAATACAAAAGTCACAATGCCGACTTCAGTACAAGAAGAGTAAATCATCTCATTGTTTGTGGTTTGCTTTGAGCGTTTCCTGGGAGATCAGTATTAGATTCCGATGCACTACTGAAGCTTTACTCTATCCCTTGGACCTTCAGATTGACGATGAAACACAGAAATTGCGTCGGGAGTTAATACATAAGGCTCAATGCCGACTTAAGTACAAGAAGAGTAACTCTTCTCATTGTTCGTGGTTTGCTTATAGCATTTCCTGGGAGATCAGCATTAGATTCCGAAGCACCACTGCAGCATTAGTCTATCGCTTGGATGTTCACATTGACGATGAAGCACATAAATTGCGTCGGGATTTAATGCATAAGGCACAATGCCTACTTAAGTACATGAAGAGTTATTATTCTCATTGTTTGTGATTTGCTAGGATAGTTTCATGGGAGATCAGTATTAGATTCCGATGCACTACTGCAGCTTAACTCTATCCCTTGGATCTTCAGTTTGACGATGAAACACAGAAATTGCGTCGGGATTCAAAACAAAAGGCACAATGCCGACTCAAGTAGAAGAAGAGTAAATCTTCTCATTGTTTGAGGTTTGGTTTGAACGTTTCCTGGTAGGTCAGTATTAGACTCCGATGCAATACTGCAACTTTACTCTATCCCTAGGACCTTCACATTGACGATGAAACACAGAAATTGCGTCTGGATTTAATACAAAGGGCACAATACCGACTTAAGTACAAGAAGAGTACATCTTCTCATTGTTTGTGGCTTGCTTTGAGCGTTTCCTGCGAGATCAGTATTAGATTCCGATGCACTACTGTATTTTACTCCATCGCTTGTACCTACACATTGACGATGAAACACAGAAATTGCGTCGGATTTTAATACAAAGGTCACAATGCTGTCTTAAGTACAAGAAGAGTAGATCTTCTTATTGTTTGTGGTTTGCTTTCAGCGTTTCCTTGGAGATTAGTATTAGATTTCCGATTCACAACTGCAGCTTTACTCTATGCCTTGGACCTTCACATTGACGATGAAACATAGAAACTGCGTCGGGATTTAATTCAAAAGGCACAATGCCGACTTAAGTACAAGATGAGTAAATCTTCTGATAGTTTGTGGTTTGCTTTAAGCGTTTCTTGGAAGATCAGTATTAGATTCCGATGTACTGCTACAGTTTTACTCTATCCCTTGGATCTTCACATTGACGTTGAAACACAGCAATTGCGTCGGGACTTAATACAAAAGGCAGAATGCCGACTTAAGTACATGAAGAGTAAATCTTCTCATTGTTTGAGGTTTGCTTTGAGTTTTCCTGGGAGATCAGTATTAGTTTCCGAAGCACTACTGCAGCTTTAATCTATTCCGTGGACCTACACACTGACGATAAAACACAGAAATTGCGTCGGAATGAAATACATAATGCTCAATGCCGACCTAAGTAAAAGAAGAGCAAATCTTCTCAATGTTTGTGGTTTGCTTTGAGCGTTTCCTGCGAGATCAGTATTAGATTCCGCAGCGCTACTGCAGCTTTACTCTATCCCTTGGACCTTCAAATTGACGATGAAACACAGAAATTACGTCGGCATTTTTATACAAAAGGCACAACGCCAACTTAAGTAGAAAAAGAGTAAACCTTCTCATTGTTACAGGTTTGCTTTGAGCGTTTCCTGGGAGATCGGTATTAGATTCCGATGCACTACCGCAGCAAAACTCTGTCCCTTGGACCTTCACATTGACGATGAAACACAGAAATTGCGTCGGAATGTAATGCAAAAGGCACAATGGCGACTTAAGTACAAGATGAGTAAATCTTCTCATTTTTTCTGGTTTCCGATGAGCGTTTCCTGGGCAAACAGAATTAGATTGGGATGCACTACTGCAGCTTTACTCTATCTCTTGGACCTTCACCATGACGATGAAACACAGAAATTGCGTCGGGATTTCATACAAAAGGTACAATGCCAACTTAGGTACAAGAAAAGTAAATCTTCACATTGTTTGTGGTTTGCTTTGAGCGTTTGCTGGGAGATCGGTATTAGAGTCCGATGCACTACTGCAGCTTTACTCTATCCCTTGGACCTGCGCATTGACGATGAAACACAGAAATTGCGTCTGGATTTAATACAAAAGGCACAATGTCGATTGAAGTACATGAAAAGTAAATATTGTTTTGATTGCGGTTTCCTGGGAGATCAGTATTAGATTCCGATGCACTACTCCAGCTTTACTCTATCCCTTGGGCCTTCACATTGACGATGTAACACAGATATTGCGTCGGGATTTAATATAAAAGGCACATTGCCGACTTATGTACAAGAATAGTAAATCCTCTCATTGTTCGTGGTGTGATCTCAGCGATTCCTGGGAGATCAGTATTAGATTCCGATGCACTACTGCAATGTTACTCTGTCCCTTGGACCCTCACATTGACGATGAAGCACAGAAATATCGTCGGTATTTAATACAAAAGGGGTCAATGCCGACTTAAGTACAAGAAGAGTAAATCTTCTCATTCCTTTGTGGTTTGCTTAGAGTGTTATCTGGGAGATCAAAATAAGATTCCGATGCACTACAGCAGCTTTACTCTATCGCTTGGAGCGTCACAATTGTCGACGAAAGACAGAAATTGCGTCGCGATTTAATACAAAAGGCAGAATGGCAACTTGAGTACAAGAAGAGTAAATCCTCTCAATTTCTGTGATTTGCTTTGAGCGTCTCCTGGGAGATCATTATCAGATTCCGATGCGCTACTGCAGCTTTACTCTATCGCTTGGACCTTCACATTGACGATGAAACACAGAAATTGCGTCGGGATTTAGTACAAAATGCACAATGCCAACTTAAGTACAAGATGAGTAAAATCTTCTCATAGTTTGTGGTTTGCTTTGTGCGTTTCCTGGGAGATCAGCATTTGATTCCGATACACTACTGCAGTGTTACTCTATCCTTTGGACCTCACATTGACGATGAAACACAGATATTGCGTTGGGATTAATTACAAAAGCACAATGCCAACTTAAGTACATGAAGAGAAAATCTTCTCATTGTTTGTGGTTTGCTTTGAGCGTTTTCTGGGAGGTCAGTATTCGATTCCGATGCACCACTGCAGCTTTACTCTATCCCTTGGGACCTTCACATTGACGATAAAACACAGAAATTGCGTCGGGATTTAAAACAAAAGGCAAAATGCCGACTTATGTATTAGATGAGTATATCTTCTCATGTTTGTGGTTTGCTTTGAGCGTTTCCTGGGAGATCAGTATTAGATTCCGATGCACTACTGCAGCATTACTCTATTCCTTGGAACTTCACATTTACGATGAAACACAGAAATTGCGTCGGAATTTAATACAAAAGACACAATGCCGACTTATGTACAAATAGAGTAAATATACTCATTGTTTGCAGTTTGCTTTGAGCGTTTCCTGGGAGATCAGTAATAGATTCCGATGCACTATTACAGCTTTATTCTATCCCTTGGACCTTCACATTGACGATGAAACGACGAAATTGTTTCGGTATTTAATTCAAATGGCAAAATGCCCACTTAAGTACAAAAAGAGTAAATCTTCTCATTGTTTGTGGTTTGTTTTGACCGTTTCCTGGGAGATCAGTAATAGATTGCGATGCACTACTGCAGCTTTATTCTATCCCTTGGACCTTCACATTGACGATGAAACGACGAAATTGTTTCGGTATTTAATTCAAATGGCAAAATGCCCACTTAAGTACAAAAAGAGTAAATCTTCTCATTGTTTGTGGTTTGTTTTGACCGTTTCCTGGGAGATCAGTATTAGATTCCGATGCACTACTGCAGCATTACTCTATCCCTTGGACCTTCAGATAGACATTGAAACACAGAAATTGCGTCGGGATTTAATACGTAAGGCACATTGCCGACCTAAGTACAAGAAGAGTAACTCTGGTCATTGTTTGCGGTTTGCTTTTAGCATTTCCTGGGAGATCAGTATTAGTCTCCGAAGCACCACTGCAGCATTACTCTATCCCTTGCACCTTCGCATTGATGATGAAGCACAGAAATTGCATCGAGATTTATTACATATGGCACAATGCCGACTTCATAACAAGAAGAGTTCATTTTCTCATAGTTTGTGGTTTGCTAGGAGCGTTTCCTGGGAGATCGGTATTAGATTCCGAAGCACTACTGAGCTTTACTCTATCCCTTGGATCTTCCGATTGACGATGAAACACAGAAATTGAATCGGGATTTAATACAAAGGGCACAATGTCGACTTAAGTACAAGAAAGGTAAATATTCTTTTTGTTTGTGGTTTGCTTTGAGCGTTTCCTGGGAGATCAGTATTAGATTCCGATGAACTACTGCAGCCTTACACTATCTCTTGGACGTTCACATTGACGATGAAACACAGAGAATGCGTCGGGATTTAATACAAAAAGCACAATGCCGACTTAAGTACTAAAAGAGTAAATCTTCTCATTGTTTGTGGTTTGCTTTGAGCGTTTCCTGGGTGATCAGTATTAGATTGCGATGCACTACTGCAGCTTTACTCTATCCCTTGGACCTTCACATTGACGATGAAGCACGGAAATTTCGTCGGGATTTAATACAAAAAGCACAATGCCGACTTAAGTACAAAAAAAGTAAATCTTCTCATTGTTTGTGGTTTGCTTTGAGCGTTTCCTGGGAGAACAGTATTATATTGCGATGAACTACTGCAGCATTACTCTGTCCCTTGGACCTTCACATTGAGTATGAAAAATAGAATTTGCGTTGGGATTTAATGCAAAAGGCACAATGCCGACTTAAGTACAAGAAGTATAATCTTCTCATTGTTTGTTGTTTTGTTTTGAGCGTTTTCTGGGAGATCAGTTTGAGATTCCATTGCCCTACTGCAGCTTTACTCTATCCCACGGACTTTCTCATTGACGATGAAATACAGAAATTGCGTCGGGATTTAATACAAAAGGCACAATGCCGACTTAAAATCAAGAACAGTAAATCATCTCATTGTTTGTGGTTTGCTTTGAGCACTTCCTGGAAGATCTGTATTACATTCCGATGCACTACTGCAGCTTTACTCTGTCCCTTGGACCTTCACATTGTCGATGAAACACAGAAATTGCGCCGGGATTTCATACAAAAGGCACAATGCCGATTTAAGCACATGAACAGTAAATCTTCTCATTGTTTGTGGTTTGCTTTGAACGTTTCCTGGGAGATCAGTATTAGATTCCGATGCACTAATACAGCTTTACTTTACCCCTTGGAACTTCTTATTGATGATGAAATACAGAAATTGCGTCGGGATTTAATACAAAAAGTACAATGCTGACTTAAGTACAAGAAGAGTAAATCTACTCATTGTTTGTGGTTTGCTTTGAGCGATTATTGGGTGATAAGTATTGGATTCCGATGCACTACTGCAGCTTTACTCTATCCCTTGGACCTTGACATTGACGATGAAACACAGAAATTTCGCCGGGATATAATCCAAAATCACAATGCAGACTTAAGTACAAGGAGAGTAACTCTTCTCATTGTTTGTGGTTGCTTTTAGCATTTCCTGGGAGATCAGTATTAGATTCCGAAGAACCACTGCAGCATTAGTCCATCCCTTGGAACTTCACATTAACCGAAGAAGCACAGAAATTGCGTCGGGATTCAAAACAAAAGGCACAATGCCGACTCAAGTACAAGAAGCGTATATCTTCTCATTGTTTGAGGTTTGCTTTGAGCGTTTCCTGTTAGATCAGTATTAGACTCCGATGCAAACTGCAGGTTTACTCTATCCCTTGGACCTTCACGTTGACGATGAAACACAGAAATTGCGTGGGGATTTAATACAAAAGGCACAATGCTGACTTATGTACAAGAAGAGTAAATCTTCCCATTGTTTGTGGTTTGCTTTGAGCGTTTTCTGGGAGATCAGTATTAGATTCCGATGCACTACTGCAGCATTACTCTATTCCTTGAACCTTCATACTGACGATGAAGCTCTGAAATTGCGTCGAGATTTAATACAAAGGGCACAATACCGAGGTAAGTACAAGAAGA
This sequence comes from Schistocerca piceifrons, assembly GCF_021461385.2. NCBI lineage: Eukaryota > Metazoa > Arthropoda > Insecta > Orthoptera > Acrididae > Schistocerca > Schistocerca piceifrons. The sequence continues at coordinate 13,843,293 of NC_060138.1, forward strand.
GTAAATATTCTCATTGTTTGTGGATTGCTTTGAGCGTTTCCTGTGGGATCAGTATTATATTCCGATACACTACTGCAGCTTAACTCTATACCTTGGACCTCCACATTGACGATGAAACACAGAAATTGCGTCTGGATTTAATACAAAATGCACAATGTCGACTGAAGTACAAGAGAAGTAATTATTCGTTTTGATTGTGGTTTGCTTTGAGCGTTTCTTGGGAGATCAGTATTAGATTCCGATGCACTACTGCAGCGTCACTCTATCCCTTGGACCCCCTCATTGACGATGAATCACAGAAATTTCGTCGGTATTTAATACAAATGCACAATGCCGACTTAAGTACAAGAAGAGTAAATCTTCTCATTGTTTGTGGTTTGCTTAGAGTGTTACCTGGGAATTCAGAATAAGATTCCGATGCACTACAGCAGCTTTACTCTATCGCTTGGACCTTCACATTGGTGATGAAACACAGAAATTACGTCGGGATTTAATACAAAAGGCACAATGCCAACTGAAGTACAAGAAGAGTAAATCTTCTCATAGTTTGTGGTTTGCTTTGTGCGTTTCCTTGGAGATCAGTATTAGATTCCGATGCACTACCGCAGCTTTACTCCAACCCTTGGACCTTCTCGTTGACGACGAACCACAGAAATTGCGTCGGGATTTTATACAAGAGGAACAGTGCCGACTTAAGTACAAGAAGAGAAAATCTTCTCATTGTTTGTGGTTTACTTTGAGCGTTTCCTGGGAGCTCAGTATTAGATTTCGATGCACTACTGCAGCTTTACTCTATCCCTTGGACCTTCACATTGACGATGAAACACAGAAATTACGTCGGTATTTAATACAAAAGGCACAACGCCAACTTAAGTAGAATAAGAGTAAATCTTCTCATTGTTCGAGGTTTGCTTTGAGCGTTTCCTGGGAGATCAGTATTAGACTCCGTTGCACTACTGCAGCTTTACTCTATCCCTTGGACCTTCACATTGACGATGAAACACAGAAATTTCGCCGGGATATAATCCAACAGCACAATACCGACTTAAGTACAAGAAGAGTAAATCTTCTCACTGTTTGTAGTTTGCTTGGAGCGTTTCCTGGGAGATCAGTATTAGATTACGATGCACTACTGCCGCTTTACTCTATCCCTTGGACCTTTAAATTGACGATGATACACAGAAATTGCGTCGGGATGTAATACAAAAGTCACAATGCCGACTTCAGTACAAGAAGAGTAACTCTTCTCATTGTTTGTGGTTCGCTTTTAGCATTTCCTGGGAGATCAGCATTAGATTCCGAAGCACCACTGCAGCATTAGTCTATCCCTTGGATCTTCACATTGACGATGAAGCACATAAATTGCGTCGGGATTTAATGCATAAGGCACAATGCCTACTTAAGTACATGAAGAGTTAATGTTCTCATTGTTTGTGATTTGCTAGGATAGTTTCCTGGGAGATCAGTATTAGATTCCGATGCACTACTGCAGCTTAACTCTATCCCTTGGATCTTCAGTTTGACGATGAAACACAGAAATTGCGTCGGGATTCAAAACAAAAGGCACAATGCCGACTCAAGTAGAAGAAGAGTAAATCTTCTTATTGTTTGAGGTTTGGTTTGAACGTTCCCTGGTAGATCAGTATTAGACTCCGATGCAATACTGCAACTTTACTCTATCCCTAGGACCTTCACATTGACGATGAAACAAAGAAATTGCGGCTGGATTTAATACAAAGGGCACAATACCGACTTAAGTACAATAAGAGTATATATTCTCATAGTTTGTGGTTTGCTTTGAGCGTGTCCTGGGAGATCGGTATTAGATTCAGATGCACTACTGCAGCTTTACTCTATCCCTTGGACCTTCACATAGACGATGAAACACAGAAATTTCGCCGGGATATAATCCAAAAGCACAATACCGACTTAAGTACAAGAAGAGTAAATCGTCTCACTGTTTGTAGTTTGCTTGGAGCGTTTCCTGGGAGATCAGTATTAGATTACGATCCACTAGTGGTGCTTTACTCTATCCCTTGGACCTTCACATAGACGATGAAACACAGAAATTGCGTCGGGATTTAATGCAAAAGGCACAATGCCGACTTAAGTACAAGAAGAGAAAATCTTCTCATTGCTTGTGGTTTGCTTTGAGCGTTTTCAGGGAGATCAGTATTAGATTCCGATGCACCACTGCAGCTTTACTCTATCACTTGGATCTTCAGATTCATGATGAAACACAGAAATTGCGTCGGGATTCAAAACAAAAGGCACAATGCTGACTCAAGTAAAAGAAGGATATATCTTCTCATTGTTTCAGGTTTGCTTTGAGCGTTTCCTGTTAGATCAGTATTAGACTCCGATGCAATACTGCTGCTTTACTCTATCCCTTTGACCTTCACATTGACGATGAATCTCAGAAATTGCCTCGGGATTTAATGCAAAAGGCAGAATGCCGACTAAGTACAAAAACAGTCAATCTTCTCATGGTTTGTGGTTTGCCTTGTGCGTTTCCTGTGGGATTAGTATTAGTTTCCGATGCACTACTGCAGCTGTACTCTATCCCTTGGACCTCCAGATTGACGATGAAACACAGAAATTCAGTCAGGATTTAATACAAAAGAAACAATGTCGACTGAAGTACGAGATAAGTAAATATTCGTTTTGATTGTGGTTTGCTTTGAGCGTTTCCTGGGAGATCAGTATTAGCTTCCGATGCGCTACTGCAGCTTTACTCTATCCCTTGGGCCTTCACATTGACGATGAAACACAGATATTTCGTCGGGAATTATTATAAAAGGCACAATGCCGACTTATGTACAAGAATAGTAAATCCTCTCATTGTTCGTGGTGTGCTTTGAGCGTTTCCTGGGAGATCATTATCAGATTCCGATGCACTACTGCAGCTTTACTCTATCGCTTGGACCTTCACATTGACGATGAAACACAGAAATTGCGTCGGGATTTAATACAAAAGGAACAATGCCAACTTAAGTACAAGATGAATAAATCTTCTCATAGTTTGTAGTTTGATTTGAGCGTTTCCTCGGAGATCAGTATTAGATTCCGATGCACTACCGCAGCTTTACTCTATCTCTTGGGCTTTCTCATTGACGATGAACCACAGAAATTGCGTCGGGATTTTATACAAGAGGCACAATGCCGACTTAAGTACAAGAAGAGTAAATCTTCTCATTGTTTGTGGCTTGCTTTGAGCGTTTCCTGCGAGATCAGTATTAGATTCCGATGCACTACTGTATTTTACTCCATCCCTTGTACCTACACATTGACGATGAAACACAGAAATTGCGTCGGATTTTAATACAAAAGTCACAATGCTGTCTTAAGTACAAGAAGAGTAGAACTTCTCATTGTTTGTGGTTTGCTTTGAGCGTTTCCTTGGAGATCAGTATTAGATTTCCGATTCACAACTGCAGCTTTACTCTATGCCTTGGACCTTCACATTGACGATGAAACATAGAGATTGCGTCGGGATTTAATTGAAAAGGCACAATGCCGACTTAAGTACAGGATGAGTAAATCTTCTGATACTTGTGGTTTGCTTTGAGCGTTTCTTGGGAGATCAGTATTAGATTCCGATGTACTCTTACAGCTATACTCTATCCCTTGGATCTTCACATTGACGTTGAAACACAGCAATTGCGTCGGGACTTAATACAAAAGGCAGAATGCTGACTTAAGTACAAGAAGAATAAATCTTCTCATTGTTTGATGTTTGCTTCGAGTTTTCCTGCGGGATCAGTATTAGTTTCCGAAGCACTACTGCAGCTTTAATCTATTCCTTGGACCTACACACTGACGATAAAACACAGAAATTGCGTCGGGATTAAATACATAATGCTCAATGCCGACCTAAGTAAAAGAAGAGCAAATCTTCTCAATGTTTGTGGTTTGCTTTGAGCATTTCCTGCGAGATCAGTATTAGATTCCGCTGCGCTACTGCAGCTTTACTCTATCCCTTGGACCTTCAAATTGACGATGAAACACAGAAATTACGTCGGCATTTTTATACAAAAGGCACAACGCCAACTTAAGTAGAAAAAGAGTAAACCTTCACATTGTTCGAGGTTTGCTTTCAGCGTTTCCTGGGAGATCAGTATTAGATTCCGATGCACTACCGCAGCAAAACTCTGTGCCTTGGACCTTCACATTGACGATGAAACACAGAAATTGCGTCGGAATGTAATGCAAAAGGCACAATGGCGACTTAAGTACAAGATGAGTAAATCTTCTCATTTTTTCTGGTTTCCGATGAGCGTTTCCTGGGAAAACAGAATTAGATTGGGATGCACTACTGCAGCTTTACTCTATCTCTTGGACCTTCACCTTGACGATGAAACACAGAAATTGCGTCGGGATTTAATACAAAAGGTACAATGCCAACTTAAGTACAAGAAAAGTAAATCTTCACATTGTTTGTGGTTTGCTTTGAGCGTTTGCTGGGAGATCGGTATTAGAGTCCGATGGACTACTGCAGCTTTACTCTATCCCTTGGACCTTCACATTGACGATGAAACACAGAAATTGCGTCGGGATTTAATAAAAAGGCACAATGCCAATATAAGTACAAAAAGTGTCAATCTTCTCATTGCTTTTGTTTGCTTTGAGCGTTAACTGGGAGACCAGTATTAGATTACGATGCGCTACTGCCGCTTTCCTCTATCCCTTGGACATTTAAATTGACGATGAAACACAGATACTGCGTCGGGATTTAATACAAAAGGCACAATGCCGACTTCAGTAAAATAAGAGTAAATCTACTCATTGCTTGTCGTTTGCTTTGAGCGTTTCCTGGGAGTTCAGTATTAGATTCCGATGCACCACATCAGGTGAACCGTATCACTTATACCTTCACGTATTCCAGTGAAACACAGAAATTGCGTCGGGAATTAATACAGAAGGAACAACGCCGACTTAAGTACAAGAAGAGAAAATCCTCTCATTGTTTGTGGCTCGCTTTGATCGTTTCCTGTGAGATCTGTATTAGATTCCGATGACCCACTGCAGCTTTACTCTATCCCTTGGACCATCAGATTGATGATGAAACACAGAAATTGCGTCGGGAGTTAATACATAAGGCACAACGCCGACTTAAGTACAAGAAGGGTAACTCCTCTCAATATTTGTGGTTTGCTTTTAGCATTTCCTGGGGGATCAGTATTAGATTCCAAGGCACCAATGCAGCATTAATCTATCCCTTGGATCTTCACATTGACGATGAAGCACAGAAATAGCGTCGGGATTTAAAACAAAAGTCACAATGCCGACTCAAGTGAAAGAAGAGTAAATCTTCTCATTGTTTGAGGTTTGCTTTGAGCGTTTCATGGGAGATCAGTATTAGATTCCGAGACACTACTGCAGCTTTACTATATCATTTGGACTTTCACATTGACGATGAAACACAGATATCGTGTCGGGATTAATTACAAAAGCACAATGCCAACTTAAGTACAAGAAGAGTAAATCTTCTCTTTGTTTGTGGTTTGCTTTGATCGTTTCTTTCGCGATCAGTATTAGATTCCGATGCACTATTGCGGCTTTACTCTATCCCTTGGACCTTCACATTGACGATGAAGCACAGAAATTGCCTCGGGATTTAATACAAAAGGCACAATGCCGACTCAAGTACAAGAAAAGTATATCTTCTCATTGTTTGAGGTTTGCTCTGAGCGTTTCCTGTTAAATCAGTACTAGACTCCGATGCAATACTGCAGATTTACTCTATCCCTTTGACCTTCACATTGACGATGAATCTCAGAAATTGCCTCGGTATTTAATACAAAAGGCGGAATGCCGACATAAGTACAAAAAGAGTCAATCTTCTCATTGTTTGTGGTTTGCTTTGAGCGTTTCCTGTGGGATCAGTATTAGATTCCGATGCACTACTGCAGCTGTACCCTATCCCTTGGACCTCCACATAGACGATGAAACACAGAAATTGCGTCTGGATTTAATACAAACGGCACAATGTCGACTGAAGGACATGAAAAGTAAATATTTGTTTTGATTGCGGTTTGCTTTGAGCGTTTCCTAGGAGATCAGTATTAGATTCCGATGCACTACTGCAGCTTTACTCTATCCCTTGGGCCTTCACATTGACGATGTAACACAGATATTGCGACGGGATTTAATATGAAAGGCACATTGCCGACTTATGTACAAGAATAGTAAATCCTCTCATTGTTCGTGGTGTGCTCTGAGCGTTTCCTGGGAGATCAGTATTAGATTCCGATGCACTACTGCAATGTTACTCTGTCCCTTCTACCCTGACATTGACGATGAAGCACAGAAATGTCGTCAGTATTTAATACAAAAGGGTCAATGCCGACTTAAGTACAAGAAGAGTAAATCCTCTCATTCTTTGTGGTTTGCTTAAAGTGTTATCTGGGAGATCAAAATAAGATTCCGATGCACTACAGCAGCCTTACTCTATCGCTTGGACCGTCACATTGTCGACGAAAGACAGAAATTGCGTCGCGATTTAATACAAAAGGCAGAATGGCAACTTGAGTACAAGAGGAGTAAATCCTCTCAATTTTTGTGATTTGCTTTGAGCGTCTCCTGGGAGATCATTATCAGATTTCGATGCGCTACTGCAGCTTTACTCTATCGCTTGGACCTTCACATTGACGATGAAACACAGAAATTGCGTCGGGATTCAGTACAAAATGCACAATGCCAACTTAAGTACAAGATGAGTAAATCTTCTAATAGCTTGTGGTTTGCTTTGTGCGTTTCCTGGGAGATCAGCATTTGATTCCGATACACTACTGTAGTGTTACTCTATCCTTTGGACCTTCACATTGACGATGAAACACAGAAATTGCGTCGGGATTTAAAACATAAGGCAAAATGCCGTCTTATGTATTAGATGAGTATATCTTCTCATTGTTTGTGGTTTGCTTCGAGCATTTCCTGGGAGATGAGTATTATATTCCGATGCACTACTGTAGCTTTACTATATCCCTTGGAACTTCACATTGACGATGATACACAGAAATTGCCTCGGGATTTAATACAAAAGCCACAATACCGACTTAAGGACAAGAAGAGTATATCTTCTCATTGTTTGTGGTTTGCTTTGAGCGTTTCCTGGGAGATCAGAATTAGAATCCGATACAGTACTGCAGCTTTACTCTATCACTTGGACCTTCACATTGACGATGAAACACAGATATTGCGTTGGGATTAATTACAAAAGCACAATGCCAACTTAAGTACATGAAGAGAAAATCTTCTCATTGTTTGTGGTTTGCTTTGAGCGTTTTCTGGGAGGTCAGTATTCGATTCCGATGCACCACTGCAGCTTTACTCTATCCCTTGGACCTTCACATTGACGATAAAACACAGAAATTGCGTCGGGATTTAAAACAAAAGGCAAAATGCCGACTTATGTATTAGATGAGTATATCTTCTCATTGTATGTGGTTTGCTTTGAGCGTTTCCTGGGAGATCAGTATTAGATTCCGATGCACTACTGCAGCATTACTCTATTCCTTGGAACTTCACATTTACGATGAAACACAGAAATGGCGTCGGAATTTAATACAAAAGACACAATGCCAACTTATGTACAAATAGAGTAAATATACTCATTGTTTGCAGTTTGCTTTGAGCGTTTCCTGGGAGATCAGTAATAGATTCCGATGCACTGTTACAGCTTTACTCTATCCCTTGGACTTTCACATTGACGATGAAACGACGAAATTGCGTCGGTATTTAATGCAAATGGCAAAATGCCCACTTAAGTACAAAAAGAGTAAATCTTCTCATTGTTTGTGGTTTTTTTGACCGTTTCCTGGGAGATCAGTATTAGATTGCGATGCACTACTGCAGCTTTACTCTATCCCTTGGACCTCCACATTGACGATGAAACACAGAAATTGCATCGGGAATTCATACAGAAGGAACAATACCGACTTAAGTACAAGAAGAAAAAATCTTCTCATTGTTTGTGGCTTGTTTGAGCGTTTCCTGCAAGATCAGTATTAGATTCCGTTGCACTACTGTAGCTTTACTCCATCCCTTGTACCTTCACATTGACTATGAAACACAGAAATTGCGTCGGGATTTAATACAAAAGGCAGAATGCCGATTTAAGTACAATAAGAGTAAATCTTCTCATTGTTTGTGGTTTGCTTTGTGCGTACCCTGGGAGATCAGTATTAGATTCCGATGCACTACTGCAGCTTTACTCTATCCCTTGGACCTTCACATAGACATTGAAACACAGAAATTGCGTCGGGATTTAATACGTAAGGCACATTGCCGACCTAAGTACAAGAAGAGTAACTCTGGTCATTGTTTGCGGTTTGCTTTTAGCATTTCCTGGGAGATCAGTATTAGTCTCCGAAGCACCGCTGCAGCATTACTCTATCCCTTGCACCTTCGCATTGATGATGAAGCACAGAAATTGCATCGAGATTTATTACATATGGCACAATGCCGACTTCAGAACCAGAAGAGTTAATTTTCTCATAGTTTGTGGTTTGCTAGGAGCGTTTCGTGGGAGATCGGTATTAGATTCCGAAGCACTACTGCAGCTTTACTCTATCCCTTGGATCTTCAGATTGACGATGAAACACAGAAATAGCGTCGGGATTCAAAACAAAAGGCACAATGCCGACTCAAGTAAAAGAAGAGTGAATCTTCTCATTGCTTGAGGTTTGTTTTGAACGTTTCCTGGTAGATCAGTATTAGACTCCGATTTAATACTACATCTTTACTCTATCTTTTGGACCTTCACATTGAAACACAGAAATTGCGTCGGGATTTAATACAAAAGTCACAATACCGACTTAAGTACAAGAAGAGTATATTTTCTCATTGTTTGTAGTTTGCTTTGTGCGTTTCCTTTGAGATCAGTATTAGATTCCGATGCACTATTGCGGCTTTACTCTATCCATTGGACCATCACAGTGACGATGAAACACAGAAATTGAATCGGGATTTAATACAAAAGGCACAATGTCGACTTAAGTACAAGAAAGGTAAATATTCTTTTTGTTTGTGGTTTGCTTTGAGCGTTTCCTGGGAGATCAGTATTAGATTCCGATGAACTACTGCAGCCTTACACTATCTCTTGGACGTTCACATCGACGATGAAACACAGAAAATGCGTCGGGATTTGATACAAAAAGCACAATGCCGACTTAAGTACTAAAAGAGTAAATCTTCTCATTGTTTGTGGTTTGCTTTGAGCGTTTCCTGGGAGAACAGTATTATATTGCGATGAACTACTGCAGCATTACTCTGTCCCTTGGACCTTCACATTGAGTATGAAAAATAGAATTTGCGTTGGGATTTAATGCAAAAGGCACAATGCCGACTTAAAATCAAGAACAGTAAATCATCTCATTGTTTGTGGTTTGCTTTGAGCACTTCCTGGAAGATCTGTATTACATTCCGATGCACTACTGCAGCTTTACTCTGTCCCTTGGACCTTCACATTGTCGATGAAACACAGAAATTGCGCCGGGATTTTATACAAAAGGCACAATGCCGACTTGAGCACATGAACAGTAAATCTTCTCATTGTTTGTGGTTTGCTTTGAACGTTTCCTGGTAGATCAGTATTAGATTCCGATGCACTAATACAGCTTTACTTTACCCCTTGGAACTTCTTATTGATGATGAAATACAGAAATTGCGTCGGGATTTAATACAAAAAGTACAATGCCGAGTTAAGTACAAGAAGAGTAAATCTACTCATTGTTTGTGGTTTGCTTTGAGCGATTATTGGGTGATAAGTATTAGATTCCGATGCACTACTGCAGCTTTACTCTATCCCTTGGACCTTGACATTGACGATGAAACACAGAAATTTCGCCGGGATATAATCCAAAAGCACAATGCAGACTTAAGTACAAGGAGAGTAACTCTTCTCATTGTTTGTGGTTGCTTTTAGCATTTCCTGGGAGTTCAGTATTAGATTCCGAAGCACCACTGCAGCATTAGTCTATCCCTTGGATCTTCACATTGACGATGAAGCACAGAAATTGCGTCGGGATTCAAAACAAAAGGCACAATGCCGACTCAAGTACAAGAAGCGTATATCTTCTCATTGTTTGAGGTTTGCTTTGAGCGTTTCCTGTTAGATCAGTATTAGACTCCGATGCAAACTGCAGCTTTACTCTATCCCTTGGACCTTCACGTTGACGATGAAACACAGAAATTGCGTGGGGATTTAATACAAAAGGCACAATGCAAGTACAAGAAGTATAATCTTCTCATTGTTTGTGGTTTTGTTTTGAGCGTTTCCTGGGAGATCAGTTAGAGATTCCATTGCCCTACTGCAGCTTTACTCTATCCCACGGACTTTCTCATTGACGATGAAATACAGAAATTGCGTCGGGATTTAATACAAAAGGCACAATGCCGACTTAAAATCAAGAACAGTAAATCATCTCATTGTCTGTGGTTTGCTTTTAGCGCTTCCTGGAAGACTCCGATGCAAACTGCAGCTTTACTCCATCCCTTGGACCTTCACGTTGACGATGAAACACAGAAATTGCGTGGGGATTTAATACAAAAGGCACAATGCAAGTACAAGAAGTATAATCTTCTCATTGTTTGTGGTTTTGTTTTGAGCGTTTCCTGGGAGATCAGTTAGAGATTCCATTGCCCTACTGCAGCTTTACTCTATCCCACGGACTTTCTCATTGACGATGAAATACAGAAATTGCGTCGGGATTTAATACAAAAGGCACAATGCCGACTTAAAATCAAGAACAGTAAATCATCTCATTGTCTGTGGTTTGCTTTTAGCGCTTCCTGGAAGATCTGTATTACATTCCGATGCACTACTGCAGCTTTACTCTGTCCCTTGGACCTTCACATTCTCGATGAAACACAGAAATTGCGCCGGGATTTCATACTGTAACGTCTTGAGAAACAAAAACAATATATTATGTAGTAATTAGAGAATTAGATGTATCATATTGTGTCATTGTATAAAATTATGTATTTTTTTTATTATTTATTTCTGAAAACATCTGCGTCGGTGAGTAATAAAACCGACACAGAAGATAAATGTTAAACAGAGATTAAAAAAGGAACTAGTGTATAATACGTGTTTAATATGAATGTCTTTGTCGTCTTAATTTGGAAGTTGTGTGAGTAAGATCTCCTGTTGTTGTCGTAGAGAACGCCAATGTAGCATTCTTTTGTCGAGACTAAGCAATGTACGCCATTACGTGTGAATTCACAAAGGTCTGTAATCACTGAGATATTTAAAGGCTTTAATAGAGTTGTTTAAATGAAAACTTGTATTATTTATTGTTAAGCTTGCTTGCATATTATCCCATCCTGTTGAGACATTTTTCAGTTATATAAATATTATCTGTGGTGCTGAGTTGCATGGAGAACGAAGAGCCGCTGCCGTGGCGTATTTAAACGACTTACAATATAGTCGAGCATACCGCAAGGAAGCGGTAAAATAATAGTAAAATAATATTATTTCTTTTAGCTCCCAGACTGGCAGTGAAGATCAGCAGATTTTATGATGTGTTGCAGATTGACGCGGGCTGCTGATAGAACATAATTTACAGTGCAAATAATTTAATGTACCTTCAGAATCTGATAGGAATCTTGCTGTGCTCCGTTCTGATCTGGCAAACTTTATAGTGACAACGTATTTTTTAATGAGAGTCTCATGTTCTTGGGCTAGTCGTGGTATGAAATAGCATTTTAACGAGAAATAAAATCCACTGCGAACTTGTGTTTTTGAACGATCACACGAACTGTAACATCAGTGTTCATAACAAAGTAATTTCAACTTTTAATCACTATGAAGTAGGGAGGATATATTGATTCTTAGCATGAGTTGCAGTTACGAAAAATCGTTCCTTAAATTGTAGGCCAGATACAGAACAATAAGGCTTCCATATATACATTTTATTCCGCTAAAAGGTAATGATGATAAAGAAAAGAAAAGCACAGCATTGCTAAAAGTATTTCACGTAACTCTTTTCGTAAGTGTGTTGCTACAAAGAGAATAAATAAACCAAAGAGCAACAATTTTACAATCCGCGAGAGAGTTGTACGTGAAAATACAAAAGGCACAATGCCGACTTAAGCACATGAACAGTAAATCTTCTCATTGTTTGTGGTTTGCTTTGAACGTTTCCTGGGAGATCAGTATTAGATTCCGATGCACTAATACAGCTTTACTTTACCCCTTGGAACTTCTTATTGATGATGAAACACAGAAATTGCGTCGGGATTTAACACAAAAAGTACAATGCCGACTTAAGTACAAGAAGAGTAAATCTTCTCATTGTTTGTGTTTTGCTTTGAGCGTTTCCTGGGAGATCAATATTAGAGTCCGATGCACTACTGCAGCTTTACTCTATCCCTTGGACCTTCACATTGACGATGGATCACAGAAATTGCGTCGGGATATAATACGAAAGGCACAACACCGACTTAAATACAAGAAGAGTAACTCTTCTCATTGTTTGTGGTTTGCTTTGAACATTTCCTGGGAGTTCAGTATTAGATTCCGAAGCACCACTGCAGCATTAGTCTATCCCTTGGATCTTCACATTGACGATGAAGCACAGAAATTGCGTCGGGATTCAAAACAAAAGACACAATGCCGACTCAAGTACAAGAAACTTATATCTTCTCATTGTTTGAGGTTTGCTTTGAGCGTTTCCTGTTAGATCAGTATTAGACTCCGATGCAAACTGCAGCTTTACTCTATCCCTTGGACCTTCACATTGACGATGAAACACAGAAATTGCGTCGGGATTTAATACAAAAGGCACAATGCTGACTTATGTACAAGAAGAGTAAATCTTCCCATTGTTTGTGGTTTGCTTTGAGCGTTTTCTGGGAGATCAGTATTAGATTCCGATGCACTACTGCAGCTTTACTCTATTCCTTGAACCTTCATACTGACGATGAAGCTCTGAAATTGCGTCGAGATTTAATACAAAGGGCACAATACCGAGTTAAGTACAAGAAGAGTAAATCTTCTCATTGTTTGTGGTTTGCTTTGAGCGTTTCCTGTGGGATCAGTATTAGATTCCGATGCACTACTGCAGCTTAACTCTATCCCTTGGAATCCCACTTTGACGATGAAACACAGAAATTGCGTCTGGATTTAATACAAATAGCACAATGTCGACTGAAGTACAAGAAAAGTAATTATTCGTTTCGATTGTGGTTTGCTTTGAGCGTTTCTTGGGAGATCAGTATTAGATTCCGATGCACTATTGCAGCGTCACTCTATCCCTTGGACCCTCTCATTGACGGTGAATCACAGAAATTTCGTCGGTATTTAATACAAATGCACAATGCCGACTTAAGTACAAGAAGAGTAAATCTTATCATTGTTTGTGGTTTGCTTAGAGTGTTACCTGGGAGATCATAATAAGATTCCGATGCACTACAGCAGCCTTACTCTATCACATGGACTCTCACATTGTCAATGAAACACATAAGTTGCGTCGCGATTTACCACAAAAGGCAGAATGGCTTCTTGAGTACAAGAAGAGTAAATCCTCACAATTTTTGTGATTTGCTTTGAGCGTTTCCTGGGAGATCGTTATCAGATTCCGATGCACTACTGCAGCTTTACTATATCCCTTGGATCTTCAGATTGGCGATGAAACACAGAAATTGCGTCGGGATTCAAAACAAAAGGCACAATGCTGACTCAAGTAAAAGAAGAGTAAATCTTCAATTGTTTTGAGCGTTTCCTGGTAGATCAGTATTAGACTCCGATGCAATACTGCAGCTTTACTCTATCCCTTGGACCTTCACATTGACGATGAAACACAGAAGTTGCGTCGGGATTTAATACAAAAGGCACAATGTCGTCTTAAGTACAAGAAAGGTAAATATCCTTTTTGTTTCTGGCTTGCTTTGGGCGTTTCCTGGAAGATCAGTATTAGATTCCAATGCACTACTACAGCTTTACTCTATCCCTTGGACGTTCACATTGACGATGAAACACAGAAATTGCGTCGGGATTTAACATAAAAGGCACAATGCCGACTTAAGTACAAGAATAGTAAATCTTCTCATTGTTCGTGGTGTACTTTGAGCGTTTCCTGGGAGATCAGTATTATATCCCGATGCACTACTGCAGCTTTACTCTATCTCTTGGACCTTCACATTGCCGATGAAGCACAGATATTTCGTCGCGTTTAATACAAAAGGCACAATGACGACTTAAGTACAAGAAGAGTATATCTTCTCATTGCTTGTGGCTTGCTTTGAGCGTTTCCTGCGAGATCAGTAATGTATTCCGATGCACTACTGTAGCTTAACTCCATCCCTTGTACCTTCACGTTGACAATGAAACACAGAAATTGCATCGGGATTTAATACAAAAGGCACTATGCCGACCTAAGTACAAGAAGATTAACAATTCACATTGATTGTGGTTTGCTTTTAGCATTTCCTGGGAGATCACTATTAGATTCGGAACACCATTGCAGCATTACTCTATCCCTTGGACCTTCACATTGACGATGAAACACAGAAATTGCGTCGGGATTTAATACAAAAGGCACAATGTAGACTTAAGTACAAGAAAGGTAAATATTATTTTTGTTTGTGGTTTGCTTTGAGCGTTTCCTGGGAGAGCAGTATTAGATTATAATGCACTACAACAGCTTTACTCTATCCCTTGGCCCTTCACATTGGCGATGAAACACAGAAATTGCGTCGGGATTTAATACAAAATGCACTATGCCGACTTAAGCACAAGAAGAGAACATCTTCTCATTGTTTGAGGTTTGCTTTGAGCGTTTCCTGTTAGATCAGTATTAGACTCCGATGCAATACTGCAGCTTTACTCTATCTCTTGGACCTTCAGATTGACGATGAAACACAGAAATTGCGTCGGGAATCAAAACAAAACGCACAATGCCGACTGAAGTAAAACAAGAGTAAATCTTCTCATTGTTCGAGGTTTGTTTTGAGCGTTTCCTGGTAGATCAGTATTAGACTCCGATGCAATACTGCAGCTTTACTCTATCTCTTGGACCTTCACATTGACGATGAAACACAGAAATTGCGTCGTGAATCAAAACAAAACGCACAATGCCGACTGAAGTAAAACAAGAGTAAATCTTCTAATAGTTTGAGGATTGTTTTGAGCGTTTCCTGGTAGATCAGTATTAGACTCCGATGCAATACTGCAGCTTTACTCTATCTCTTGGACCTTCACATTGACGATGAAACACAGATATTGCGTCGTGAATCAAAACAAAACGCACAATGCCGACTGAAGTAAAACAAGAGTAAATCTTCTCATTGTTTGAGGTTTGTTTTGAGCGTTTCCTGGTAGATCAGTATTAGACTCCGATGCAATACTGCAGCTTTACTCTATCACTTGGACCTTCACATTGACGATGAAACACAGAAATTGCGTCGGGATTTAATACAAAAGGCACAATACCGACTTAAGTTCAAGAAAAGTATATCTTCTCATTGTTTGTGGATTGCTTTGAGCGTTTCCTGTTAGATCAGTATTAGACTCCGATGAAATACTGCAGCTTTGCTCTATCATTTGGACCTTCACATTGTTGATGAAACACAGATATTGCGTCGGGATTTAATACAAAAGGCACAATGTCGACTTAAGTACAAGTAGAGTATATCTTCTCATTGTTTGTGGTTTGCTTTGAGCGTTTCCTGGGAGATCAGAATTAGATTCCGATCAACTACTGCAGCTTTACTTTCACCCTTGGACCTTCTGATTGACGATGAAACACAGAAATTGCGTCGGGATTTAACACAAAAGACACAATACCGACTTAAGTACAAGAAGAGTATATCTTCTCATTGTTTGTGGTTTGCTTTGAGCGTTTCCTGGGAGATCAGTATTAGATTCCGATGAACTACTGCAGCTTTACTCTATCCCTTGGATCTTCACATTGACGAAGATACACAGAAATCGCCTGGGGATTTAATACAAAAGGCACAATACCGACTTTACAAGAAGAGTAAATCTTCCATTGTTTGTGGTTTGCTTTGAGCGTTTCCTAGGAGATCAGTATTAGATTCCGATGAACTACTGCAGCTTTACTCTATCCCTTGGAACTTCACATTGACGATGTTACACAGAAATAGCCTCGGGATTTAATACAAAAGGCACAATACCGACTTAAATACAAGAAGAGTCTATCTTCTCATTGTTTGAGTTTTGCTTTGAGCGTTTCCTGTTAGATCAGTATTAGACTCCGATGCAATACTGCAGCTTTACTCTATCCCTTGGACCTTCGCATTGCCGATGAAACACAGAAATTACGTCGGGATTTAAAACAAAAGCCAAATTCCTATATATGTATTAGATGAGTAAATCTTCTCATTGTTTGTGGTTTGCTTTGAGCGTGTCCTGGGAGATCAGTATTAGATTACGATGCACTACTGTAGCTTTACTCTATCCCTTGAACCTTCAGATTGACGATGAAACACAGAAATTGCGTCGGGATTAAATACAAAGGGCACAAAGCCGATTTAAGTACAAGAAGAGTAAATCTTCTCATTGTTTGTGGTCAGTTTTGAGCGTTTCCTGGGAGATCAGTATTACATTCCGATGCACTACTGCAGCTTTATGCCTTGGAACTTCGCATTGACGATGAAACACAGATATTGCGTCCGGATTAATTACAAAAGGCACAATGCCGACTTAAGTACAAGAAGGGTACATCTTCTCATTGTTTGTGGTTTGCTTTGAGCGTTCCCTGTGGGATCAGTATTAGATTCCGATGCACTAATGCAGCTTTGCTCTATCCCTTGGACCTTCACATTGCCGATGAATCAGAGAAATTGGGTCGGGATTTAAAAGAAAAGGCAAAATGCCGACTTATGTATTAGATAAGTATATCTTCTCATTGTTTGTGGTTTGCTTTGAGCGTTTCCTGCGAGATCAGAATTAGATTCCGATAAACTACTGCAGCTTTATTCTACCCCTTGGAACTTCACATTGACGATGAAACACAGAAATTGCCTCGGGATTTAATACAAAAGGCAGACTGCCGACTTAAGTAGAAAAAGAGTCAATCCTCTCATTGTTTGTCGTTTGTTTTGAGCGTTTCCTGGGAGATCAGTATTACATTCCGATGCACTACAGCAGCTTTACTCTATCCCTTGGACCTTCACATTGACGATGAAACACAGAAATTGCGTCGGGATTTAATACAAAAGGCACAATGCTAACTTATGTACAAGAAGAGTAAATCTTCTCATGGTTTGTGGTTTGCTTTAAGCGTTTCCTGAGAGGTCAGTATGAGAATCCGAAGCACTACTGCGGCTTTACTCTATCCCTTGCACCTTCACATTGTCGATGAAACACAGAAATTGCGTCGGGATTTAATACAAAAGGCGCAATGCCGACTTAAGTACAAGAAAAGTAAATCCTCTGATTGTTTGTGGTTTGCTTTGAGCGTTTCCTGGGAGATCAGTATTAGATTCCGATACACTACTGCAGCCTTACTCTATCATTTGGACCTTCAAATTGATGATGAAACACAGATATTGCGTCGGTATTAATTACAAAAGGCACAAAACCGACTTGAGTACCAGAAGAGTAAATCTTCTTATTCTTTGTGGTTTGCTTTGAGCGTTTCCTGTGGGATCAGTATTAGATTCCGATACACTACTGCAGCCTTACTCTATCACTTGGACCTCCACATTGACGATGAAACAGAGATATTGCGTCGGGATTAATAACAAAAGGCACAATGGCGACTTAAGTACAACAGGAGTAAATCTTCTCATTGTTTGTGGTTTGCCTTGAGCGTTGTCTGGGAGATCAGTATTAGATTCCGATGCACTACTGCAGCTTTACTCTCTCCCTTGAACCTTCACATTGACGATGGATTTCAGAAATTGCGTCAGGATTAAATACAAAGGGCACAATGCAGATTTAAGTACAAGAAGAGTAAATCTTCTCATTGTTTGTGGTCAGTTTTGAGTGTTTCCTGGGAGATCAGTATTAGTTTCCGATGCACTATTGTAGCATTACTCTATTCCATGGACCTTCACATTGACGAAGGAACACAGATAATGCGTCAGGATTAATTACAAAAGGCACAATGGAGACTTAAGTACAAGAAGGTTAAATCTTCTCATTGTTTGTTGTTTGCTTCGAGCGTTTCCTGTGGATCAGAATTAGATTACGATGCACTACTGCAGCTTTACTCTATCCCATGGACGTACTCATTGACGATGAAACACAGAAATTGCGTCGGGATTTAATACAAAATGCACAATGTCGACTTAAGTACAAGAAGAGTAAATATTGTTTTTCTTTTTTGTGATTTGCTTTCAGCGTTACCTGGGAGATCAGTATTAGATTCCGATGCACTACTGCAGCTTTACTCTATCCCTTGGACCTTCACATTGACGATGAAACACAGAAATTGCGTCGGAATTTAATACAAAAGTCACAACGACGACTTAAGTACAAGTAGAGTAAATATTCTCATGGTTTGTGGTTTGCATTGAGCGTCTCCTGGGAGATCAGTGATGGATTCCTATGCACTACTGCAGCTTTACTCTATCCCTTGCACCTTCACATTGACGATGATTCACAGATATTGCGTCGGGATTTAATACAAAAGGCACAATGTCGACTTAAGTACAAGAAGAGTATTTCTTCTCATTGTTTGTGGTTTGCTTTGAGCGTTTCCTGGGAGATCAGAATTAGATTCCAATCAACTACTGCAGCTTTACTTTCTCCCTTGGACCTTCACATTGACGATGAAACACAGAAATTGCGTCGGGATTTAATACAAAAAGCACAATGCCGACTTAAGTACAAAAAGAGTAAATCTTCTCATTGTTTGTGGTTTGCTTTGAGCGTTTCTTGGGAGAACAGTATTATATTGCGATGAACTACTGCAGCATTACTCTGTCCCTTGGACCTTCACATTGAGTATGAAACACAGAATTTGCGTTGGGATTTAATGCAAAAGGCACAATGCCGACTTAAGTACAAGAAGTATAATCTTCTCATTGTTTGTGGTATTGTTTTGAGCGTTTCCTGGGAGATCAGTTAGAGATTCCATTGCCCTACTGCAGCTTTACTCTATCCCACGGACTTTCTCATTGACGATGAAATACAGAAATTGCGTCGGGATTTAATACAAAAGGCACAATGCCGACTTAAAATCAAGTACAGTAAATCATCTCATTGTTTGTGGTTTGCTTTTAGCGCTTCCTGGAAGATCTGTATTACATTCCGATGCACTACTGCAGCTTTACTCTGTCCCTTGGACCTTCACATTCTCGATGAAACACAGAAATTGCGCCGGGATTTCATACTGTAACGTCTAGAGAAACAAAAACAATATATTATGTAGTAATTAGAGAATTAGATGTATCATATTGTGTCATTGTATAAAATTATGTATTTTTTTTTATTATTTATTTCTGAAAACATCTGCGTCGGCGAGTAATAAAACCGACACAGAAGATAAATGTCAAACACAGATTAAAAAAGGAACTAGTGTATAATACGTGTTTAATATGAATGTCTTTGTCGTCTTAATTTGGAAGTTGTGTGAGTAAGATCTCCTGTTGTTGTCGTAGAGAACGCCAATGTAGCATTCTTTTGTCGAGACTAAGCAATGTACGCCATTACGTGTGAATTCACAAAGGTCTGTAATCACTGAGATATTTAAAGGCTTTAATAGAGCTGTTTAAATGAAAACTTGTATTATTTATTGTTAAGCTTGCTTGCATATTATCCCATCCTGTTGAGACATTTTTCAGTTATATAAATATTATCTGTGGTGCTGAGTTGCATGGAGAACGAAGAGCCGCTGCCGCGGCGTATTTAAACGACTTACAATATAGTCGAGCATACCGCAAGGAAGCGGTAAAATAATAGTAAAATAATATTATTTCTTTTAGCTCCCAGACTGGCAGTGAAGATCAGCAGATTTTATGATGTGTTGCAGATTGACGCGGGCTGCTGATAGAACATAATTTACAGTGCAAATAATTTAATGTACCTTCAGAATCTGATAGGAATCTTGCTGTGCTCCGTTCTGATCTGGCAAACTTTATAGTGACAACGTATTTTTTAATGAGAGTCTCATGTTCTTGGGCTAGTCGTGGTATGAAATAGCATTTTAACGAGAAATAAAATCCACTGCGAACTTGTGTTTTTGAACGATCACACGAACTGTAACATCAGTGTTCATAACAAAGTAATTTCAACTTTTAATCACTATGAAGTAGGGAGGATATATTGATTCTTAGCATGAGTTGCAGTTACGAAAAATCGTTCCTTAAATTGTAGGCCAGATACAGAACAATAAGACTTCCATATATACATTTTATTCCGCTAAAAGGTAATGATGATAAAGAAAAGCAAAGCACAGCATTGCTAAAAGTATTTCACGTAACTCTTTTCGTAAGTGTGTTGCTACAAAGAGAATAAATAAACCAAAGAGCAACAATTTTACAATCCGCGAGAGAGTTGTACGTGAAAATACAAAAGGCACAATGCCGACTTAAGCACATGAACAGTAAATCTTCTCATTGTTTGTGGTTTGCTTTGAACGTTTCCTGGGAGATCAGTATTAGATTCCGATGCACTAATACAGCTTTACTTTACCCCTTGGAACTTCTTATTGATGATGAAACACAGAAATTGCGTCGGAATTTAACACAAAAAGTACAATGCCGACTTAAGTACAAGAAGAGTAAATCTTCTCATTGTTTGTGTTTTGCTTTGAGCGTTTCCTGGGAGATCAATATTAGAGTCCGATGCACTACTGCAGCTTTACTCTATCCCTTGGACCTTCACATTGACGATGGATCACAGAAATTGCGTCGGGATATAATACGAAAGGCACAACACCGACTTAAATACAAGAAGAGTAACTCTTCTCATTGTTTGTGGTTTGCTTTGAACATTTCCTGGGAGTTCAGTATTAGATTCCGAAGCACCACTGCAGCATTAGTCTATCCCTTGGATCTTCACATTGACGATGAAGCACAGAAATTGCGTCGGGATTCAAAACAAAAGACACAATGCCGACTCAAGTACAAGAAACTTATATCTTCTCATTGTTTGAGGTTTGCTTTGAGCGTTTCCTGTTAGATCAGTATTAGACTCCGATGCAAACTGCAGCTTTACTCTATCCCTTGGACCTTCACATTGACGATGAAACACAGAAATTGCGTCGGGATTTAATACAAAAGGCACAATGCTGACTTATGTACAAGAAGAGTAAATCTTCCCATTGTTTGTGGTTTGCTTTGAGCGTTTTCTGGGAGATCAGTATTAGATTCCGATGCACTACTGCAGCTTTACTCTATTCCTTGAACCTTCATACTGACGATGAAGCTCTGAAATTGCGTCGAGATTTAATACAAAGGGCACAATACCGAGTTAAGTACAAGAAGAGTAAATCTTCTCATTGTTTGTGGTTTGCTTTGAGCGTTTCCTGTGGGATCAGTATTAGATTCCGATGCACTACTGCAGCTTAACTCTATCCCTTGGAATCCCACTTTGACGATGAAACACAGATATTGCGTCTGGATTTAATACAAATAGCACAATGTCGACTGAAGTACAAGAAAAGTAATTATTCGTTTCGATTGTGGTTTGCTTTGAGCGTTTCTTGGGAGATCAGTATTAGATTCCGATGCACTACTGCAGCGTCACTCTATCCCTTGGAGCCTCTCATTGACGATGAATCACAGAAATTTCGTCGGTATTTAATACAAATGCACAATGCCGACTTAAGTACAAGAAGAGTAAATCTTATCATTGTTTGTGGTTTGCTTAGAGTGTTACCTGGGAGATCATAATAAGATTCCGATGCACTACAGCAGCCTTACTCTATCACATGGACTCTCACATTGTCAATGAAACACATAAGTTGCGTCGCGATTTACCACAAAAGGCAGAATGGCTTCTTGAGTACAAGAAGAGTAAATCCTCACAATTTTTGTGATTTGCTTTGAGCGTTTCCTGGGAGATCGTTATCAGATTCCGATGCACTACTGCAGCTTTACTATATCCCTTGGATCTTCAGATTGGCGATGAAACACAGAAATTGCGTCGGGATTCAAAACAAAAGGCACAATGCCGACTCAAGTAAAAGAAGAGTAAATCTTCAATTGTTTTGAGCGTTTCCTGGTAGATCAGTATTAGACTCCGATGCAATACTGCAGCTTTACTCTATCCCTTGGACCTTCACATTGACGATGAAACACAGAAGTTGCGTCGGGATTTAATACAAAAGGCACAATGTCGTCTTAAGTACAAGAAAGGTAAATATCCTTTTTGTTTCTGGCTTGCTTTGGGCGTTTCCTGGAAGATCAGTATTAGATTCCAATGCACTACTACAGCTTTACTCTATCCCTTGGACGTTCACATTGACGATGAAACACAGAAATTGCGTCGGGATTTAACATAAAAGGCACAATGCCAGCTTAAGTACAAGAATAGTAAATCTTCTCATTGTTCGTGGTGTACTTTGAGCGTTTCCTGGGAGATCAGTATTATATCCCGATGCACTACTGCAGCTTTACTCTATCTCTTGGACCTTCACATTGACGATGAAGCACAGATATTTCGTCGGGTGTAATACAAAAGGCACAATGACGACTTAAGTACAAGAAGAGTATATCTTCTCATTGCTTGTGGCTTGCTTTGAGCGTTTCCTGCGAGATCAGTAATGTATTCCGATGCACTACTGTAGCTTAACTCCATCCCTTGTACCTTCACGTTGACAATGAAACAAAGAAATTGCATCGGGATTTAATACAAAAGGCACTATGCCGACCTAAGTACAAGAAGATTAACTCTTCACATTGATTGTGGTTTGCTTTTAGCATTTCCTGGGAGATCACTATTAGATTCGGAACACCATTGCAGCATTACTCTATCCCGTGGACCTTCACATTGACGATGAAGCACAGAAATTGCGTCGGGATTTAATACATAAGACACAATGCCGACTTAAGTTCAAGAAAAGTATATCTTCTCATTGTCTGTGGTTTGATTTGAGCGTTTCCTGGGAGATCAGTATTAGACTCCGATGCAATACTGCAGCTTTGCTTTATCATTTGGACCTTCACATTGTTGATGAAACACAGATATTGCGTCGGGATTTAATACAAAAGGCACAATGTCGACTTACGTACAAGTAGAGTATATCTTCTAATTGTTTGTGGTTTGCTTTGAGCGTTTCCTGGGAGATCAGAATTAGATTCCGATCAACTACTGCAGCTTTACTTTCACCCTTGGACCTTCAGATTGACGATGAAACACAGAAATTGCGTCGGGATTTAACACAAAAGACACAATACCGACTTAAGTACAAGAAGAGTATATCTTCTCATTGTTTGTGGCTTGCTTTGAGCGTTTCCTGGGAGATCAGTATTAGATTCCGATGAACTACTGCAGCTCTACTCTATCCCTTGGATCTTCACATTGACGAAGATACACAGATATCGCCTGGGGATTTAATACAAAAGGCACAATACCGACTTTACAAGAAGAGTAAATCTTCCATTGTTTGTGGTTTGCTTTGAGCGTTTCCTAGGAGATCAGTATTAGATTCCGATGAACTACTGCAGCTTTACTCTATCCCTTGGAACTTCACATTGACGATGTTACACAGAAATAGACTCGGGATTTAATACAAAAGGCACAATACCGACTTAAATACAAGAAGAGTCTATCTTCTCATTGTTTGAGTTTTGCTTTGAGCGTTTCCTGTTAGATCAGTATTAGACTCCGATGCAATACTGCAGCTTTACTCTATCCCTTGGACCTTCGCATTGCCGATGAAACACAGAAATTACGTCGGGATTTAAAACAAAAGCCAAATTCCTATATATGTGTTAGATGAGTAAATCTTCTCATTGTTTGTGGTTTGCTTTGAGCGTGTCCTGGGAGATCAGTATTAGATTACGATGCACTACTGTAGCTTTACTCTATCCCTTGAACCTTCAGATTGACGATGAAACACAGAAATTGCGTCGGGATTTAATACAAAAGGCACAATATCGACTTAAGTACAAGATAAGTAAGCATTCGTTTTGTTTGTGGTTTTCTTTGAGCGTTTCCGGGGAGATCAGTATTAGATACCGATGCACTACTGCAGCTTTACTCTATCCCTTGGATGTTCACATTGACGATGAAACACAGATATTGCGTCGGTATTAATTACAAAAGACACAAAGCCGGCTTCAGTACCACAGGAGTAGATCTTCTTATTGATTGTGGTTTGCTTTGAGCGTTTCCTGTGGGATCAGTATTAGATTCCAATGCACTACTGCAGCTTTACTCTATCCCTTGGACGTTCACATTGACGATGAAACACAGAAATTGTGTCAGGATTTAATACAAAAGGCACAATATCGACCTAAGTACAAGAGGAGTAAATGTTCTCATTGTTTGTGGTTTGCTTTGAGCGTTGTCTGGGAGATCAGTATTAGATTCCGATGCACTACTGCAGCTGACGATGAATTTCAGAAATTGCGTCGGGATTAAATACAAAGGGCACAAAGCCGATTTAAGTACAAGAAGAGTAAATCTTCTCATTGTTTGTGGTCAGTTTTGAGCGTTTCCTGGGAGATCAGTATTACATTCCGATGCACTACTGCAGCTTTATGCCTTGGAACTTCGCATTGACGATGAAACACAGATATTGCGTCCGGATTAATTACAAAAGGCACAATGCCGACTTAAGTACAAGAAGGGTACATCTTCTCATTGTTTGTGGTTTGCTTTGAGCGTTTCCTGTGGGATCAGTATTAGATTCCGATGCACTAATGCAGCTTTACTCTATCCCTTGGACCTTCACATTGCCGATGAATCAGAGAAATTGCGTCGGGATTTAAAAGAAAAGGCAAAATGCCGACTTATGTATTAGATAAGTATATCTTCTCATTGTTTGTGGTTTGCTTTGAGCGTTTCCTGCGAGATCAGAATTAGATTCCGATAAACTACTGCAGCTTTATTCTACCCCTTGGAACTTCACATTGACGATGAAACACAGAAATTGCCTCGGGATTTAATACAAAAGGCAGACTGCCGACTTAAGTAGAAAAAGAGTCAATCCTCTCATTGTTTGTCGTTTGTTTTGAGCGTTTCCTGGGAGATCAGTATTACATTCCGATGCACTACAGCAGCTTTACTCTATCCCTTGGACCTTCACATTGACGATGAAACACAGAAATTGCGTCGGGATTTAATACAAAAGGCACAATGCTAACTTATGTACAAGAAGAGTAAATCTTCTCATGGTTTGTGGTTTGCTTTAAGCGTTTCCTGGGAGGTCAGTATGAGAATCCGAAGCACTACTGCGGCTTTACTCTATCCCTTGCACCTTCACATTGTCGATGAAACACAGAAATTGCGTCGGGATTTAATACAAATAGCACAATGCCGACTTAAGTACAAGAAAAGTAAATCCTCTCATTGTTTGTGGTTTGCTTTGAGCGTTTCCTGGGAGATCAGTATTAGATTCCGATACACTACTGCAGCCTTACTCTATCATTTGGACCTTCAAATTGATGATGAAACACAGATATTGCGTCGGTATTAATTACAAAAGGCACAAAACCGACTTGAGTACCAGAAGAGTAAATCTTCTTATTCTTTGTGGTTTGCTTTGAGCGTTTCCTGTGGGATCAGTATTAGATTCCGATACACAACTGCAGCCTTACTCTATCATTTGGACCTCCACATTGACGATGAAACAGAGAAATTGCGTCGGGATTAATAACAAAAGGCACAATGGCGACTTAAGTACAACAGGAGTAAATCTTCTCATTGTTTGTGGTTTGCCTTGAGCGTTGTCTGGGAGATCAGAATTAGATTCCGATGCACTACTGCAGCTTTACTCTCTCCCTTGAACCTTCACATTGACGATGGATTTCAGAAATTGCGTCAGGATTAAATACAAAGGGCACAATGCAGATTTAAGTACAAGATGAGTAAATCTTCTCATTGTTTGTGGTCAGTTTTGAGTGTTTCCTGGGAGATCGGTATTAGTTTCCGATGCACTATTGTAGCATTACTCTATTCCATGGACCTTCACATTGACGAAGGAACACAGATAATGCGTCAGGATTAATTACAAAAGGCACAGTGGAGACTTAAGTACAAGAAGGTTAAATCTTCTCATTGTTTGTTGTTTGCTTCGAGCGTTTCCTGTGGGATCAGAATTAGATTACGATGCACTACTGCAGCTTTACTCTATCCCATGGACGTACTCATTGACGATGAAACACAGAAATTGCGTCGGGATTTAATACAAAATGCACAATGTCGACTTAAGCACAAGAAGAGCAAAATATTGTTTTTCTTTTTTGTGATTTGCTTTCAGCGTTACCTGGGAGATCAGTATTAGATTCCGATGCACTACTGCAGCTTTACTCTATCCCTTGGACCTTCACATTGACGATGAAACACAGAAATTGCGTCGGAATTTAATACAAAAGTCACAACGACGACTTAAGTACAAGTAGAGTAAATATTCTCATGGTTTGTTGTTTGCATTGAGCGTCTCCTGGGAGATCAGTGATGGATTCCTATGCACTACTGCAGCTTTACTCTATCCCTTGCACCTTCACATTGACGATGATTCACAGTTATTGCGTCGGGATTTAATACAAAAGGCACAATGCCGACTTAAGTACAAGAAGAGGAAGTCTTCTCATTGTTTGTGGTTTGCTTTGAGCGTTTCCTCTGGGATCAGTATTAGATTCCGATGCACTACTGCAGCATTACTCTATCCCTCGGACCTACACATTGACGATGAAACACAAAAATTGTGTCGGGATTTAATATAAAAGGCACAATGCCGACTTAAGTACAAGAATAGTAAATCTTCTCATTGTTCGTGGCGTGCTTTGTGCGTTTGCTGGGAGATCAGTATTAGATTACGATGCACTACTGCAGCTTTACTCTATCCCATGGACGTACTCATTGACGATGAAACACAGAAATTGCGTCGGGATTTAATACAAAATGCACAATGTCGACTTAAGTACAAGAAGAGTAAATATTGTTTTTCTTTTTTGTGATTTGCTTTCAGCGTTACCTGGGAGATCAGTATTAGATTCCGATGCACTACTGCAGCTTTACTCTATCCCTTGGACCTTCACATTGACGATGAAACACAGAAATTGCGTCGGAATTTAATACAAAAGTCACAATGACGACTTAAGTACAAGTAGAGTAAATATTCTCATGGTTTGTGGTTTGCATTGAGCGTCTCCTGGGAGATCAGTGATGGATTCCTATGCACTACTGCAGCTTTACTCTATCCCTTGCACCTTCACATTGACGATGATTCACAGATATTGCGTCGGGATTTAATACAAAAGGCACAATGCTGACTTAAGTACAAGAAGAGGAAGTCTTCTCATTGTTTGTGGTTTGCTTTGAGCGTTTCCTCTGGGATCAGTATTAGATTCCGATGCACTACTGCAGCATTACTCTATCCCTCGGACCTACACATTGACGATGAAACACAAAAATTGTGTCGGGATTTAATATAAAAGGCACAATGCCGACTTAAGTACAAGAATAGTAAATCTTCTCATTGTTCGTGGCGTGCTTTGTGCCTTTGCTGGGAGATCAGTATTAGATTCCGATGCACTACTGCAGCTTTACTCAATCCCTTTGACCTACTCTTTGACGATGACGCACAGAAACTTCTTCGGTATTTAATACAAAAGGCACAATGCCGACATAAGAACAAGAAGAGTAAATATTCTCATTCTTTGTGGTTTGCTTTGAGCGTTACCTGAGAGATCAGAATAAGATTCCGATGCACTACAGCAGCTTTACTCTATCCCTTGCACCTTCCCATTGACGATGAAACACAGAAATTGCGTTGGTATTTAATACAAACGGCAGAATGCCGACATAAATACAAGCAGAGTAAATCGGCTCATTGTTTGTGGTTTGCTTTGTGCCTTTCCTGGGAGATCAGTATTATATTCCGATGCACTACAGCAGCTTTACTCTATACCTAGGACCTTCACATTGACGATGAAACACAGAGATAGCGTCGGCATTTAATACAAAAGGCAGAATGCCGTTTTAAATTCAAGAAGAGTAAATCTTCTCATTGTTTGTGGTTTGCTTAGAGCGTTTCCTGGGAGATCTGTATTATATTCCGATGCACTACTGCATGATTATTCTAACCCTTGGACCTTCACATTGACGATGAAACACAGAAATTGCGTCGGGATTTAATGTATAAGGCACAATGCCGGCTCAAGTACAAGAATAGTCAATCTTCACATGGTTCGTGGTTTGCTATGAGCGTTTCCTGGGAGATCAGTGTTAGATTCCGATGCCCTACTGCAGCTTTACTCTATCCCTAGGACCTTCACATTGAGGATGAAACACAGAGTTTGTGTCGGGATTTAATACAAAAAGCACAATGCCGCCATAGGTTCAAGAAGACTAAATCTTCTCATTGTTTCTGGTGTGCTTTGAGCGTTTCCTGGGAGATCAGTATTAGATTCAGATGCACTACTGCAGCTTTACTCCATCCCTTGGGCCTTCACACTGACGATGAAACACAGAAATTGCGTCGGAATTTAATACAAAAGACACATTGCCGACTTAAGTACAAGAAGAGTAAGTCTTCTCATTGTTTCTGGCTTGCTTTTAACCTTCCCTGGGAGATCAGTATTAGATTCCGATGTACTACTGCAGCTTTACTCTATCACTTGGACCTTCACAGTGACGATGAAACGCAGAATTTGCGTCGGGATTTAATACAAAATGCACAATGACGACTTACGTACATAAAGAGAATATCTTCTCATTGTTTGTGGTTTGCTTTGAGCGTTTCCTGGGAGATCAGAATTACATTACGATGCCCAACTGCAGGCTTACTCTATCTGTTGGAAGTTTACATAGACGATGAAACACAGAAATTGCGTTTGGATTAAATACACAGGGCACAATGTGGACTTAAGTACAAGAACAGTAAATATTCTTTATGTTCCAGGGTTGCTTTGAGCGTTTCCTGGGAGATCAGTATTACATTCCGATGCACTACTGCAGCTTTACTCTATCCCTTGGAACTCCACACTGACGATGAGACACAGAAATTGCGTCGGGATTTAATATATAAGGCACAATGTCGACTCAAGTACAAGAATAGTAAATCTTCTCATTGTTCGTGGTTTGCTTTGAGCGTTTCCTGGGAGATCAGTATTAGATTCCGATGCTCTACTGCAGCTTTACTATATCCCTAGGACCTTAACATTGAGGATGACACACAGAGATTGCGTCGGGAATTAATACAAAAGGCACAATACCGACTTAAGTTCAAGAAGAGTAAATCTTCTCATTGTTTGTGGTTCGCTTTGAGCGTTTCCTGGGAGAACAGTATTAGATTCAGATGCACTACTGCAGCTTTACTCTATCCCTTAGACCTTCAGATTGACGATAAAACACAGAAATTGCCTCGGGATTTAAAACAAAAGGATAATTCGGACATAAGTACGAGAAGAGTATACCTTCTCATTGTTTGTGGTCTGCTTTGCACGTCTCCTTGGAGATCAGTATTGGATTCCGATGCACAACTGCAGCTTTACTCTAATCCCTGGGGTCTTCACATTGACGATGAAACGCAGAAATTGCGTCCGGATTTAATACAAAAGGCACAATGTCGAGTTAAGTACACGAAGAGCAATTATTCTTTTTGTTTGTGGTTTTCTTTGAGCGTTTTCTGAGAGATCAGTATTAGATTCCGATGCACTACTGCAGCTTTATTCTATTGCTTGGACCTTCACACTGACGATGAATCACAGAAATTGCGTCGGGATTCAACATAAAATGCACAATGCCGACTTAAGTACCAGAAAAGTTAATCTTCTCATTGTTCGTGGTTTGCTTTGAGCGTTTCCTGGGAGATCAGTATTAGATTCCGATGCACTACTGCGGCTTTACTCTATCCCTTGGACCTTCACATTGACGATGAAACACAGAAATTGCGTCGGGATTTAATACAAAAGGCACAATGCCGGCATAAGTACAAGAAGATTAAATCCTCTCATTGTTTGTCGTTTGCTTTGAGCGTTTCCTGGAAGATCAGTACTAGATTCCGATGCACTATTGCAGCTTAACTCTATCCCATGGACCATCACATTGAGGATGAAAGACAGAAATTGCGTCGGGATTTAATACAAAAAACCACAATCTCGACTTAAGTACACGAACAGTAAATATTCGTTTTGGTTATGGTTGTCTTTTAGCGATTTCTGGGAGATCAGTATTAGATTCCGATGCACTACTGCAGCTTTACTCTATCCCTTGGACCTTCACATTGACGATGAAACAGAGAAACTGCGTCGGGATTTAACATAAAATGCACAAAGCCGACGTAAGTACAAGAAGAGTAAATCTTCTCATTGCTCGTGGTTTGCTTTGAGCGTTTCCTGGGAGATCGGTATTAGATTCCGATGCACTACTGCAGCTTTACTCTA
This sequence comes from Schistocerca piceifrons, assembly GCF_021461385.2. NCBI lineage: Eukaryota > Metazoa > Arthropoda > Insecta > Orthoptera > Acrididae > Schistocerca > Schistocerca piceifrons. Next base: position 13,873,767 of record NC_060138.1, read on the forward strand.
TCCCTTGGACCTTCACATTGGCGATGAAACACAGAAATTGCGTCGGGATTTAGAACAGAAGGCACAATGCTGACTTAAGTACAAGAAGAGTAAATCTTCTCATTGTTTGTGGTTTGCTTTGCGCGTTTCCTGGTAGATCAGTATTAGATTCCGGTGCACTACTGCAGCTTTACTCGATCCCTTGGACCTTCACATTGACGATGAAACACAGAAATTGCGTCGGGACGTAATACAAAAGGCTCAATGCCTACTTAAGTACAAGAAGAGTATATCTTCTCATTGATTGTCGTTTGGTTTGAGTGTTTCCTGGGAGATGCGTTTTAGATTCCGATGCACTACTGCAGCTTTACTCGATCCCTTGGACCTTCACATTGGCGATGAAACACAGAAATTGCGTCGGGACGTAATACAAAAGGCTCAATGCCTACTTAAGTACAAGAAGAGTATATCTTCTCATTGATTGTCGTTTGGTTTGAGTGTTTCCTGGGAGATGCGTTTTAGATTCCGATGCACTACTGCAGCTTTACTCGATCCCTTGGAACTTCACATTGGCGATGAAACACAGAAATTGCGTCGGGATTTTATACAAAAGGCACAATGTCGACTTAAGTACAAGAAGAGTAAAGATTATTTTGTTTGTGGTTTACTTTGAGTGTTTCCTGGGAGTTTAGTTCTAGACTCGGATGCACTAGTGCAGCTTTACTCCATCCCTTGGATTTTCACATTGACGATGAAACACAGAGATTGAGTTGGGATTTAATAAAAAAGGCAAAATGCGGAGTTAAGTACTAGAAGAGTAATTCTTCTCATTGTTCGTGGTTTGCTTTGAGCGTTTCCTGGGAGATGAGTATTAGATTACGATGCACTACTGCAGATTTTCTCTATCCCTAGGACCCTCACACTGACGATGAAACAAAGAAATTGCGTCGGGATTTAAAACAGAAGGCACAATGCTGACTGAAGTACAAGAGGAGTAAATCCTCTCATTGTTTGTCGTTTGCTTTGAGCGTTACCTGGAAGATCAGTACTAGATTCCGTTGCACTATTGCAGCTTAACTCTATTCCATGGAACATCACATTGAGGATGAAAGACAGAAATTACGTCGGGATTTAATACAAAAAACCACAATATCGACTTAAGTACACGAAGAGTAAATATTCTTTTTGTTTATGGTTGTCTTTTAGGGATTTCTGGGAGATCAGTATTAGATTCCGATGCACTACTGCAGCTTTACTCTATCCCTTGGAACTTCTCATTGACGATGAAACACAGAAATTGCGTCCGGATTTAATACAAAAAGCACAATGCTGACTTATGTACAAGAAGAGTAAATCTTCTCATTGTTTGTGGTTTGCTTTAAGCGTTTCCTGGGAGATCAGTATTAGATTCCGATGCACTACTGCAGCTTTACTCTATCCCTTGCACCTTCACATTGTCGATGAAACACAGAAATTGCGTCGGGATTTAATACAAAAGTCACAGTGCCGACTTAAGTACAAGAAGAGTAAATCCTCTCATTGTTTGTGGTTTGTTTTGAGCGTTTCCTGGGACATCAGTATCAGATTCCGATACACTAGTGCAGCCTTACTCTATCATTTGGACCTTCAAATAGATGATGAAACACAGATATTGCGTCGGTATTAATTACAAAAGGCACAAAGTCGGCTTCAGTACCAGAGAAGTAAATCTTATTATTGTTTGTGGTTTGCTTTGAGCGTTTCCTGTGGGATCAGTATTAGATTCCAATGCACTACTGCAGCTTTACTCTATCCCTTGGAAGTTCACATTGACGATGAAACAATGAAATTGCGTCGGGATTTAATACAAAAGGCACAATATCGACTTAAGTACAAAAAAGTAAACATTCGTTTTGTTTGTGGTTTGCTTTGAGCGTTTCCTGGGAGATCAGTATTAGATTCCGATGCACTACTGCAGCTTTACTCTATCCCTTGAACCATCACATTGACGATGTAACACAGAAATTGCGTCGGGATTTAATACAAAAGGCACAATGCCGACTTAAGTACAAGAAGAGTAAATCTTCTCATAGTTTGTGGTTTGCTTTGAGCGTTTGCTCGGAGATCAGTATTAGATTCCGATGCACCTCCGCATCTTTACTCTATCCCTTGGAATATCTCATTGACGATGAAACACAGAAATTGCGTCGGGATTTAATACAAAAGGCACAATATCGACTTAAGTACAAGATATGTAAACATTCGTTTTGTTTGTGGTTTGCTTTGAGCGTTTCCTGGGAGATCAGTATTAGATACCGATGCACTACTGCAGCTTTACTCTATCCCTTGGACCTTCACATTGACGATGAAACACAGAAATTGCGTCGGGATTTAATACAAAAGGCACAATGGCGACCTAAGTACAAGAGGAGTAAATGTTCTCATTGTTTGTGGTTTGCTTTGAGCGTTGTCTGGGAGATCAGTATTAGATTCCGATGCACTAGTGCAGCTTTACTCTATCCCTTGAACCTTCACAATGACGATGAATTTCAGAAATTGCGTCGGGATTAAATATAAAGGGCACAAAGCCGATTTAAGTACAAGAAGAGTAAATCTTCTCATTGTTTGTGGTCAGTTTTGAGCGTTTCCTGGGAGATCAGTATTACTTTCCGTTGCACTATTGTTGCATTACTCTATTCCATGGAAATTCACATTGACGAAGGAACACAGATAAAGCGTCAGGATTAATTACAAAAGGCACAATGGAGACTTAAGTACAAGAAGGTTAAATCTTCTCATTGTTTGTGGTTTGCTTCGAGCGTTTCCTGTGGGATCAGAATTAGATTACGATGCACTACTGCAGCTTTACTCTATCCCTTGGACCTTCACATTGACGATGAAACACAGAGATTGCGACGGGATTTTATACAAAAGGCACAATGTCGACTTAACTACAAGAAGAGTAAATCTTTTCATTGTTTGTGGTTTGCTTTGTGTGTTTCCTGGAAGATCAGTATTCGAATCCGATACACTGCTGCAGCGTTACTCTATCCCTTGGAACTTCACATTGTCGATGAAACACAGATTTTGCATCTGGATTAATTACAAAAGGCACAATACCGACTTAAGTACAAGAAGGGTACATCTTCTCATTGTTTGTGGTTTGCTTTGAGCGTTTCCTGTGGGATCAGTATTAGATTCCTATGCACTAATGCAGCTTTACTCTATCCCTTGGACCTTCACATTGCCGATGAATCAGAGAAATTGCGTCGGGATTTAAAAGAAAAGGCAAAATGCCGACTTATGTACAAGAAGAGTAAATCTTCTCATTGTTTGTGGTTTGCTTTAAGCGTTTCCTGGGAGATCAGTATTAGATACCGATGCACTACTGCGGCTTTACTCTATCCCTTGCACCTTCACATTGTCGATGAAACACAGAAACTGCGTCGGGATTTAATAGAAAAGGCACAATGCCGACTTAAGTACAAGAAGAGTAATTCTTCTCATTGTTTTTGGTTTGCTTTGATCGTTTCCTGGGACATCAGTATCAGATTCCGATACACTACTGCAGCCTTACTCTATCATTTGGACCTTCAAATAGATGATGAAACTCAGATATTGCGTCGGTATTAATTACAAAAGGCACAAAACCGGCCTCAGTACCAGAGGAGTAAATCTTCTTATTGTTTGTGGTTTGCTTTGAGCGTTTCCTGTGGGATCAGTATTAGATTCCAATGCACTACTGCAGCTTTACTCTATCCCTTGGACGTTCACATTGACGATGAAACACAGAAATTGCGTCGGGATTTAATACGAATGGCACAATATCGACTTAAGTAGAAGAAAAGTAAACATTCGTTTTGTTTGTGGTTTGCTTTGAGCGTTTCCTGGGAGATCAGTATTAGATTCCGATGCACTACTGCAGCTTTACTCTATCCCTTGGAACTTCTCATTGACGATGAAACACAGATATTGCGTCGAGATTAATTACAAAAGGCACAATGCCGACTTAAGTACAAGAAGGGTACATCTTCTCATTGTTTGTGGTTTGCTTTGAGCGTTTCCTGGGAGATCAGTATTAGATTCCGATGCACTACAGCAGCTTTACTCTATCCCTTGGACCTTCTCATTGACGATGAAACACAGATATTGCGTCGGGATTTAATACAAAAGGCACAATACTAACTTATGTACAACAAGAGTAAATCTTCTCATGGTTTGTGGTTTGCTTTAAGCGTTTCCTGGGAGATCAGTATGAGATTCCGAAGCACTACTGCGGCTTTACTCTATCCCTTGCACCTTCACATTGTCGATGAAACACAGAAATTGCGTCGGGATTTAATACAAAAGGCACAATGCCGACTTAAGTACAGGAAGAGTAAATTCTCTCATTGTTTGTGGTTTGCTTTGAGCGTTTCCTGGGAGATCAGTATTCGATTCCGATACACTACTGCAGCCTTACTCTATCATTTGGACCTCCACATTGACGATGAAACAGAGATATTGCCTCGGAATTTATAACAAAAGGCACAATGGCGACTTAAGTGCAAGAGGAGTAAATCTTCTCATTGTTTGTGTTTTGCCTTGAGCGTTGTCTGGGAGATCAGTATTAGATTCCGATGCACTACTGCAGCTTTACTCTCTCCCTTGAACCTTCACATTGACGATGGATTTCAGAAATTGCGTCGGGATTAAATACAAATGGCACAATGCAGATTTAAGTACAAGAAAAGTAAATCTTCTCATTGTTTGTGGTCAGTTTTGAGCGTTTCCTGGGAGATCAGTATTAGTTTCCGATGCACTATTGTAGCATTACTCTATTCCATGGACCTTCACATTGACGAAGCAACACAGATAATGCGTCTTGATTAATTACAAAAGGCACAATGGAGACTTAAGTACAAGAATGTTAAAACTTCTCATTGTTTGTGGTTTGCTTCGAGCGTTTCCTGTGGGATCAGTATTAGATTACGATGCACTACTGCAGCTTTACTCTATCCCATGGACGTACTCATTGACGATGAAACACAGAAATTGCGTCGGGATTTAATACAAAATGCACAATGTCGACTTAAGTACAAGAAGAGCAAATATTGTTTTTCTTTTTTGTGATTTGCTTTCAGCGTTACCTGGGAGATCAGTATTAGATTCCGATGTACTACTGCAGCTTTACTCTATCCCTTAGACCTTCACATTGACGATGAAACACAGAAATTGCGTCGGAATTTGATACAAAAGTCACAATGCCAACTTAAGTACAAGTAGAGTAAATATTCTCATGGTTTGTGGTTTGCATTGAGCGTCTCCTGGGAGATCAGTGATGGATTCCGATGCACTACTGCAGCTTTACTCTATCCCTTAGACCTTCACATTGACGATGAAACACAGAGATAGCGTCGGCATTTAATACAAAAGGCAGAATGCCGTTTTAAATTCAAGAAGAGTAAAACTTCTCATTGTTTGTGGTTTGCTTTGAGCGTTTCCTGGGAGATCAGTATTAGTTACCGTTGCACCATTGCAGCATTACTCTATCCCTTGGACCTTCACATTGACAATGAAACACAGAAATTGCGTCAGGATTTAAAAAAAAGGCACAATGCTGACTTATGTACAAGGAGAGTATACCTTCTCATTGTTTGTGATTTGCTTTGAGCGTTTCCTGGGAGATCAGTGTTAGATTCCGATGCACTACTGCAGCTTTACTCTACCCCTTGGACCTTCACATTGACGATGAAACACAGAAATTGCGTCGGGATTTAATGCAAAAGGCAGAGTCCAACTTAAGTACAAGAAGAGTAAATCTACTCATTGTTTCTGGTTTGCTTTGAGCGTTTCCTGGGAGATCTGTATTATATTCCGATGCACTACTGCATGATTATTCTAACCCTTGGACCTTCACATTGACGATGAAACACAGGAATTGCGTCGGGATTTAATGTATAAGGCACAATGCCGACTCAAGTACAAGAATAGTCAGTCTTTACATGGTTCGTGGTTTGCTATGAGCGTTTCCTGGGAGATCAGTGTTAGATTCCGATGCCCTACTGCAGCTTTACTCTATCCCTAGGACCTTCACATTGAGGATGAAACACAGAGTTTGTGTCGGGATTTAATACAAAAAGTACAATGCCGCCCTAGGTTCAAGAATACTAAATCTTCTCATTGTTTCTGGTGTGCTTTGAGCGTTTCCTGGGGGATCAGTATTAGATTCAGATGCACTACTGCAGCTTTACTCCATCCCTTGGGCCTCCACACTGACGATGAAACACAGAAATTGCGTCGGAATTTAATACAAAAGACACATTGCCGACTTAAGTGCAAGAAGAGTAATTCTTCTCATTGTTTGTGGTTTGCTTTTAACGTTCCCTGGGAGATCAGTATTAGATTCCGATGTACTACTGCAGCTTTACTCTATCACTTGGACCTTCACAGTGACGATGAAACGCAGAATTTGCGTCGGGATTTAATACAAAAGGCACAATGACGACTTAAGTACATAAAGAGAATATCTTCCCATTGTTTGCGGTTTGCTTTGAGCGTTTCCTGGGAGATCAGAATTACATTACGATGCCCAACTGCAGGCTTACTCTATCCGTTTGAATTTTACATAGACGATGAAACACAGAAATTGCGTCTGGATTTAATACAAAGGGCACAATGTGGACTTAAGTACAAGAACAGTCAATCCTCTCATTGTTTGTCGTTTGTTTTGAGCGTTTCCTGGGAGACCAGTATTGGATTCCGATGCACTACTGCAGCTTTACTCTATCCCTTGGAACTCCACATTGACGATGAGACACAGAAATTGCGTTGGGGATTTAATACATAAGGCACAATGTCGACTCAAGTACAAGAATAGTAAATCTTCTCATTGTTCGTGGTTTGCTTTGAGCGTTTCCTGGGAGATCAGTATTAGATTCCGATGCTCTACTTCAGCTTTACTATATCCCTAACAGCTTAACATTGAGGATGACACACAGAGATTGCGTCGGGATTTAATACAAAAGACACAATACCGACTTAAGTTCAAGAAGAGTAAATCTTCTCATTGTTTGTGGTTCGCTTTGAGCGTTTCCTGGGAGAACAGTATTAGATTCAGATGCATTACTGCAGCTTTCCTCTATCCCTTAGACCTTCAGATTGACGATAAAACACAGAAATTGCCTCGGGATTTAAAACAAAAAGCATAATTCGAACATAAGTACGAGAAGAGCATACCTTCTCATTGTTTGTGGTCTGCTTTGCACGTCTCCTTGGAGATCAGTATTGGATTCCGATGCACAACTGCAGCTTTACTCAAATCCCTGGGGTCTTCACATTGACGATGAAACGCAGAAATTGCGTCCGGATTTAATACAAAAGGCACAATGTCGACTTAAGTACACGAAGAGTAATTATTCTTTTTGTTTGTGGTTTTCTTCGAGCGTTTTCTGAGAGATCAGTATTAGATTCCGATGCACTACTGCAGCTTTACTCTATTGCTTGGACCTTCACACTGACGATGAATCACAGAAATTGCGTCGGGATTCAACATAAAATGCACAATGCCGACTTAAGTACCAGAAAAGTTAATCTTCTCATTGTTCGTGGTTTGCTTTGAGCGTTTCCTGGGAGATCAGTATTAGATTCCGATGCACTACTGCGGCTTTACTCTATCCCTTGGACGTTCACATTGACGATGAAACACTGAAATTGCGTCGGGATTTAATGCAAAAGGCACAATGCCGACATAAGTACAAGAAGAGTAAATCCTCTCATTGTTTGTCGTTTGCTTTGAGCGTTTCCTGGAAGATCAGTACTAGATTCCGATGCACTATTGCAGCATAACTCTATCCCATGGACCATAACATTGAGGATGAAAGACAGAAATTGCGTTGGGATTTAATACAAAAAACCACAATCTCGACTTAAGTACACGAAGAGTAAATATTCTTTTTGTTTATGGTTGTCTTTTAGCGATGTCTGGGAGATCAGTATTAGATTCCGATGCACTACTGCAGCTTTACTCTATCCCTTGGACCTTCACATTGACGATGAAACACAGAAACTGCGTCGGGATTTAACATAAAATGCACAAAGCCGACTTAAGTACAAGAAGAGTAAATCTTCTCATTGCTCGTGGTTTGCTTTGAGCGTTTCCTGGGAGATCGGTATTAGATTCCGATGCACTACTGCAGGTTTACTCAATCCCTTTGACCTACTCTTTGACGATGACGCACAGAAACTTCTTCGGTATTTAATACAAATGGCACAATGCCGACATAAGAACAAGAAGAGTAAATCTTCTCATTCTTTGTGGTTTGCTTTGAGCGTTACCTGAGAGATCAGAATAAGATTCCGATGCACTACAGCAGCTTTACTCTATCCCTTGCACCTTCACATTGACGATGAAACACAGAAATTGCGTTGGTATTTAATACAAACGGCACAATGCCGACATAAGTACAAGCAGAGTAAATCGGCTCATTGTTTGTGGTTTGCTTTGTGCCTTTCCTGGGAGATCAGTATTATATTCCGATGCACTACTGCAGCTTTACTCTATACCTAGGCCTTCACATTGACGATGAAACACAGAGATAGCGTCGGCATTTAATACAAAAGGCAGAATGCCGTTTTAAATTCAAGAAGAGTAAATCTTCTCATTGTTTGTGGTTTGATTTGAGCGTTTCCTGGGAGATCAGTATTAGTTTCCGATGCACCATTGCAGCATTACTCTATCCCTTGGACCTTCACATTGACGTGGAAACACAGAAATTGCGTCCCGATGTAATACAAATGGCACAATGCCGACATAAGTACAGGAAGGGTAAATCTCCTCTTTGTTTGTGGTTTGCTTTGAGCGATTCCTTGGAGATCAGTATTAGATTCTGATGCACCACTGCAGCTTTACTCTATCCCTTGGACCTTCAGATTGACAATGAAATACAGAAATTGCGTCAGGATTTAAAAAAAAGGCACAATGTTGACTTAAGTACAAGGAGAGTATACCTTCGCATTGTTTGTGATTTGCTTTGAGTGTTTCCTGGGAGATCAGTGTTAGATTCCGATGCACGACTGCAGCTTTACTCTATCCCTTGGACCTTCACATTGACGATGAAACACAGAAATTGCGTCGAGATTTAATGCAAAAGGCGCAGTCCAACTTAAGTACAAGAAGAGTTAATCTACTCATTGTTTCTGGTTTGCTTTGAGCGTTTCCTGGGAGATCAGAATTAGATTCAGATGCACTACTGCGGCTTTACTCTATCCCTTGCACCTTCACATTGACGATGAAACACAGAAATTGCGTCGGGATTTAATACAAAAGGCACAATGCCGACATAAGTACAAGAAGAGTAAAGATTATTTTGTTTGTGGTTTACTTTGAGTGTTTCCTGGGAGTTTAGTTCTAGACTCGGATGCACTAGTGCAGCTTTACTCCATCCCTTGGATTTTCACATTGACGATGGAACACAGAAACTACGTTGGGATTTAGAACAGAAGGCACAATGCTGACTTAAGTACAAGAAGAGTAAATCTTCTCATTGTTTGTGGTTTGCTCTGAGCGTTTCCTGGGAGATCAGTTATAGACTCCGATGCACTACTGCAGCGTTACTCTATCCCTTTCACCTTCACATTGACGATCAAACAGAGAATGTAATACAAAAGACACAATGCCGACTGAAGTAGAAGAAGAATAATTCTTCTCATTGTTTGTGGTTTGCATTGAGCTTTTCCTGGGAGATCAGGATTAGTTTCCGATGCACTACTGCAGCGTTACTCTGTCCCTTGGACCTTCACATTGACGATGAAACACAGAAATTGCGTCGCGATTTAATACAAAAGGCACTATGCATACTTCAGTACAAGAAGAGTAAATATTTTAATTGAATGTGGTTTGATTTGAGCGTTTCCTGGGAGATCAGTATTTGGTTCCGATGCTCTACTGCAGCTTTACTCTATCCCTTGGACCTCTACATTGACGATGAAACTTAGAACTTACGTCGGGATTTAATACAAAAGGCTCAATGCCGACATTAGTACAAGAAGAGTAAATCTTCTCATTGTTAGTGGTTTGCCTTGAGCGTTTCCTTGGACATCCTTATTAGATTCCGATGCACTACTGCAGCTTTACTCTATCCCTTGGACCTTCACATTGAGGATGGAACACAGAAATTGCGTTGGGATTTAAAACAGAAGGCATAATGGTGACTTAAGTACAAGAAGAGTAAATTTTCTCATTGTTTGTGGTTTGCACTGAGCGGTTCCTGGGAGATCAGTACTAGATTCCAGTGCACTACTGCAGCTTTAATCTATCCGTTGGACCTTCACATTGACGATGAAACACAGAAATATGCGTCAGGATTTAACGCAATAGGCACAAGGAGGACTGAACTACATATAGAGTCAATCTTCTCATGGTTTGAGGTTTGCGGTGAGCGTTTCCTGGGAGATCAGCGTCAGATTCCAATGCACTACCGCAGCTATACTCAATCCCTTGAGCCTACACATTGACGATGAATCCCAGAAATTGCGTCGGGATTTAATACAAAAGGCACAATGCCAACTTAAATACAAGAAGACTAAATCTTCTAATAGTTTGTGGTTTGCTTTTAGCGTCTCCTGGGGGATCAGTATTAGAATCCGATGCACTACTGCCGCATTACTCTATCCCTTGGACTTTCGCATTGACGAATGAACATAGAAATTGCGTCAGGATTTAATACAAAAGGCACAATGCATACTTAAGTACAAGAAGAGTAAATATTTTCATTGAATGTTGTTTGATTTGAGCGTGTCCTGGGAGATCAGTATTTGGTTCCGATGCACTACTGCAGCTTTACTCCATCCCTTGGACCGTCACATTGACGATGAAACTTAGAACTTACGTTGGAATTTAATACAAAAGGCACAATGCCGACTTAAGTACAAGAAGAGTAAATCTTCTCATTGTTCGTGGTTTGCTTCGAGCGTTTACTTGGTGTTCTGTACTAGATTCCGATGCACTACTGCAGCTTTACTCAGTACCTTGGACGTTCACATTGACGATGAAACACAGAAATTGCGTCGGGATTTTATGCAAAAGGCACAATGTCGATTTAAGTACAAAAAGAGTAAATATTATTTTGTTTGTGCTTTACTTTGAGCGTTTCCTGGGAGATCAGTATTAGACTCGGATGCACTAGTGCAGCTTTACTCTATCCCTTGGACCTTCACAATGACGATGCAACACAGAAATGGCGTCGGGATGTAATACTAAAGGCACAATGCCGACATAAGTACAAGAAGAAGAAATCTTCTCATTGTTTGTGGTTTGCTCTGAGCGTTTCCTGGGAAATCAGTACTAGATTCCATTGCACTACTGCAGCTTTAATCTTTCACTTGGACCTTCACATTGACGATGAAACACACAAATATGCGTCGGGAGATAACGCAAAAGGCACAAGGACGACTGAAGTACAAATTGAATCAATTTTCTCACTGTCTGAGGTTTGCGTTGAGCGTTTCCTTGGATATCAGCATTAGATTCCGATGCACTACCGCAGCTATACTCAATCCCTTGAACCTTCACTTTGGCGATGAATCTCAGAATTTGCGGCGGGATTTAATACAAAAGACACAATGCCAACTTAAGTACAAGTAGAGTAAATCTTCTAATAGTTTGTGGTTTGCTTTTAGCGTTTCCTGGGGGATCAGTATTAGATTCCGATGCACTACTGCAGCATTACTCTATCCCACGGACCTTCGAATTGACGAAAAAACATAGAAATTGCGTCGGGATTTAATACAAAATGCACAATGCCGACTTAAGTACAAGAAGAGTAAATCTTCTGATTGTTTGAGGTTTGCTTTGAGCGTTTACTGGGAGATCAGTATTAGATACCGATGCACTACTGCAGCCTTACTCTATCCCTTGGACCTTCACATTGACGATGAAACACAGAAATTGCCTCGGGATTTAATACAAAAGGCACAATTACGAATTAAGTACGAAAAGAAACAATCTTCTCATTGTTTGTGGTTTGCTTTGAGCGTTTCCTGGGAGATTAGTATTAGTTTCCGATGCACTACTGCAGCGTTACTCTATCCCTTGGACCTTCAAATTGACGATGAAACACAGAAATTGCGCCGGGATTTAATACGAAAGGCACAATGCCGACTTAAGTACAAGAAGAGTAAATATTTTCATTGAATGTGGTTTGATTTGAGCGTTTCCTGGGAGTTCAGTATTTCGTTCCGATGCACTACTGCAGCTTTACTCTATCCCTTGGACCTTCACATTGACGATGAAACTTAGAACTTACGTCGGGATTTAATACAAAAGGCACAATGCCGACATAAGTACAAGAAGAGTAAATCTTCTCATTGTTCGTGGTTTACTTCGAGCGTTTCCTGGGAGATCAGTACTAGATTCCAGTGCACTACTGCAGCTTTAATCTATCCCTTGGACCTTCACATTGACGATGAAATACAGAAAGATGCGTCGGGAATTAACGCAAACGGCACAAGGAGGAATGAACTACATATAGAGTCAATCTTCTCATTGGTTGAGGTTTGCGTTGAGCGTTTCCTGGGAGATCAGCGTTAGATTCCAATGCACTAGCGCAGCTATACTCAATCCCTTAAGCCTACAAATTGACGATGAATCCCAGAAATTGCGTCGGGATTTAATACAAAAGGCACAGTGCCAACTTAAGTACAAGAAGAGTAAATCTTCTAATAGTTTGTGGTTTGCTTTTAGCGTTTCCTGGGGGATCAGTATTAGAATCCGATGAACTACTGCAGCACTACTCTATCCCTTGGACCTTCGCATTGACGAAAAAACATAAAAATTGCGTCAGGATTAAATACAAAAGGCACAATGCCGACTTAAGTACAAGAAGAGTAAATCTTCTGATTGTTTGTTGTTTGCTTTGAGCGTTTCCTGGGAGATCGGTATTACATTCCGATGCACTACTGCAGCATTACTCTATCCCTTGGACCTTCACATTGACGTTGAAACACAGAAATTGCGTCGGGAATTAACCCAATAGTCACAATGCCGACTTTTTACAGAAGACTAAATCTTCTCATTGTTTGTGGTTTCCTTTGAGCGCTTCCTGGGAGATAAGTACTAGATTCTGAAGCATTACTGCAGCTTTACTCTATCCCATGGACCTTCACATTGACGATGAAAGACAGAAATTGCGTCGGGATTTAATACAAAAGGCTCGATGTTGACATTAGTACAAGAAGAGTAAATCTTCTCATTGTTAGTGGTTTGCTTTGAGCTTTTCCTTGGACATCAGTATTAGATTCCGATGCACTACTGCAGCTTTACTCTGTCCCTTGGACCTTCACATTGATGATGAAACACAGAAATTGCGTCGGGAATTAAGACAGAATGCACAATGGTGACTTAAGTACAAGAAGAGTAAATCTTCTCATTGTTTGTGGTTTGCTTTGAGCGTTTCCTGGTAAATCAGTATTAGATTCCGATGCACTACTGCAGCTTTAATCTATCCCTTGGACCTTCACATTGACGATGAAACACAGAAATTGCGTCGGGATATAATGCAAAAGGCACAATGCTAACTTAAGTTCAAGAAGAGTAAACTTTCTCATTGTTTCTGGTTTGCTTTGAGCGTATCCTGGGAGATCAGTATTAGATTCCGGTGCACTACTGCAGCTTTACTAGATCAATTGGGCCCTCACATTGACGATGAAACACAGAAATTGCGTCGGGATGTAATGCAAAAGGCACATTGCCAACTTAAGTACAAGAAGAGTAAATCTTCTCATTGTTTATGGTTTGCTTTGAGCGTTTCCTGGGAGATAAGTATTAGATTACGATGCACTACTGCAGATTTCTTAATCTCTAGGACCCTCACACTGACGATGAAACACAGAAATTGCGTCGGGATTTAATACAAAAGGTACAATGCCGACTTAAGTACAAGAAGAGTAATTCTTCTCATTGTTTGTAGTTTGCATTGAGCGTTTCCTGGGAGATCAGTATTAGTTTCCAATCCACTACTGCAGCGTTACTCTATCCCTTGGACCTTCACATTGACGATGAAACACAGAAATTGCGTCGCGATTTAATACAAAAGGCACAATGCATACTTAAGTACAAGAAGAGTAAATATTTTCATTGAATGTGGTTTGATTTGAGCGTTTCCTGGGAGATCAATATTTGGTTCTGATGCACTACTGCAGCTTTACACTATCCCTTGGACCTTCACATTGACGATGAAACTTAGAACTTACGTCGGGATTTAATACAAAAGGGACAATGCCGACTTAAGTACAAGAAGAGTAAATCTTCTCATTGTTCGTGGTTTGCTTCGAGCGTTTCCTTGGAGATCAGTACTAGATTCCGATGCACTACTGCAGCTTTATTCTATACCTTGGACGTTCACATTGACGATGAAACACAGAAATTGCGGCGGGATTTTATGCTAAAGGCACAATGGCAACTTAAGTACAAGAAGAGTAAATCTTCTAATAGTTTGTGGTTTGCTTTTAGCATTTCCTGGGAGATCAGTATTAGATTCCGATGCACTACTGGAGCATTACTCTATCCCTTGGACCTTCACATTGACAATGAGACACAGAAATTGCGTCGGGATTTAATACAAAAGGCACAATGCCGACTTAAGTACAGAAGACTAAATCTTCTCATTGTTTGTTGTTTGGTTTGGGCGTTTCCCGGGACATCAGTATTAGATTCCGATGCACCTCTGCACCTTCACTCCATCCTTTGGACCTTCTCCTTCACGATGAAACAGTGAAATTGCGTCGGGATTTAATACAAAATGCGCAATAATGACTTAAGTACAAGAAGAGTCAATCTTCTCATTGTATGTGGTTTACTTTGAGCGCATCCTGGGAGATAAGTACTTGATTCCGAAGCACTACTGCATCTTTACTCCATCCCATGGACCTTCTCATTGACGATGAAAGACAGAAATTGCGTCGGGATTTAATACAAAAGTCTCAATGCCGACATTAGTACAAGAAGAGTAAATCTTCTCATTGTTAGTGGTTTGCTTAGAGCGTTTCCTTGAACATTAGTATTAGATTCCGATGCACTCCTGCACCTTTACTCTATCCCTTGGACCTTCACATTGACCATGAAACACAGAAATTGCGTCGGGATTTAAAACAGAAGGCACAATTTTGACTGAAGTACAAGAAGTGTAAATCTTCTCATTGTTTGTCGTTTGCTTTGAGCGTTTCCTGGGAGATCAGTATTAGATTCCGATGCACTACTGCAACTTTACTCTATCCCTTGGGCCTTCACATTGACGATGAAACACAGAAATTGCGTCGGGAGGTGATACAAAAGGCACAATGGCGACTTATGTACAACACGAGTAAATCTTCTCATTGTTCGTGGTTTGCTTTGCGCGTTTCCTGGGAGATCAGTACTAGATTCCGATGCACTACTGCAGCTTTACTCTATCCCATGGACCTTCACATTGACAATGAAAGACAGAAATTGCGTCGGGATTTAACACAAAAGGCACAATGTCGACTTAAGTTCACGAATAGTAAATATTAATTTAGTTTGTGGTTTGCTTAGAGCGTTTTCTGGGAGATCAGTATTAGATTCCGATGCACTACTGCAGCTTTACTCTATCCCTTGGACCTTCACATTGACGATGAAACACAGAAATTGCCTCGGGATTTAATACAAAAGGCACAATTGCGACTTAAGTTCGAAACGAATCAATCTTCTCATTGTTTGTGGTTTGCTTTGAGCGTTTCCTGGCAGATCAGTATTTGTTTCCGATGCACTACTGCAGCGTTACTCTTTCCCTTGTACCTTCAAATTGACGACGAAACACAGAAATTGCGTCGGGATTCAATACGAAGGGCACAATGTCGGCTTAAGTACAAGAAGAGTAAATATTTTCATTGAATGTGGTTTGATTTGAGCGTTTCCTGGGAGATCAGTATTTGGTTCCGATGCACTACTGCAGCTTTACTCTATACCTTGGACGTTCACATTGACGATGAAACACAGAAATTGCGTCGGGATTTTATACAAAAGGCACAATGTCGACTTATGTCCAAATAGAGTAAATATTATTTTGTTTGTGGTTTACTTTGAGCGTTTCCTGGGAGATAAGTATTAGACTCGGATGCACTAGTGCAGCTTTACTCTATCCCTTGGACCTTCACATTGACGATGAAACACAGAGATTGAGTCGGTAATTAATATAAAAGGCAAAATGCCGAATTAAGTGCTAGAAGAGTAAATCTTCTCATTGTTTCTGGTTTGCTTTGAGCGTTTCCTGGGAGATCAGTATTAGAATCCGATGCACTACTGCAGCTTTACTCTATCCCTTGGACCTTCACATTGACGATGAAACACAGAAATCGCGTAGGAATTAACCCAAAAGGCACAATGCCACCTTAAGTACAGAAGACTAAATCTTCTCATTGTTAGTGGTTTGGTTTGAGCGTTTCTTGGGACATAAGTATTAGATTCCGATGCACTTCTGCAGCCTCACTCTATCCTTTGGACCTTCTCCTTGACGATGAAACAAAGAAATTGTGTCGGGATTTAATACAAAATGCACAATGTTGACTTAAGTACAAGAAGAGTCAATCTTCTCATTGTTTGTGGTTTCTTTCAGCGCTTCCTGGGAGATAAGTACTAGATTCCGAAGCACTACTGCAGTTTTACTCTATCCATAGGACCTTCACATTGTCGATGAATTACAGAAATGGCGTCGGGATTTAGTAGAAAAGGCACAATGCCGAATTAAGTACTAGAAGAGTAAATCTTCTAATTGTTTCTGGTTTGCTTTTAGCGTTTCCTGGGAGATCAGTATTAGATTCCGATGCACTACTGCAGCTTTAATCTATCCTTTGGACCTTCACATTGACGGTGAAACACAGAAATTGCGTCGGGATTTAATACAAAAGGTACAATGCCGACTTAAGTACAAGATGTTTAAATCTTCTCATTGTTTGTCGTTTGTTTTGAGCGTTTCCTGGGAGATCAGTATTAGATTCCGATGCACAACTGCAGCTCTACTCTATCCCTTGGACCTTCACATTGACAATGAAACACAGAAATTGCGTCGGGATTTAATACAAAAGGCGCAATGGCAACTTAAGTACAAGAGGAGTAAATCTTCTGATTGTTCGTGGTTGGCTTTGCGCGTTTCCTGGGAGATCAGTACTAGATTCCGATGCACTACTGCAGCTTTACTCTATCCCATGGACCTTCAAATTGACGATGAAAGACAGAAATTGCGTCGGGATTTAATACAAAAGGCACAATGTCGACTTAAGTACACGAAGAGTATATATCCATTATGTTTGTGGTTTGCTTAAAGCGTTTTCTGGGAGAACAGTATTAGATTCCGATGCTCTACTGCAGCTTTACTCTATCCCTTGGCCCTTCACATTGACGATGAAACACAGAAATTGCCTCGGGATTTAATACAAAAGGCACAATTACGACTTAAGTACGAAAAGAATCAATCTTCTCATTGTTTGTGGTTTGCTTTGAGCGTTTCCTGGGAGATCAGTATTAGTTTCCGAAGCACTACTGCAGCGTTACTCTATCCCTTGGACCTTCAAATTGACGATGAAACACAAAAATTGCGTCGGGATTTAATACGAAAGGCACAATGCCGACTTAAGTACAAGAAGAGTAAATATTTTCATTGAATGTGGTGTGATTTGAGCGTTTCCTGGGAGATCAGAATTTGGTTCCGATGCACTACTGCAGCTTTACTCTATCCCATATACATGCACGTTGACGATGAAACTTAGAACATACGTCGGGATTTAATACAAAAGGCACAATGCCGACATAAGTACAGGAGGAGTAAATCTTCTCATTGTTCGTGGTTTACTTCGAGCGTTTCCTGGGAGATCAGAACTAGATTCCGATGCACTAGTGCAGCTTTACTCTATCCCTTGGACCTCCACATTGACGATGAATCACAGAGATTGAGTCGGTATTTAATATAAAAGGCAAAATGCCGAATTAAGTACTAGAAGAGTAAATCTTCCCATTGTTTCTGGTTTGCTTTGAGCGTTTCCTGGGAGATCGGTATTAGATTCCGATGCACTACTGCAGCTTTACTCTATCTCTCGGACCTTCACATTGACGATGAAACACAGAAATTGCGTCGGAATTAACCCAAAAGGCACAATGCCACCTTAAGTACAGAAGACTAAATCTTTTCATTGTTAGTGGTTTGGTTTGAGCGTTTCTTGGGACATCAGTATTAGATTCCGATGCACTTCTGCAGCTTCACTCTATCCTTTGGACCTTCTCCTTGACGATGAAACAGAGAAATTGTGTCGGGATTTAATACAAAATGCACAATGTTGACTTAAGTACAAGAAGAGTCAATCTTCTCATTGTTTGTGGTTCCTGTGAGCGCTCCCTGGGATATCAGTACTAGATTCCAAAGCACTACTGCAGCTTTACTCTATCCTTGGACCTTCACATTGACGATGAAACACAGACATTAATTCGGGATTTAATACAAAAGGCACAATGCCGACTTAAGTACAAAAAGTATGAATCTTCCCATTGTTTGTGGTTTGCTTTGAGTTTTTCCTGGGAGATCAGTACTAAATTCCGATGCACTCTGCAGCTTTACCCTATCCCTTGTACCTTCAAATTGACGATGAAACTCAGAAATTGCGTCGGGATTTAATACAAAAGGCACAATGCCGTCTTAAGTACAAGAAGAGTAATTCTTCTAATTTTTTGTGGTTTGCTTTGAGCGTTTCCTGGGAGATCAGTATTAGTTTCCGATGCACTACTGCAGCGCTACTCTATCCCTTGGACCTTCACATTGACGATGAAACACAGAAATTGCGTCGGGATTTAATACAAAAGGCACATTGCTGACTTAAGTGCAAGAAGAGTAAATCTTCTCATTGTTCGTGGTATGCTTCGAGGGTGTCCTGGGAGATCGGTACTAGACTCCGATGCACTACTGCAGCTTTACTCTATCCCTTGGACCTTCACATTGACGATGAATACAGAAATTGCGTCGGGATTTTATACAAAAGGCACAATGTCGACTTAAGTACAAGAAGAGTAAATATATTTTTTTCTGTGGTTTACTTTGAGTGTTTCCTGGGAGTTTAGAATTAGACTCGGATTCACTAGTGCAGCTTTACTCTATCCCTTGGACCTTCGCATTGACGATGAAACACAGAGATTGAGTCGGAATTTAATAAAAAAGGCAAAATGCCGAATTAAGTACCAGAAGAGTAAATCTTATCATTGTTCGTGGTTTGCTTAGAGCGTATCCTGGGAGATCAGCATTAGATTCCGATGCACTACTGCAGCTTTCCTCTATCCCTAGGGCCTTCACATTGACGATGAAACACAGAGATTGCGTCGGGATATAATACAAAAGGCACAATGCCGAAAAAGTTCAAGAAGAGTAATCTTTCTCATTGTTTCTGGTTTTTTTTGTGCGTTCCTGGGAGAACAGTATTAGATTCCGATGCACTACTGCAGCTTTACTCTATCCCTCGGACGTTCACATTGACGATCAAACACAGAATTTGCGTCGGATTGTAATACAAAAGACACAATGCCGACTGAACTACAAGAAGAGTAAATATTCATTTTGTTTGTGGTTTGCTTTGAGCGTTTTCAGGGATATCAGTATTAGATATCAATGCACTACTGAGGCTTTACTCTATCCCTTGGACCCCTACATTCACGATGGAACACAGAAATTGCGTCGGGATATAAAACAAAAGCCAGTATGCCGACTTAAATACAAGAAGAGTGTATCTTCTTATTGTTTGTTGTTTGCTTTGAGCGTTTCCATGGACATCAGTATTAAATTCCGATGCACTACTGCAGCATTACTCAATAACTTGGACATTCACATCGCCGATAAAACACAGAATTTGCGTCGGAATGTAATAGAAAAGACTCAATGCCGACTGAAGTACAAGAAGAGTAAATCTTGTCATTGTTAGAGGTTTGCTTTGAGCGTTTCCTGGGAGATCAGTATTAGATATCGATGCACTACTGAGGCTTTACTCTATCCCTTGGACCTTCACATTGAAGATGAAACGCAGAAATTGCGTCGGGATTTTATACAAAAGGCACAAAGTCGACTTAAGTACAAGAAGAGTAAATATTTTTTTGTTTGTGGTTTACTTTGAGAGTTTCCTGGGAGTTTAGTATTAGACTCGGAAGCACTAGTGCAGCAATACTCCATCCCTTGGACTTTCACATTCACGATGAGATACAGAGATTGAGTCGGGATTTAATAAAAAAGGCAAAATGCCGAATTAAGTACTAGAAGAATAAATCATCTCATTGTTCGTGGTTTGCTTTGAGCGTTTCCTGGGAGATCAGCGTTAGTTTCCGATGCACTACTGCAGCTTTAATCTATCCCTAGGACCTTCACATAGACGATGAAACACAGAGATTGCGTCGGGATATAATACAAAAGGCACAATGCCGACTTAATTTAAAGAAGAGTAAACTTTCTCATTGTTTCTGGTTTGCTTTGAGCGTTTCCAGGGGGATCAGTATTAGATTCCGATGCACTAGTGCAGCTTTACTCTATCCCTTGGACCTTCACATTGACGATGAAACACAGAGATTGAGTCGGTAATTAATATAAAAGGCAAAATGCCGAATTAAGTACTAGAAGAGTAAATCTTCTCATTGTTTCTGGTTTGCTTTGAGCGTTTCCTGGGAGATCAGTATTAGATTCCGATGCACTACTGCAGCTTTACTCTATCCCTTGGACCTTCACATTGACGATGAAACACAGAAATTGCGTAGGAATTAACCCAAAAGGCACAATGCCACCTTAAGTACAGAAGACTAAATCTTCTCATTGTTAGTGGTTTGGTTTGAGCGTTTCTTGGGACATAAGTATTAGATTCCGATGCACTTCTGCAGCCTCACTCTATCCTTTGGACCTTCTCCTTGACGATGAAACAAAGAAATTGTGTCGGGATTTAATACAAAATGCACAATGTTGACTTAAGTACAAGAAGAGTCAATCTTCTCATTGTTTGTGGTTTCTTTCAGCGCTTCCTGGGAGATAAGTACTAGATTCCGAAGCACTACTGCAGTTTTACTCTATCCATAGGACCTTCACATTGTCGATGAATTACAGAAATGGCGGTGGGGTTTTAGTAGAAAAGGCACAGTGCCGAATTAAGTACTAGAAGAGTAAATCTTCTCATTGTTTCTGGTTTGCTTTGAGCGTTTCCTGGGAGATCAGTATTAGATTCCGATGCACTACTGCAGCTTTAATCTATTCTTTGGACCTTCACATTGACGGTGAAACACAGAAATTGCGTCGGGATTTAATACAAAAGGCACAATGGCAACATAAGTACAAGAAGAGTAAATCTTCTGATTGTTCGTGGTTTGCTTTGCGCGTTTCCTGGGAGACCAGTAGTAGATTCCGATGCACTACTGCAGCTTTACTCTATCCCATGGACCTTCACATTGACGATGAAAGACAGAAATTGCGTCGGGATTTAATACAAAAGGCACAATGTCAACTTAAGTACACGAAGAGTAAATATCCATTATGTTTGTGGTTTGCTTAAAGCGTTTTCTGGGAGATCAGTATTAGATTCCGATGCACTACTGCAGCTTTACTCTATCCCTTGGCCCTTCACATTGACGATGAAACACAGAAATTGCCTCGGGATTTAATACAAAAGGCACAATTACGACTTAAGTACGAAAAGAATCAATCTTCTCATTGTTTGTGGTTTGCTTTGAGCGTTTCCTGGGTGATCAGTATTAGTCTCCGATGCACTACTGCAGCGTTACTCTATCCCTTGGACCTTCAAATTGACGATGAAACACAGAAATTGCGTCGGGATTTAATACGAAAGGCACAATGCCGACTTAAGTACAAGAAGAGTAAATATTTTCATTGAATGTGGTGTGATTTGAGCGTTTCCTGGGAGATCAGAATTAGGTTCCGATGCACTACTGCAGCTTTACTCTATCCCTTATACCTGCACATTGACGATGAAACTTAGAACATACGACGGTATTTAATACAAAAGGCACAATGCCAACATAAGTACAGGAGGAGTAAAACTTCTCATTGTTCGTGGTTTACTTCGAGCGTTTCCTGGGAGATCAGAACTAGATTCCGATGCACTACTGCAGCTTTACTCTATACCTTGGACGTTCACATTGACGATGAAACACAGAAATTTCGTTGGAATTTAATACAAAAGGCACATGCCGTCTTAAGTACAAGAAGAGTAATTTTTCTTATTGTTTGTGGTTTGCTTTGAACTTTCCTTGGAAGATCAGTACTAGATTCCGATGCACTACTGCAGCTTTACTCTATCCCTTGGACCTTCACATTGACGATGAAACACAGACATTGATTCGGGATTTAATACAAAAGGCACAATGCCGACTTAAGTACAAAAAGTATCAATCTTCCCATTGTTTGTGGTTTGCTTTGAGCGTTTCCTGGGAGATCAGTATTACATTCCGATGCACTCTGCAGCTTTACTCTATCCCTTGTACCTTCAAATTGACGATGAAACTCAGAAATTGCGTCGGGATTTAATACAAAAGGCACAATGCCGACTTAAGTACAAGAAGAGTAATTCTTCTAATTTTTTGTGGTTTGCTTTGAGCGTTTCCTGGGAGATCAGTATTAGTTTCCGATGCACTACTGCAGCGCTACTCTATCCCTTGGACCTTCACATTGACGATGAAACACAGAAATTGCGTCGGGATTTAATACAAAAGGCACAATGCTGACTTAAGTGCAAGAAGAGTAAATTTTCTCATTGTTCGTGGTATGCTTCGAGGGTGTCCTGGGAGATCGGTACTAGACTCCGATGCACTACTGCAGCTTTACTCTAACCCATGGACCTTCACATTGACGATGAAACACAGAAATTGCCTCGGGATTTAATACAAAAGGCACAATTACGACTTAAGTACGAGAAGAATCAATCTTCTCATTGTTTGTGGTTTGCTTTGAGCGTTTCCTGGGAGATCAGTATTAGTTTCCGATGCACTACTGCAGCGTCACTCTATCCCTTGAACCTTCAAATTGACGATGAAACACAGATATTGCGTCGGGATTTAATACGAAATGCACAATGCCGACTTAAGTACAAGATGAGTAAATATTTTCATTGAATGTGTTGTGATTTGAGCGTTTCCTGGGAGATCAGAATTTGGTTCCGATGCACTACTGCAGCTTTACTCTATCCCTTATACCTGCACATTGACGATGAAACTTAGAACATACGTCGGGATTTAATACAAAAGGCACAATGCCGACATAAGTACAGGAGGAGTAAATCTTCTCATTGTTCGTGGTTTACTTCGAGCGTTTCCTGGGAGACCAGAACTAGATTCCGATGCACTACTGCAGCTTTACTCTATACCTTGGACGTTCACATTGACGATGAAACACAGAAATTGCGTCGGGATTTTATACAAAATGCACAATGTTGACTTAAGTACAAAAAGAGTATATATTATATTCTTTGTGGTTTACTTTGAACGTTTCCTGGGAGATACGTATTGGACTCGGATGCACTAGTGCAGCTTTACTCTATCCCTTGGAACTCCACAATGACGATGAATCACAGAGATTGAGTCGGTATTTAATATAAAAGGCAAAATGCCGAATTAAGTGTTAGAAGAGTAAATCTTCCCATTGTTTCTGGTTTGCTTTGAGCGTTTCCTGGGAGATCGGTATTAGATTCCGATGCACTACTGCAGCTTTACTCTATCCCTTGGACCTTCACATTGACGATGAAACACAGACATTGCGTCGGAATTAACCCAAAAGGCACAATGCCACCTAAGTACAGAAGACTAAATCTTCTCATTGTTAGTGGTTTGGTTTGAGCGTTTCTTGGGACATCAGTATTAGATTCGGATGCACTTCTGCAGCTTCACTCTATCCTTTGGACCTTCTCCTTGACGATGAAACAGACAAATTGTGTCGGGATTTAATACAAAATGCACAATGTTGACTTAAGTACAAGAAGAGTCAATCATCTCATTGTTTGTGGTTCCTGTGAGCGCTCCCTGGGATATCAGTACTAGATTCCAAAGCACTACTGCAGCTTTACTCTATCCCTTGGCCCTTCACATTGACAATGAAACACAGAAATTGCGTCGGGAATTAAAACAAAAGCCACAATGCCGACTTAAATACAAGAAGAGTATATCCTCTTATTGTTTGTTGTTTGCTTTGAGCGTTTCCTTGGTCATCAGTATTAGATTCCGATGCACTACTGCAGCTTTACTCAATCCCTTGGACCTTCACATTGACGATCAAACACAGAATTTGCGTCGGAATGTAATACGAAAGACAATATGCCAACTGAAGTACAAGAAGAGTAAATCTCCTCATTGTTTGTGGTTTGCTTTGAGCGTTTCCTGGGAGGTCAGTATTAGATTCCGATGCACTACTGAGGCTTTACTCTATCCCTTAGACCTTCACATTGACGATGAAACACAGAAATTGCATCGGAATTTAATACAAAAGGCACAATGCCGACTTAAGTACAAGAAGAGTAATTCTTCTTATTGTTTGTGGTTTGCTTTGAACTTTCCTTGGAAGATCAGTACTAGATTCCGATGCACTACTGCAGCGCTACTCTATCCCTTGGACCTTCACATTGACGATGAAATACAGAAATTGCGTCGGGATTTAATACAAAAGGCACAATGCTGACTTAAGTGCTAGAAGAGTAAATTTTCTCATTGTTCGTGGTATGCTTCGAGGGTGTCCTGGGAGATCGGTACTAGACTCCGATGCACTACTGCAGCTTTACTCTATCCCTTGGACCTTCACATTGACGATGAAACACAGAAATTGCGTCGGGATTTTATACAAAAGGCACAATGTCGACTTAAGTACAAGAAGAGTAAATATATTTTTTTCTGTGGTTTACTTTGAGTGTTTCCTGGGAGTTTAGAATTAGACTCGGATTCACTAGTGCAGCTTTACTCTATCCCTTGGACCTTCGCATTGACGATGAAACACAGAGATTGAGTCGGAATTTAATAAAAAAGGCAAAATGCCGAATTAAGTACTAGAAGAGTAAATCTTATCATTGTTCGTGGTTTGCTTTGAGCGTATCCTGGGAGATCAGCATTAGATTCCGATGCACTACTGCAGCTTTACTCTATCCCTAGGCCCTTCACATTGACGATGAAACACAGAGATTGTGACGGGATATAATACAAAAGGCACAATGCCGACTTAAGTTCAAGAAGAGTAATCTTTCTCATTGTTTCTGGTTTTTTTTGAGCGTTCCTGGGAGAACAGTATTAGATTCCGATGCACTACTGTAGCTTTACTCAATCCCTCGGAGCTTCACATTGAAGATCAAACACAGAATTTGCGTCGGATTGTAATACAAATAACACAATGCCGACTGAACTACAAGAAGAGTAAATATTCATTTTGTTTGTGGTTTGCTTTGAGCGTTTTCTGGGATATCAGTATTAGATATCTATGCACTACGGAGGCTTTACTCTATCCCTTGGACCCCTACATTGACGATGGAACACAGAAATTGCGTCGGGATTTAAAACAAAAGACAGTATGCCGACTTAAATACAAGAAGAGTGTATGTTCTTATTGTTTGTTGTTTGCTTTGAGCGTTTCCATGGACATCAGTATTAAATTCCGATGCACTACTGCAGCATTACTCAATAACTTGGACCTTCACATTGCCGATGAAACACAGAATTTGCGTCGGAATGTAATACAAAAGACTCAATGCCGACTGAAGTACAAGAAGAGTAAATCTTGTCATTGTTAGAGGTTTGCTTTGAGCGTTTCCTGGGAGATCAGTATTAGATATCGATGCACTACTGAGGCTTTACTCTATCCCTTGGACCTTCACATTGAAGATGAAACGCAGAAATTGCGTCGGGATTTTATACAAAAGGCACAAAGTCGACTTAAGTACAAGAAGAGTAAATATTTTTTTGTTTGTGGTTTACTTTGAGAGTTCCTGGGAGTTTAGTATTAGACTCGGAAGCACTAGTGCAGCAATATTCCATCCCTTGGACTTTCACATTCACGATGAGATACAGAGATTGAGTCGGGATTTAATAAAAAAGGCAAAATGCCGAATTAAGAACTAGAAGAATAAATCATCTCATTGTTCGTGGTTTGCTTTGAGCGTTTCCTGGGAGATCAGCGTTAGTTTCCGATGCACTACTGCAGCTTTAATCTATCCCTAGGACCTTCACATAGACGATGAAACACAGAGATTGCGTCGGGATATAATACAAAAGGCACAATGCCGACTTAAGTTAAAGAAGAGTAAACTTTCTCATTGTTTCTGGTTTGCTTTGAGCGTTTCCTGGGAGATCAGTATTAGATTCCGATGCACTACTGCTCCTTTACTCTATCCCTTGGACCTTCACATTGACGATGAAACACAGAAATTGCGTCGGGGTGTAATACAAAAGGCACAATGCCGACTTAAGTACAAGTAGAGTAAATCTTCTCATTGTTTGTGGTTTGCTTTGAGCGTTTCCTGGGAGATGAGTATTAGATTACGATGCACTGCTGCAGCTTTTCTCTATCCCTTGGACGCTCACACTGACGATGAAACACAAAAATTGCGTCGGGAATTAACCCAAATAGCACAATGCAGACTTAAGTACAAGAAGGCTAAATCTTCTCATTGTTTGTGGTTTGGTTTGGGCGTCTCCTGGGACATCAGTATTAGATTCTGATCCATTCTGCAGCTCCACTCTATCCCTTGGACCTCCTCCTTGACGATGAAACAGAGTAATTGCGTCGGATTTGATACAAAATGCACAATGTTGACTTAAGTAGAAGAAGAGTCAATGTTCTCATTGTTTGTGGTTTCCTTTGACCGCTTCCTGGGAGATCAGTACTAGATTCCGAAGATCTACTGCAGCTTTACTCTATCCCATGGACCTTCACATTGACGCTGAAAGACTTAAGTACAACAAGTGTCATTCATCTCATTATTTCTGGTTTGCTTTGAGCGTTTCCTGGGAGATCAGTATTAGTTCCGATGCACTACTGCAGCTTTAGTCTATCCCTTGGAAATTCACATTGACGATCAAACACAGAATTTACGTCGGAATGTAATACAAAAGACACAATGCCGACTGAAGTACAAGAAGAGTAAATCTCCTCATTGTTTGTGGTTTCCTTTAAGCGTTTCCTGAGAGATGAGTATTATATTCCGATGCACTACTGCAGCTTTACTCCATCCCTTGTACCTTCCCATTGAAGATGAAACTTTGAAATAGCGTCGGTATTTAATACAAAAGGCACAATGCCGACTTAAGTACAATATGAGTAATTCTTCTCATTGTTTGTGGTTTGCATTGAGCGTCTCCTGGGAGATCAGTATTAGCTTCCGATGCGCTACTGCAGCGTTACTCTATCCCTTGGACCTTCACATTGACGATGAAACACAGAAATTGCGTCGCGATTTAATACAAAAGGCACAATGCCGACTTAAGTACAAGAACAGTAAATATTTTCATTGAATGTGGTTTGCTTCGAGCGTTTCCTAGGAGATTGAGTACTAGATTCCGATGCACTACTGCAGCTTTACTCTATCCCTTGGATCTTCACACTGACGATGAGACACAGAGATTGAGCCGGGATATAATATAAAAGGCAAAATTCCGAATTATGTACTAGAAGAGTAAATCTTCTAATAGTTTGTGGTTTGCTTTGAGCGTTTCCTGGGAGATCAGTATTAGATTCCGATGTACTACTGCAGCTTTACTCTATCCCTTGGACCTTCACATTGACGATGAGACACAGATATTGCGTCGGGAATTAACCGAAAAAGTACAATGCCGACTTCAATACAAGATGAGTAAATCTGCTCATTGTTTGTGGTTTGCTTTGAGCTTTTCCTGGGAGATCAGTATTAGATTCCGATGCACTACTGCAGCTTTACTCTATCCCTTGGACCTTCACATTGACGATGAGACACAGAAATTGCATCGGGAATTAACCCAAATAGCACAATGCAGACTTAAGTACAAGAAGGCTAAATCTTCTCATTGTTTGTGGTTTGGTTTGGGCGTCTCCTGGGACATCAGTATTAGATTCTGATCCATTCTGCAGCTCCACTCTATCCCTTGGACCTCCTCCTTGACGATGAAACAGAGTAATTGCGTCGGATTTGATACAAAATGCACAATGTTGACTTAAGTAGAAGAAGAGTCAATGTTCTCATTGTTTGTGGTTTCCTTTGACCGCTTCCTGGGAGATCAGTACTAGATTCCGAAGATCTACTGCAGCTTTACTCTATCCCATGGACCTTCACATTGACGCTGAAAGACAGAAAGTGCGTCGGGATTTAATACAAAAGGCACAATATCGATTTAAGTACACGAAGAGTAAATATTCTTTTTGTTTGAGGTTTGCTTTGTGCGTTTTCTGGGAGATCAGTATTAGAATCCGATGCACTACTGGAGCTTAACTCTATCCCTTGGCCTTCACATTGACGATGAAACACAGAAATTGCTTCGGGATTTAAAACTAAAGCCACAATGCCTACTTAAATACAAGAAGAGTATATATCCTTATAGTTTTTTGTTTGCTTTGAGCGTTTCCTTGGACATCAGTATTAGATTCCGATGCACTACTTCAGCTTTACTCAATCCCTTCGACCTTCCCATTGACGATCAAACACAGAATTTGCGTCGGAACGTAATACAAAAGACACAATCCCGACTGAAGTACAAGAAGAGTAAATCTCCTCATAGTTTGTGGTTTGCTTTGAACGTCTCCTCGGAGATCAGTATTAGATTCCGATGCAATACTGAGGCTTTACTCTATCCCTTAGACCTTCACATTGACGATGAAACACAGAAATTGCATCAGGATTTAATACAAAAGGCACAATGCCGACTTAAGTACAAGAAGAGTAAATCTTCACATTGTTTGTGGTTTGCTTTAAACGTTCCTTGGGAGATCAGTACTAGATTCCGATGCACCACTGCAGCTTTACTCCATCCCTTGGACCCTAACATTGACGATGAAACACAGAAATTGATTCGGGAATTAATACAAAAGGCGCAATGCCGACTTAAGTACAAAAAGAATCAATCTTCTCATTGTTTGTGGTTCCTGTGAGCGCTCCCTGGGAGATCAGTATTAGATTCCGATGCACTACTGCAGCTTTACTCTATCCCTTGTACCTTCAAATTGACGAAGAACCTCAGAAATTGCGTCGGGATTTAATACAAAAAGCACAATGCCGAATTAAGTACAAGAAGAGTAATTCTTCTCATTGCTTTGAGCGTTTTCTGGGAGAACAGTATTAGTTTCCGATGCACAACTGCAGCGTTACTCTATCCCTTGGACCTTCACATTGACGATGAAACACATAAATTGCGTCGGCATTTTATACGAAAGGCACAATGTCGACTTAAGTACACGAAGAGTAAATATCCTATTTGTTTGTGGTTTGCTTTGAGCGTTTTCTGGCAGAGCAGTATTAGATTCCGATGCACTACTGCAGCTTTACTCCATCCTTTGGACCTTCACATATACGATAAAACACAGAAATTGCGTCGGGATATAATACAATAGGAACAATGAGTACTTAAGTTCAAGAAGAGTAAACTTTCTCATTGTTTCTGGTTTGCTTTGAGCGTTTCCTGTTAGATCAGTATTAGATTCCGATGCACTACTGCAGCTTTACTCTATCCCTTGGGCCTTCACACTGACGACGAAACACAGAAGTTGCGTGGGGATGTATTAGAAAAGGCACAATAACAACTTAAGTACAAGAAGAGTAAATCTTCTCATTGTTTGTGGTTTGCTTTGAGCGTTTCCTGGGACATGAGTAATAGATTACGATGCACTACTGCAGCTTTTCTCTATCCCTTGGCCCTCACACTGACGATGAAACACAGAAATTGCGTCGGGATTTAATACAAAAGGCACAATGCTGACTTAAGTACAAAAAGTTTCCATCACCTCATTGTTTGTGGGTTGCTTTGAGCATTTCCTGGGAGATCAGTATTAGATTCCGATGCACTACTGCAGCTTTTCTCTATCCCTTGGACCTTCACATTTACGATAAAACACAAAAATTGCGTCGGGATTTAAAACAAAAGCACAATGCCGAATTAAATACAAGAAGAGTATATCTTCTTATTGTTTGTTGTTTGCTTTGAGCGTTTCCTTAGACATCAGTATTAGGTTCCGATGCACTACTGCAGCTTTACTCAATCCATTAGACCTTCACATTGACGATCAAACACACAATTTGAGTCGGAATGTAATACAAAAGACACAATGCCGACTGAAGTACAAGAAGAGTAAATCTCCTCAATGTTTGTGGTTTCCTCTGAGCGTTTCTTGGGAGATCAGTATTAGATTCCGATGCACTACTGAGGCTTTACTCTATCTCTTACACCTTCACATTGACGATGAAACACAGAAATTGCGTCGGGATTTAATACAAAAGGCACAATGCCGACTGTAGTACAAGAAGAGTAAATCTTCTCATTGTTTGTGGTTTGCTTTGAACGTTCCTTGGAAGATCAGTACCAGATTCCGCT
Source organism: Schistocerca piceifrons (assembly GCF_021461385.2). Taxonomy (NCBI): domain Eukaryota; kingdom Metazoa; phylum Arthropoda; class Insecta; order Orthoptera; family Acrididae; genus Schistocerca; species Schistocerca piceifrons. The sequence continues at coordinate 13,904,263 of NC_060138.1, forward strand.
GCACTGCTGCAGCTTTACTTTATCCCTTGCACCTTCACATTGACGATGAAACACAGAAATTGCCTCGGGATTAAATACGAAAGGAACAATGCCGACTTAAGTACAAAAAGAATCATTCCTCTCATTGTTTATGGTTTGCTTTGAGCGTTTCCTGGGAGATCAGTATTAGATTCTGATGCACTACTGCAGCTTTACTGTATCACTTGTACCTTCAAATTGACGATGAAACTCAGTAATTACGTCGGGATTTAAAACAAAAGGCACAATGTCGACTTAAGTACAAGAAGAGTAAATATTTTCTTGTTTGTGGTTTACTTTGAGCGTTTCCTGGGAGTTTAGTATTAGACTCGGACGCACTAGTGCAGGTTTACTCTATCCCTTGGAACCTTCACATTGACGATGAAACACAGAGATTGAGTCGAGATTTAATAAAAAAGCAAAACGCCGAATTAAGTACTAGAAGAGTAAATCTTCTCATTGTTCGTGGTTTGCTTTGAGCGTTTCCTGGGAGATCAGCATTAGATTCCGATGGACTACTGCAGCTTTACTCTATCCCTACGACCTTCGCATAGACGATGAAACACAGAGATTGCGTCGGGATATAATACAAAAGGCACAATGCCGACTTAAGTTCAAGAAGAGTAACCTTTCTCAGTTTCTGGTTTGCTTTGAGCGTTTCCTGTTAGATCAGTATTAGATTCAGATGCACTACTGCAGCTTTACTCTATCCCTTGGACCTTCACACTGACGACGAAACACAGAAATTGCGTGGGGATGTAATACAAATGCCACAATGCCGACTTAAGTACAAGAAGAGAAAATCTTCTCATTGTTTGTGGTTTGCTTTGAGCGTTTCCTGGGAGATGAGTATTAGATTACGATGCATTACTAGCAGTTTTTCTCTATCAATTGGACCCTCACACTTACAATGAAACACAGAAATTGCGTCGGGATTTTGTACAAAACGCACAATGCTGACTTAAGTACAAAAAGTGTCAATCATCTCATTGTTTGTGGTTTGCTTTGAGCGTTTCCTGGGAGATCAGTATTAGATTCCGATGCACGACTGCAGCTTTACTCTATCCCTTGGACTTCACATTGACGATCAAACACAGAATTTACGTCGGAATGTAATACAAAAGATACAATGCCAACTGAAGTATAAGAAGAGTAAATCTCCTCAATGTTTGTGGTTTGCTTTGAGCGTTTCCTGGGAGATCAGTTGTAGATTCCAATGCACTACTGCTGCTTTACTCTACCCCTTGGACCTTCAAATTGACGATGAAACACAAAATTGCGTCGGGTATTAACCCAAAAGGCACAATGCCGACATAAGTACAAGAAGGCTAAATCTTCTCATTGTTTGTGGTTTCTTTGAGTGCTTCCTGGGTGATCAGTGCTAGATTCAGAAGCACCACTGCAGATGTACTCTATCCCTAGGACCTTGACATTGTCGACCAAACACAGAAATGGCGTCGGCATTTAATACAAAAGGCACAATGCCGACTTAAGTACAAGTAGAGTCAATCTTCTCATTGTTTGTGGTTCCTGTGAGCGCTCCCTGGGATATCAGTACTAGATTCCAAATCACTACTGCAGCTTTACTCTATCTCTTGGCCCTTCACATTGACAATGAAACACAGAAATTGCGTCGGGATTTAAAACAAAAGCCACAATGCCGACTTAAATACAAGAAGAGTATATCTTCTTATTGTTTGTTTTTTGCTTTGAGCGTTTCCTTGGACATCAGTATTAGATTCCGATGCCCTACTGCAGCTTTACTCAATCCCGTGGACTTTCACATTGACGATCAAACACAGAGTTTCGTCGGAATGTAATACAAAAGACATATTGCCGACTGAAGTACAAGAAGAGTAATTCTTCTCATTTTTTGTGGTTTGCTTTGAGCGTTTCCTGGGAGATCAGTATTAGTTTCCGATGCACTACTGCAGCGTTACTCTATCCCTTGGACCTTCACATTGACGATGAAACACAGAGATTGCGTCGGGATATAATACAAAAGGGACAATGCCGACTTAAGTTCAAGAAGAGTAACTTTCTCATTGCTTCTTTTTTTTTTTTTTTTGAGCGTTTCCTGGGAGATCAGTATCAGATTCCGATGCACTACTGCCGCTTTACTGAATCCCTCGGACCTTCACATTGACGATCAAACACAGAATTTGCGTCTGATAGTAATACAAAAGACACAAAGCCGACTGAAATACAAGAAGAGTAAATATTCTTCTTGTTTGTGGTTTGCTTTGAGCGTTTTCTGGGATATCAGTATTAGATATCGATGCACTACTGAGGCTTTACTCTATCCCTTGGACCTTCACATTGACGATGGAACACAGAAATTGCGTCGCGATTTAAAACAAAAGCCAGTGTGCCGACTTAAATACAAGAAGAGTATATCTTGTTATTGTTTGTTGTTTGCTTTGAGCGTTTCCATGGAGATCAGTATTGAATTCCGATGCACTACTGCAGCATTACTCAATAACCTGGACCTTCACATTGACGATAAAACACAGAATCTGCGTCGGAATGTAATACAAAAGACTCAATGCCGACTGAAGTACAAGAAGTGTAAATCTTCTCATTGTTTGAGGTTTGCTTTGAGCGTTTCCTGGGAGATCAGTATTAGATATCGATGCAAAACTGAGGCTTTACTCTATCCCTTGCACCTTCACATTGACGATGCAACACAGAAATTGGATCGGGATTTAATACAAAAGGCACAATGGCGACTTAAGTACAAAAAGAATCAATTTTCTCATTGTTTGAGGTTTGCTTTGAGCGTTTCCAGGGATATCGGTATTAGTTTCCGATGCACTACTGCAGCCTTACTCTATCTCTTGGACCTTCATATTGACGATGAAACACAGAAATAGCGTCGGGATTTAACACAAAAGGCACAATGCCGACTTAAGTACAAGAAGAGTAAATCTTCTCATTGTTCGTGGTATGTTTCGTGGGTTTCCTGGGAGATCAGTACTAGATTCCGATGCACTACTGCAGCTTTACTCTATACCTTGGACCTTCACATTGAAGATGAAACACAGAAATTGCGCTCGGGATTTTATACAAAAGGCACAATGTCGACTTAAGTACAAGAAGAGTAAATATTTTTTTGTTTGTGGTTAACTTTGGGCGATTCCTGGGAGTTTAGTATTAGACTCGGAAGCACTAGTGCAGCTATACTCCATCCCTTGGACTTTCACATTGACGATGAAATACAGAGATTGAGTCGGGATTTAATAAAAAAGGCAAAATGCCGAATTAAGTACTAGAAGAATAAATCATCTCATGGTTCGTGGTTTGCTTTGAGCGTTTCCTGGGAGATCAGTATTAGTTTCCGATGCACTACTGCAGCTTTACTCTATCCCTAGGACCTTCACATTGACGATGAAACACAGAGATTGCGTCGGGATACAATACAAAAGGCACAATGCCGACTTAAGTTAAAGAAGAGTAAACTTTCTCATTGTTTCTGGTTTGCTTTGAGCGTTTCCTGAGAGATGAGTATTAGATTCCGATGCACTACTGCTGCTTTACTCTATCTCTTGTACCTTCCCATTGACGATGAAACTCAGAAATTGCGTCGGGATTTAATACAAAAGGCACAATATCGACTTAAGTACACGAAGAGTAAATATTCTTTTTGTTTGAGGTTTGCTTTGTGCGTTTTCTGGGAGATCAGTGTTAGAATCCGATGCACTACTGGAGCTTAACTCTATCCCTTGGCAATTCACATTGCCGATGAAACACAGAAATTGCTTCGGGATTTAAAACTAAAGCCACAATGCCGACTTAAATACAAGAAGAGTATATCTGCTTATTGTTTTTTGTTTGCTTTGAGCGTTTCCTTGGACATCAGTATTAGATTCCGATGCACTACTGCAGCTTCACTCAATCCCTTCGACCTTCCCATTGACGATTAAACACAGAATTTGGTCGGAACGTAATACAAAAGACACAAAGCCGACTGAAGTACAAGAAGAGTAAATCTCCTCATTATATGTGGTTTGCTTTGAACGTTTCCTCGGAGATCAGTATTAGATTCCGATGCAATACTGAGGGTTTACTCTATCGCTTAGACCTTCACATTGACGATGAAACACAGAAATTGCATCGGGATTTAATACAAAAGGCACAATGCCGAATTAAGTACAAAAAGAATCAATCTTCTCATTGTTTGTGGTTTGCTTTGAGCGTTTCCTGGGAGATCAGTATCAGATTCCGATGCACTACTGCAGCTTTACTCTATCCCTTGTACCTTCAAATTGACGATGAAGCTCAGAAATTGCGTCGGGATTTAATACAAAAGGCACAATGCCGACTGAAGTACAAGAAGACTAAATCTTCTCATTGTTTGTGGTTTGCTTTGAACGTTCCTTGGAAGATCAGTACCAGATTCCGATGCACTACTGCAGCTGTACTCTATCCCTTGCACCTTCTCATTGAGGATGAAACACAGAAATTGCCTCGGGATTTAATACAAGAGGAACAATGCCGACTTAAGTACAAAAAGAATCATTCCTCTCATTGTTTATGGTTTGCTTTGAGCGTTTCCTGGGAGATCAGTATTAGATTCTGATGCACTACTGCAGCTTTACTCTATCACTTGTACCTGCAAATTGACGATGAAACTCAGAAATTGCGTCGGGATTTAATACAAAAGGCACAATGTCGACTTAAGTACAAGAAGAGTAAATATTTTCTTGTTTGTGGTTTACTTTGAGCGTTTCCTGGGAGTTTAGTATTAGACTCGGATGCACTAGTGCAGGTTTACTCTATCCCTTGGAAGCTTCACATTGACGATGAAACACAGAAATTGCGTCGGCATTTTATACAAAAGGCCAATGTCGACTTAAGTACAAGAAGAGTAAATAATTTCTTGTTAGTGATTTACTTTGAGCGTTTCCTGGGAGTTTAGTATTAGACTCGGATGCACTAGTGCAGGTGTACTCTAACCCTTGGAACCTTCACATTGACGATGAAGCACAGAGACTGAGTCGGGATTTAATAAAAAAGGCAAAATGCCGAATTAAGTACTAGAAGAGTAAATCTTCTCTTTATTCGTGGTTTGCTTTGAGCGTTTCCTGGGAGATCAGCATTAGATTCCGATGGACTACTGCAGCTTTACCCTATCCCTAGGACCTTCACATAGACGATGAAACACAGAGATTGCATCGGGATACAATACAAACGGCACAATACCAACTTAAGTACAAGAAGAGTAAATCTTCTCATTGTTCGTGGTATGCTTCGAGGGTTTCCTGGGAGATCAGTACTAGATTCCGTTGCACTACTGGAGCTTTACTCTATACCTTGGACCATCACATTGTCGATGAAACACAGAAATTGCGTCGGGATATTATACAAAAGGCACAATGTCGCCTTAAGTACAAAAAGAGTAAATATTTTCTTGTGTGTGGTTTACGTTGAGCGTTTCCTGGGAGTTTAGTATTAGACTCGGATGCACTAGTGCTGGTTTACTCTATCCCTTGGAACCTTCACATTGCCGATGAAACACAGAGATTGAGTCGAAATTTAATAAAAAAACAGCAAAATGCCGAATTAAGTACAAGAAGAGTAAAACTTCTCATTGTTTGTGGTTTGCTTTGTCGTTTCCTGGGAAATAAGTATTAGATTACGATGCACTACTGCACCTTTACTCTATACTTGGCCCTTCACATCGACGATGAAACACAAAAATTGCCACGGGATTTAATACAAAAGGCACAATGCCGACTTAAGTACAAAAAGAGTCAATCTTCTCATTGATTGTGGTTTGCTTTGAGCGTTTTCTGGGAGATCAGTGTTACATTCCGATGCACTTCTGCAGCTTTTCTCTATCCCTTTAACCTTCACATTGACGATGATACTCAGAAATTGCGTCGGGATTTACTACAAACGGCACAATGCCGACTTAAGTACAAGAATAGTAATTCTTCTCATTGTTTGTGGTTTGCTTTAAGCGTTTCCTGAGAGATCAGTATTATTTTCCGATGTACTACTGCAGAATTACTCAATCCCTGGGACCTTCACATTGACGATGAAACACAGAATTTGTGTCGTGATTTAATACAAAATGCACAATGCCGACTTAAGTACAAGAAGAGATAATCTTCTCATTGTTCGCGGTTTGCCTAGAGCGTTTCCTGGGATATCAGTATTAGTTTCCAATGCACCACTGCAGCTTTACTCTATCCCTAGGACCTACACATTGACGATGAAACGCAGAAAGTGCGTCGGGATATAAAACAAAAGGCACAATGCCGACTTAAGTACAAGAAGAGTATATCTTCTCATTGTTTGTGGTTTCCTTTGAGCGTTTCCTGGGAGATCAGTACTAGATTTCATTGCACTACCGTAGCTTTACTCTATCCCTAGGGCCTTCACATTGACGATGAAACACAGAAATGGCGTCTCGATTTAATACAAAAGTCACAATGCCAACTTAAGTACAAGAAGAGTAAATCCTCTCATTGTTTGTGGTTTGCTTTGAGCGTTACCTTGGAGATCCGTATTAGATTCCGTTGCACTACTGCAGTTTTACTTTATCCCTAGGACCTTCACATTGAACATCAAAAACAGAGATTGCGTCGGGATTTAATAAAAAAGGCACAATGCCGACTTAAGTTCAAGAAGAGTACATCTTCTCATTGTTTGTTTTTTGCTTTGAGAGTTTCCTGGGAGATCAGTATTTGATTCAGATGCACTGCTGCAGCCTTACTCAATTAATAGGTCCTTCACATTGACGATGAGACACAGAGATTCCGTCGGGATGTAATACAAAATGCACAATGCCGACTTAGGTACAAGAATAGTAAATCTTCTCATTGTATGTGGTTTGCTTTAAGCGTTTCCTGGGCGATCAGTATTAGATTCCGATGCACTACTGCAACTTTACTCTATCCCTTGGACCTTCACATTGACGATGAAACACAGAAATTGCGTCGGGAATTAATACAAAATGCACAATGCCGACTTAGGTGCAGGAATAGTAAATCTTCTCATTGTTTGTGGTTTGGTTTGGGCGTTTCCTGGGACATCAGTATTAGATTCCGATGCACTTCTGCAGCTTCACTCTACACCTTGGACATTCTCCATGACGATGAAAGAGAGAAATTGCGTCGGGATTTAATACAAAACGCACAATGTAGACTTAAGTACAAGTAGATTCAATCTTCTCATTGTTTGTGGTTTCCTTTGAGCACTTCCTGGGTGAACAGTATTAGATTCCGAAGCACTACTGCAGCTTTACTCTATTCCTAGGACCTTCACATTGTCGATGAAACACAGAAATGGCGTCGGGATTTAATACAAAAGGCACAATGGCGGCTTAAGTACAAGAAGACTAAATCTTCTCATTGTTTGTGGTTTGCTTTGAACGTTCCTTGGAAGATCAGTACCAGATTCCGCTGCACTGCTGCAGCTTTACTTTATCCCTTGCACCTTCACATTGACGATGAAACACAGAAATTGCCTCGGGATTAAATACGAAAGGAACAATGCCGACTTAAGTACAAAAAGAATCATTCCTCTCATTGTTTATGGTTTGCTTTGAGCGTTTCCTGGGAGATCAGTATTAGATTCTGATGCACTACTGCAGCTTTACTGTATCACTTGTACCTTCAAATTGACGATGAAACTCAGTAATTACGTCGGGATTTAAAACAAAAGGCACAATGTCGACTTAAGTACAAGAAGAGTAAATATTTTCTTGTTTGTGGTTTACTTTGAGCGTTTCCTGGGAGTTTAGTATTAGACTCGGACGCACTAGTGCAGGTTTACTCTATCCCTTGGAACCTTCACATTGACGATGAAACACAGAGATTGAGTCGAGATTTAATAAAAAAGCAAAACGCCGAATTAAGTACTAGAAGAGTAAATCTTCTCATTGTTTGTGGTTTGCTTTGAGCGTTTCCTGGGAGATGAGTATTAGATTACGATGCATTACTAGCAGTTTTTCTCTATCAATTGGACCCTCACACTTACAATGAAACACAGAAATTGCGTCGGGATTTTGTACAAAACGCACAATGCTGACTTAAGTACAAAAAGTGTCAATCATCTCATTGTTTGTGGTTTGCTTTGAGCGTTTCCTGGGAGATCAGTATTAGATTCCGATGCACGACTGCAGCTTTACTCTATCCCTTGGACTTCACATTGACGATCAAACACAGAATTTACGTCGGAATGTAATACAAAAGATACAATGCCAACTGAAGTATAAGAAGAGTAAATCTCCTCAATGTTTGTGGTTTGCTTTGAGCGTTTCCTGGGAGATCAGTTGTAGATTCCAATGCACTACTGCTGCTTTACTCTACTCCTTGGACCTTCAAATTGACGATGAAACACAAAATTGCGTCGGGTATTAACCCAAAAGGCACAATGCCGACATAAGTACAAGAAGGCTAAATCTTCTCATTGTTTGTGGTTTCTTTGAGTGCTTCCTGGGTGATCAGTGCTAGATTCAGAAGCACCACTGCAGATGTACTCTATCCCTAGGACCATGACATTGTCGACCAAACACAGAAATGGCGTCGGCATTTAATACAAAAGGCACAATGCCGACTTAAGTACAAGTAGAGTCAATCTTCTCATTGTTTGTGGTTCCTGTGAGCGCTCCCTGGGATATCAGTACTAGATTCCAAATCACTACTGCAGCTTTACTCTATCTCTTGGCCCTTCACATTGACAATGAAACACAGAAATTGCGTCGGGATTTAAAACAAAAGCCACAATGCCGACTTAAATACAAGAAGAGTATATCTTCTTATTGTTTGTTTTTTGCTTTGAGCGTTTCCTTGGACATCAGTATTAGATTCCGATGCCCTACTGCAGCTTTACTCAATCCCTTGGACTTTCACATTGACGATCAAACACAGAATTTCGTCGGAATGTAATACAAAAGACACATTGCCGACTGAAGTACAAGAAGAGTAATTCTTCTCATTTTTTGTGGTTTGCTTTGAGCGTTTCCTGGGAGATCAGTATTAGTTTCCGATGCACTACTGCAGCGTTACTCTATCCCTTGGACCTTCACATTGACGATGAAACACAGAAATTGCGTCGGGATTTAATACAAAAGGCACAATCCTGACTTAAGTACAAGAAGAGTAAATCTTGTCATTGTTCGTGGTATGCTTCGAGGGTTTCCTGGGAGATCAGTACTAGATTCCGATGCACTACTGCAGCTTTACTCTATCCCTTGGTCCTTCACATTGACGATGAAACACAGAAATTGCGTCGGGATTTTATACAAAAGGCACAATGTCGACTTAAGTACAAGAAGAGTAAATATTTTTTTTGTTTGTCGTTTATTTTGAGTGTTTCCTGGGAGTTTAGTATTAGACTCGGATGCACTAGTGCAGCTTTACTCTATCCCTTGGACCTTCGCATTGACGATGAAACACAGAGATTGAGTCGGAATTTAATAAAAAAGGCAAAATGCCGAACTAAGTACCAGAAGAGTAAATCATTTCATTGTTCGTGGTTTGCTTTGAGCGTATCCTGGGAGATCAGCATTAGGTTCCGATGCACTACTGCAGCTTTACTCTATCCCTAGGGCCTTCACATTGACGACGAAACACAGAGATTGCGTCGGGATATAATACAAAAGGGACAATGCCGACTTAAGTTCAAGAAGAGTAACTTTCTCATTGCTTCTTTTTTTTTTTTTTTTTGAGCGTTTCCTGGGAGATCAGTATCAGATTCCGATGCACTACTGCCGCTTTACTGAATCCCTCGGACCTTCACATTGACGATCAAAAACAGAATTTGCGTCAGATAGTAATACAAAAGACACAATGCCGACTGAAATACAAGAAGAGTAAATATTCTTCTTGTTTGTGGTTTGCTTTGAGCGTTTTCTGGGATATCAGTATTAGATATCGATGCACTACTGAGGCTTTACTCTATCCCTTGGACCTTCACATTGACGATGGAACACAGAAATTGCGTCGCGATTTAAAACAAAAGCCAGTGTGCCGAATAAATACAAGAAGAGTATATCTTGTTATTGTTTGTTGTTTGCTTTGAGCGTTTCCATGGAGATCAGTATTGAATTCCGATGCACTACTGCAGCATTACTCAATAACCTGGACCTTCACATTGACGATAAAACACAGAATCTGCGTCGGAATGTAATACAAAAGACTCAATGCCGACTGAAGTACAAGAAGTGTAAATCTTCTCATTGTTTGAGGTTTGCTTTGAGCGTTTCCTGGGAGATCAGTATTAGATATCGATGCAAAACTGAGGCTTTACTCTATCCCTTGCACCTTCACATTGACGATGCAACACAGAAATTGGATCGGGATTTAATACAAAAGGCACAATGGCGACTTAAGTACAAAAAGAATCAATTTTCTCATTGTTTGAGGTTTGCTTTGAGCGTTTCCAGGGATATCGGTATTAGTTTCCGATGCACTACTGCAGCCTTACTCTATCTCTTGGACCTTCATATTGACGATGAAACACAGAAATAGCGTCGGGATTTAACACAAAAGGCACAATGCCGACTTAAGTACAAGAAGAGTAAATCTTCTCATTGTTCGTGGTATGTTTCGTGGGTTTCCTGGGAGATCAGTACTAGATTCCGATGCACTACTGCAGCTTTACTCTATACCTTGGACCTTCACATTGAAGATGAAACACAGAAATTGCGCTCGGGATTTTATACAAAAGGCACAATGTCGACTTAAGTACAAGAAGAGTAAATATTTTTTTGTTTGTGGTTAACTTTGGGCGTTTCCTGGGAGTTTAGTATTAGACTCGGAAGCACTAGTGCAGCTATACTCCATCCCTTGGACTTTCACATTGACGATGAAATACAGAGATTGAGTCGGGATTTAATAAAAAAGGCAAAATGCCGAATTAAGTACTAGAAGAATAAATCATCTCATGGTTCGTGGTTTGCTTTGAGCGTTTCCTGGGAGATCAGTATTAGTTTCCGATGCACTACTGCAGCTTTACTCTATCCCTAGGACCTTCACATTGACGATGAAACACAGAGATTGCGTCGGGATATAATACAAAAGGCACAATGCCGACTTAAGTTAAAGAAGAGTAAACTTTCTCATTGTTTCTGGTTTGCTTTGAGCGTTTCCTGAGAGATGAGTATTAGATTCCGATGCACTACTGCTGCTTTATCTCTTGTACCTTCCCATTGACGATGAAACTCAGAAATTGCGTAGGGATTTAATACAAAAGGCACAATATCGACTTAAGTACACGAAGAGTAAATATTCTTTTTGTTTGAGGTTTGCTTTGTGCGTTTTCTGGGAGATCAGTGTTAGAATCCGATGCACTACTGGAGCTTAACTCTATCCCTTGGCAATTCACATTGCCGATGAAACACAGAAATTGCTTCGGGATTTAAAACTAAAGCCACAATGCCGACTTAAATACAAGAAGAGTATATCTCCTTATTGTTTTTTGTTTGCTTTGAGCGTTTCCTTGGACATCAGTATTAGATTCCGATGCACTACTGCAGCTTTACTCAATCCCTTCGACCTTCCCATTGACGATTAAACACAGAATTTGGTCGGAACGTAATACAAAAGACACAAAGCCGACTGAAGTACAAGAAGAGTAAATCTCCTCATTGTATGTGCTTTGCTTTGAACGTTTCCTCGGAGATCAGTATTAGATTCCGATGCAATACTGAGGGTTTACTCTATCGCTTAGACCTTCACATTGACGATGAAACACAGAAATTGCATCGGGATTTAATACAAAAGGCACAATGCCGAATTAAGTACAAAAAGAATCAATCTTCTCATTGTTTGTGGTTTGCTTTGAGCGTTTCCTGGGAGATCAGTATCAGATTCCGATGCACTACTGCAGCTTTACTCTATCCCTTGTACCTTCAAATTGACGATAAAGCTCAGAAATTGCGTCGGGATTTAATACAAAAGGCACAATGCCGACTGAAGTACAAGAAGAGTAAATCTTCTCATTGTTTGTGGTTTGCTTTGAACGTTCCTTGGAAGATCAGTACCAGATTCCGATGCACTACTGCAGCTGTACTCTATCCCTTGCACCTTCTCATTGAGGATGAAACACAGAAATTGCCTCGGGATTTAATACAAGAGGAACAATGCCGACTTAAGTACAAAAAGAATCATTCCTCTCATTGTTTATGGTTTGCTTTGAGCGTTTCCTGGGAGATCAGTATTAGATTCTGATGCACTACTGCAGCTTTACTCTATCACTTGTACCTTCAAATTGACGATGAAACTCAGAAATTGCGTCGGGATTTAATACAAAAGGCACAATGTCGACTTAAGTACAAGAAGAGTAAATATTTTCTTGTTTGTGGTTTACTTTGAGCGTTTCCTGGGAGTTTAGTATTAGACTCGGATGCACTAGTGCAGGTTTACTCTATCCCTTGGAAGCTTCACATTGACGATGAAACACAGAAATTGCGTCGGCATTTTATACAAAAGGCCAATGTCGACTTAAGTACAAGAAGAGTAAATAATTTCTTGTTAGTGATTTACTTTGAGCGTTTCCTGGGAGTTTAGTATTAGACTCGGATGCACTAGTGCAGGTGTACTCTAACCCTTGGAACCTTCACATTGACGATGAAGCACAGAGACTGAGTCGGGATTTAATAAAAAAGGCAAAATGCCGAATTAAGTACTAGAAGAGTAAATCTTCTCTTTATTCGTGGTTTGCTTTGAGCGTTTCCTGGGAGATCAGCATTAGATTCCGATGGACTACTGCAGCTTTACCCTATCCCTAGGACCTTCACATAGACGATGAAACACAGAGATTGCATCGGGATACAATACACACGGCACAATACCAACTTAAGTACAAGAAGAGTAAATCTTCTCATTGTTCGTGGTATGCTTCGAGGGTTTCCTGGGAGATCAGTACTAGATTCCGTTGCACTACTGGAGCTTTACTCTATACCTTGGACCATCACATTGTCGATGAAACACAGAAATTGCGTCGGGATATTATACAAAAGGCACAATGTCGCCTTAAGTACAAAAAGAGTAAATATTTTCTTGTGTGTGGTTTACGTTGAGCGTTTCCTGGGAGTTTAGTATTAGACTCGGATGCACTAGTGCTGGTTTACTCTATCCCTTGGAACCTTCACATTGCCGATGAAACACAGAGATTGAGTCGAAATTTAATAAAAAAACAGCAAAATGCCGAATTAAGTACAAGAAGAGTAAAACTTCTCATTGTTTGTGGTTTGCTTTGTCGTTTCCTGGGAAATAAGTATTAGATTACGATGCACTACTGCACCTTTACTCTATACTTGGCCCTTCACATCGACGATGAAACACAAAAATTGCCACGGGATTTAATACAAAAGGCACAATGCCGACTTAAGTACAAAAAGAGTCAATCTTCTCATTGATTGTGGTTTGCTTTGAGCGTTTTCTGGGAGATCAGTGTTACATTCCGATGCACTTCTGCAGCTTTTCTCTATCCCTTTAACCTTCACATTGACGATGATACTCAGAAATTGCGTCGGGATTTACTACAAACGGCACAATGCCGACTTAAGTACAAGAATAGTAATTCTTCTCATTGTTTGTGGTTTGCTTTAAGCGTTTCCTGAGAGATCAGTATTATTTTCCGATGTACTACTGCAGAATTACTCAATCCCTGGGACCTTCACATTGACGATGAAACACAGAATTTGTGTCGTGATTTAATACAAAATGCACAATGCCGACTTAAGTACAAGAAGAGATAATCTTCTCATTGTTCGCGGTTTGCCTAGAGCGTTTCCTGGGATATCAGTATTAGTTTCCAATGCACCACTGCAGCTTTACTCTATCCCTAGGACCTACACATTGACGATGAAACGCAGAAAGTGCGTCGGGATATAAAACAAAAGGCACAATGCCGACTTAAGTACAAGAAGAGTATATCTTCTCATTGTTTGTGGTTTCCTTTGAGCGTTTCCTGGGAGATCAGTACTAGATTTCATTGCACTACCGTAGCTTTACTCTATCCCTAGGGCCTTCACATTGACGATGAAACACAGAAATGGCGTCTCGATTTAATACAAAAGTCACAATGCCAACTTAAGTACAAGAAGAGTAAATCCTCTCATTGTTTGTGGTTTGCTTTGAGCGTTACCTTGGAGATCCGTATTAGTTTCCGTTGCACTACTGCAGTTTTACTTTATCCCTAGGACCTTCACATTGAACATCAAAAACAGAGATTGCGTCGGGATTTAATAAAAAAGGCACAATGCCGACTTAAGTTCAAGAAGAGTACATCTTCTCATTGTTTGTTTTTTGCTTTGAGAGTTTCCTGGGAGATCAGTATTTGATTCAGATGCACTGCTGCAGCCTTACTCAATTAATAGGTCCTTCACATTGACGATGAGACACAGAGATTGCGTCGGGATGTAATACAAAATGCACAATGCCGACTTAGGTACAAGAATAGTAAATCTTCTCATTGTATGTGGTTTGCTTTAAGCGTTTCCTGGGCGATCAGTATTAGATTCCGATGCACTACTGCAACTTTACTCTATCCCTTGGACCTTCACATTGACGATGAAACACAGAAATTGCGTCGGGAATTAATACAAAATGCACAATGCCGACTTAGGTGCAGGAATAGTAAATCTTCTCATTGTTTGTGGTTTGGTTTGGGCGTTTCCTGGGACATCAGTATTAGATTCCGATGCACTTCTGCAGCTTCACTCTACACCTTGGACATTCTCCATGACGATGAAACAGAGAAATTGCGTCGGGATTTAATACAAAATGCACAATGTAGACTTAAGTACAAGTAGATTCAATCTTCTCATTGTTTGTGGTTTCCTTTGAGCACTTCCTGGGTGAACAGTATTAGATTCCGAAGCACTACTGCAGCTTTACTCTATTCCTAGGACCTTCACATTGTCGATGAAACACAGAAATGGCGTCGGGATTTAATACAAAAGGCACAATGGCGGCTTAAGTACAAGAAGACTAAATCTTCTCATTCTTTGTGGTTTGGTTTGGGCGTTTCCTGGGACATCAGTATTAGATGCCGATGCACTTCTCGAGCTTCACTCTATCCCTTGGACCTTCTCCATGACGATGAAACAGAGAAATTGCGTCGGGATTTAATACAAAATGCACAATGCCGACTTAAGTACAAGAAGAGTAAATCTTCGCATTGTTTGTAGTTTGCTTTGAACGTATCCTGGGAGATGAGTATTAGATTCGGATGCACTACTGCAGCATTACTCTATTCCTTATACCCTCACATTGACGATGAAACACAGAAATTGCGTCGGAATTTAATACAAAAGGCACCATCCCAGCTTAAGTACAATAAGAATATATCTTATCTTTGTTTGTGGTTAGCTTTGAGCGTTTCCTGGGAGATCAGAATTAGATTGCGATACACTACTGCAGCTTTACTCATCCCTTGGACCTTCGCATTAAAGATGAAACACAGAAATTGTGTCGGGATTTAATACAAAAGGCACAATGCGACATAAGTTCAAGAAGAGTAAATGATCTCATTGTTTGTGGTTTTCTTTGAGCGTTTCCTGGGAGATCAGTAATAGATTCCGATGCACTACTGCAGCTTTACTCTATCCCTAGGACCTGCACATTGACGATGAAACACAGAGATTGCGTCGGGATTTAATGCAAAAGGCACAAGGCTGACTGAAGCACAAAAAGAGTCAATCTTCTCATTGTTTGTGGTTTGGTTTGAGCGTTTCGTGGCAGATCAGCATTAGACTCCGATGCACTACTGCAGCCATACTCTATCCCTTGTACCCTCACATTGACGATGAGACACAGAGATTGCGTCGGGATTTAATACGAAAGGCACAATGCCAACTTAAGTTCAAGAAGAGTCAATCTTCTCATTGTTTTTTGGTTTGTTTTGAGCGTTTCCTGGGAGATCAGTATTAGAATCGGATGCACTACTGCAGCTTTACCTTATCCCTTGGACCTTCACATTGACGATGATACACAGAAATTGCGTCGGGCTTTAATACACAAGGCACAATGTCGACTTAATTACAGGAAGATTAAACATTCTTTTTGTTTGTGGTTTGTTTTGAGCGTTTCCTGGGAGATCAGTATTAGATTCCGATGCACCACTGCAGCTTTACTCTATCTCTAGGACCTACACATTGACGATGAAACACAGAAAGTGCGTCGGGATTTAAAACAAAAGGCACAATGCCGACTTTAGTATAAGAAGAGTATATCTTCTCATTGCTTGTGGTTTGCTTTGAGCGTATCCTGGGAGATCAGTATTAGACTCCGATGCACTACTGCAGCTTTACCCCATCCCTTGGACCTTCACATTGACGATGAAACACAGAAATTGCGTCGGGCTTTAATACAAAAGGCACAATGTCGTCTTAATTACAGGAAGAGTAAATATTGTTTTTGTTTGTGGTTTGTTTTGAGCGTTTCCTGGGAGAACAGAATTAGAATCGGATGCACTACTGCAGCTTCACTATATCCCTTGGACTCTCACATTGGCGATGAAACACAGAAATTGCGTCGAGACTTAATACAAAAGGCGCAATGCCGACTTAAGTATAAGAAGAGTATATCTTCTCATTGATTGTGGTTTTCTTTCAGCGTATCCTGGGAGATCAGTATTAGATTCCGAGGCACTACTGCAGCTTTACTCTACCCCTTGGACCTTCAAATTGACGATGAAGCACAGAAATTGTGTCGGGTATTAACCCAAAAGGCACAAAGCCGACTTAAGTACAAGAAGACTAAATCTTCTCATTGTTTGTGGTTTGGTTTGGGCGTATCCTGGGACATCAGTATTACATTCCGATGCACTTCTACAGCTTTACTCATACCCTTGGACCTTCACATTGGCGATGAAACACAGAAATTGTGTCGCGATTTAATGTAAAAGGCACAATGCCGACTTAAGTACAAGAATAGTAAATCTGCTCATTGTTCTTGGTTTGTTTGAGCGGGTCCTGGGAGATCAGTATTAGATTCCGATGCACTATTGCAGCTTTACTCTATCCTATGGGCCTTCACATTGACGATGAAACACAGCGATACCGTCGGGATTTATTA
Source organism: Schistocerca piceifrons (assembly GCF_021461385.2). Lineage (NCBI taxonomy): Eukaryota > Metazoa > Arthropoda > Insecta > Orthoptera > Acrididae > Schistocerca > Schistocerca piceifrons. Next base: position 13,921,317 of record NC_060138.1, read on the forward strand.
CAAAAGGCACAATGGCGAATTAAGTTCAAGAAGAGTAAATCTTCTCATTGTTTGTGGTTTGGTTTGAGCGTTTCCTGGGAGATCAGTATTAGATTCCGATGCACTACTGCAGCTTTACTCTATCCCTTGGACTTTCACATTGACGAAGAAACGCAGAAATTGCGTCGGTTTTTAATAGAAAACACACGATGCCGACTTACGTACAAAAAGCGTAAATCTTCTCATTGTTTGTTGTTTGCTTTGAGCGTTTCCTGGAGATCAGCTTTAGATTGCGATGCACTACTGCAGGTTTACTCTATCCCTTGGAACTTCACATTGACGAAGAAACACAGAAATTGCGTCGGTATTTAATGTAAAAGGTACAATGCCGTCTTAAGTACAAGAATAATAAATCTTCTCATAGTTCGTGGTTTGTTTGAGCGATTCCTGGGAGATCAGTATTAGATTCCGATGCACTACTGCTGCTTCACTCTATCTCTTGGAGCCTCACATTCACGATTAAACACAGATATTCCGTTGGGATTTAATTCAAATGGCACAATGCCGATTTAAGTACAATAAGGTTAATTCTTCTCATTGTTTGTGGTTAGCTTTGAGCGTTTCCTGGGAGATAAGTATTATTTTCCGATGCACTTCTGTAGATTTACTCTATCACTTGGACCTTCACATTGACGAAGAAACACAGAAATTGCGTCGGGATTTAATACAAATGGTACAATGTCGACTTAAGTACAAAAAGAGTAAATCTTCTCATTTCTCATGGTTTGCTTTGAGCGTTTCCTGGGAGATCAGCATTAGATTCCGATGTACTACTGCAGCATTAATCTATCCCTTGGACCTTCACATTGACGAAGAAACACAGAAATTGCGTCGGGATTTAATGTAATAAGCACAATGCCGACTTAAGTACAAGAATAGTAAATCTTCTCATTGTTCGTGGTTTGTTGGAGCGATTCCTGGGAGATCAGTATTAGATTCCGATGCACTACTGCAGCTTTACTCTATCCCTTGGACCTTCACATTGACGATGAAACACAGAGATTGCGTCGGGATTTAAAACAAACGGCACGATACCGACTTATGTACAAGAAAAGTATATCTTCTCATTGTCTGTGGTTTGCTTTGAGCGATTCATGTGAGATCAGTATTAGATTCCGATGCACTACTGCAGCTTCACCCTATCCCTTGGACTTTCAGATTGACGACGAAACGCAGAAAATGCGTCGGGATTTAATACAAAATGCACAATGCCGCCTTAAGTACAAAAAGAGTAAATCTTCTCAATGTTTGTTGTTTGCTTTGAGCGTTTCCTGGGAAATCAGTATTAGATTGCGATACGCTCCTGCACATTTACTCTATCCCTAGGACCCTCACATTGGCGATGAAACACAGAAATTGCGTCGGGATTTAATTTAAAAGGCACATTGCCGACTTAAGTACATGAAGAGTATAACTTATCATAATTTGTGGTTTGCTTTTAGCGTTTCCTAGGAGATCAATATCAGATTGAGATGCACCACTGCAGCTCTACATTATCCATTGGACCATCAGATTGACGATGAAACACAGAAATTGCGTCAGGATTTAAAACAAAAGGCACAATGGCGACTACAGTACAAGAAGAGTAAATCTCTTAATTAATTGTGGTTTGCTTTGAGCCTTTCCTGGGAGAAAAGTATTAGATTCCGATGCACTACTGCAGCTTTACTCTATCCCTTGGACCTTTACTTTGACGATGAAACACAGATATTGCGTCGGAATTTAAAACAAAAGGCACAATGCTGACATAAGTACATGAAGAGTAAATCTTCTCATTGTTTTGTGGTTTGCTCTGAGCGTTTCCTTGGAGATTAGTACTAGATTCCATTGCACTACTGCAGCTTTACTCTATACCTTGGACCTTCACATTGACGATGAAACACAAAAAAATGCGTCAGGATTTAATACAAAAGGCACAATGCCGACGTAAGTACAAGAAGGGTAAATATTCTTTTAAATTGTGGTTTGCTTTCAGCGTTTCCAGGGAGATCAGTATTAGATTCCGATGCACTACTGCAGCTTTACTCTATCTCTTGGACCTTCACATTGACGATGAAGCACAGAGATTGCGTCGGGATTTAAAACAAACGGCACGATTTCGACTTAAGTACAAGAAAAGTATTCCTTCTCATTGTTTGTGGTTTGCTTTGAGCGTTTCCTGGGAGATCAGTATTAGATTCCGATGCACTACTGCAGCTTTACTCTATTCCTTAGACCTTCACATTGAAGATGAAACACAGGAATTGCGTCGCGATTTAAAGTAAAAGGCACATTGCCGACTTAAGTACAAGAATAGTAAATCTTCTCATTGTTCGTTGTTTGTCTGAGCGTTTCCTGGGAGATCAGTATTACATTCCGATGCACTACTGCCGCTTTACACTATCCCTTGGACCTTCACAGATGAAACGCAGTAATTGCGTCGGGATTTAATACAAAAGGCACAATGCAGCCTTAAGTCCAAAAACAATAAATCTTCTCATTGTTTGTTGTTTGCTTTGAGCGTTTCCTGGGAGATCAGTATTAGATTGCGATACACTAATGCACCTCTACTCTATCCCTAGTACCTTCACATTGACGATGATACACAGAAATTGCGTCGGGATTTAATACAAAAGGCACAATGCCGTCGTAAGAACAAGGAGAGTACATATTCTTTTAAATTGTGGTTTGCTTTGAGCGTTTCCTGGGAGATCAGTATTAGATTCCGATTCACTACTGCAGCTTTACTCATTCCCTAGGACTTTTACATTGACGATTAAACACAGAAATTGCGTCGCGATTTAATCTAAAAGGCACAATGCCGACTTAAGTACAAGAATAAAAAATCTTCTCATTGTTCGTGGTTTGTTGGAGCGTTTCCTGGGAGATCAGTATTAGACTCCGATGCACTACTGCAGCTTTACTCAATCCCTTGGACCCTCACATTGACGACGAAACACAGAAATTGCGTCGGGATTTAATACAATAGGCACAATGCCGATTTAAGTACAATAAGGTTAAATCTTCTCATGATTTGTGGTTTGCTTTGAGCGTTTCCTGGGAGATCAATATTAGATTCCGATGCACTTCTGCAGGTTTACTCTATCCCTTGTACCTTAACATTGATGAAGAAACACAGAAATTGCGTCGGGATTTAATGCAAAAGTTACAATGCCGACTTAAGTACAAAAAGAGTAAATCTTCTCATATTTCATGGTTTGCTTTGAGCGTTTTCTCGGAGATCAGCATTAGATTCCGATGTACTACTGCAGCTTTACTCTATCCCTAGAACCATGACATTGACGATGAAACTCAGAATTTGCGTCGGGATTTAATACAAAGGGCACAATGCCGACTTAAGTGCAAGAAGAGGAAATACTCTTTTAGTTTGTGGTTTGCTTAGAGCGTTTCCTGGCAAATCATTATTAGATTCCGATGCACTACTGCAGCTTTACTCATTCCCTTGGACCTTCACATTGACGATGAAACACAGAAATTGCGTTGCGATGTAATGTAAAAGGCACAATGCCGACTTAAGTACAAGAATAGTAAATCTTGTCATTGTTCGTGGTGTGTTTGAGCGTTTCCCGGGAGATCAGCATTAGATTCCGATGCACTACTGCAGCCTTATTCATTCCCTTGGACCTTCAATTGACGATGAAACACAGAAATAGGGTCGCGATGTAATGTAAAAGGCACAATGCCGACTTAAGTACAAGAATAGTAAATCTTACCATTGCTCGTGGTTTGTTTGAGCGTTGCCTGGGAGATCAGTTTTAGATTCCGGTGGATTACTGCAGCTTTACTCTATCCCTTGGATCTTCACATTGACGATGAAACACAGAGATACCTTCGGGATTAATTACAAATGGCACAATGGAACCTTAAGTTCAGGAAGAGTAAATCTTCTCATTGTTTGTGGTTTGCTTTGAGTGTTTCCTGGGAGATCAGTATTAGATTCCGATGCACTACTGAAGGTTTACTCTATCCCTTGGACCTTCAGATTTGACGACGAAACACAGAAAATGCGTCGGAATGTAATACAAAAGACACAATGCCGTTTTAAGTACAAGAAGAGTAATCTTCTCATTGTTTGTGGTTTGCTTTGAGCGTTTCAGGTGAGTTCAGTATTAGATTCCGATGCACTACTGCAGCATTACTCTATCCCTTGGACCTTCACATTGACGATGAAACACAGACATTGCGTCGGGATTTAATACAAAAGGCACAATGCCGCCTTAAGTGCAAAAAGGGGAAATCTCCTCATTGTTTGTTGTTTGCTTTGAGCGTATCCTGGGAGATCAGTATTAGATTGCGATATACTACTGCAGCTTTACTCTATCCCTTGGACCCTCACATTGCAGTTGAAAAACAGAAATAGCGTCGGGATTTAATACAAAAGGCGCAATGCCGACACAAGTACAAGAAGAGTATATCTTATCATTGTTTGTGGTTTGTTTTGAGCGATTCCTGGGACATCAATGTTAGATTCCGATGCACTACTGCAGCTTTACATTATCCCCTGGGCCATCAGATTGACGATGAAACACAGATATTGCGTCGGGATTTAAAACATAAGGCACAATGGCGACATCCGTACAAGAAGAATAAATCTTCCCATTGTTTGTGGTTTGCTTTGAGCGCTTATTGGGAGATAAGTATTAGATTCCGTTGCACTACTGCAGTTTTACTCTATCCCTTGGACCTTCACATTGACTATGAAACACAGAAATTGCGTCGCGATTTAAAGTAAAAGGCACATTGCCGACTTAAGTACAAGAATAGTAAATCTTCTCATTGTTCGTTGTTTGTCTGAGCGTTTCCTGGGAGATCAGTATTACATTCCGATGCACTACTGCCGCTTTACTCTATCCCTTGGACCTTCACAGATGAAACGCAGTAATTGCGTCGGGATTTAATACAAAAGGCACAATGCAGCCTTAAGTCCAAAAACAATAAATCTTCTCATTGTTTGTTGTTTGCTTTGAGCGTTTCCTGGGAGATCAGTATTAGATTGCGATACACTAATGCACCTCTACTCTATCCCTAGTACCTTCACATTGACGATGATACACAGAAATTGCGTCGGGATTTAATACAAAAGGCACAATGCCGTCGTAAGAACAAGGAGAGTACATATTCTTTTAAATTGTGGTTTGCTTTGAGCGTTTCCTGGGAGATCAGTATTAGATTCCGATTCACTACTGCAGCTTTACTCATTCCCTAGGACTTTCACATTGACGATTAAACACAGAATTTGCGTCGCGATTTAATGTAAAAGGCACAATGCCGACTCAAGTACAAGAATAAAAAATCTTCTCATTGTTCGTGGTTTGTTGGAGCGTTTCCTGGGAGATCAGTATTAGACTCCGATGCACTACTGCAGCTTTACTCAATCCCTTGGACCCTCACATTGACGACGAAACACAGAAATTGCGTCGGGATTTAATACAATAGGCACAATGCCGATTTAAGTACAATAAGGTTAAATCTTCTCATGATTAGTGGTTTGCTTTGAGCGTTTCCTGGGAGATCAATATTAGATTCCGATGCACTTCTGCAGCTTTACTCTATCCCTTGTACCTTAACATTGACGAAGAAACACAGAAATTGCGTCGGGATTTAATGCAAAAGTTACAATGCCGACATAAGTACAAAAAGAGTAAATCTTCTCATATTTCATGGTTTGCTTTGAGCGTTTTCTCGGAGATCAGCATTAGATTCTGATGTACTACTGCAGCTTTACTCTATCCCTACAACCATGACATTGACGATGAAACTCAGAATTTGCGTCGGGATTTAATACAAAGGGCACAATGCCGACTTAAGTGCAAGAAGAGGAAATACTCTTTTAGTTTGTGGTTTGCTTAGAGCGTTTCCTGGCAAATCATTATTAGATTCCGATGCACTACTGCAGCTTTACTCATTCCCTTGGACCTTCACATTGACGATGAAACACAGAAATTGCGTCGCGATGTAATGTAAAAGCCACAATGCCGACTTAAGTACAAGAATAGTAAATCTTGTCATTGTTCGTGGTGTGTTTGAGCGTTTCCCGGGAGATCAGCATTAGATTCCGATGCACTACTGCAGCCTTATTCATTCCCTTGGACCTTCAATTGACGATGAAACACAGAAATAATGTCGCGATGTAATGTAAAAGGCACAATGCCGACTTAAGTACAAGAATAGTAAATCTTACCATTGCTCGTGGTTTGTTTGAGCGTTGCCTGGGAGATCAGTTTTAGATTCCGATGGATTACTGCAGCTTTACTCTATCCCTTGGATCTTCACATTGACGATGAAACACAGAGATACCTTCGGGATTAATTACAAATGGCACAATGGAACCTTAAGTTCAGGAAGAGTAAATCTTCTCATTGTTTGTGGTTTGCTTTGAGTGTTTCCTGGGAGATCAGTATTAGATTCCGATGCACTACTGAAGGTTTACTCTATCCCTTGGACCTTCAGATTTGACGACGAAACACAGAAAGTGCGTCGGAATGTAATACAAAAGACACAATGCCGTTTTAAGTACAAGAAGAGTAATCTTCTCATTCTTTGTGGTTTGCTTTGAGCGTTTCAGGTGAGTTCAGTATTAGATTCCGATGCACTACTGCAGCATTACTCTATCCCTTGGACCTTCACATTGACGATGAAACACAGACATTGCGTCGGGATTTAATACAAAAGGCACAATGCCGCCTTAAGTGCAAAAAGGGGAAATCTCCTCATTGTTTGTTGTTTGCTTTTTGCGTATCCTGTGAGATCAGTATTAGATTGCGATATACTACTGCAGCTTTACTCTATCCCTTGGACCCTCACATTGCAGTTGAAAAACAGAAATAGCGTCGGGATTTAATACAAAAGGCGCAATGCCGACACAAGTACAAGAAGAGTATATCTTATCATTGTTTGTGGTTTGTTTTGAGCGATTCCTGGGACATCAATATTAGATTCCGATGCACTACTGCAGCTTTACATCATCCCCTGGGCCATCAGATTGACGATGAAACACAGATATTGCGTCGGGATTTAAAACATAAGGCACAATGGCGACATCCGTACAAGAAGAATAAATCTTCCCATTGTTTGTGGTTTGCTTTGAGCGCTTATTGGGAGATAAGTATTAGATTCCGTTGCACTACTGCAGTTTTACTCTATCCCTTGGACCTTCACATTGACTATGAAACACAGAAATTGCGTCGCGATTTAAAGTAAAAGGCACATTGCCGACTTAAGTACAAGAATAGTAAATCTTCTCATTGTTCGTTGTTTGTCTGTGCGTTTCCTGGGAGATCAGTATTACATTCCGATGCACTACTGCCGCTTTACTCTATCCCTTGGACCTTCACAGATGAAACGCAGTAATTGCGTCGGGATTTAATACCAAAGGCACAATGCAGCCTTAAGTCCAAAAACAATAAATCTTCTCATTGTTTGTTGTTTGCTTTGAGCGTTTCCTGGGAGATCAGTATTAGATTGCGATACACTAATGCACCTCTACTCTATCCCTAGTACCTTCACATTGACGATGATACACAGAAATTGCGTCGGGATTTAATACAAAAGGCACAATGCCGTCGTAAGAACAAGGAGAGTACATATTCTTTTAAATTGTGGTTTGCTTTGAGCGTTTCCTGGGAGATCAGTATTAGATTCCGATTCACTACTGCAGCTTTACTCATTCCCTAGGACTTTCACATTGACGATTAAACACAGAATTTGCGTCGCGATTTAATGTAAAAGGCACAATGCCGACTTAAGTACAAGAATAAAAAATCTTCTCATTGTTCGTGGTTTGTTGGAGCGTTTCCTGGGAGATCAGTATTAGACTCCGATGCACTACTGCAGCTTTACTCAATCCCTTGGACCCTCACATTGACGACGAAACACAGAAATTGCGTCGGGAATTAATACAATAGGCACAATGCCGATTTAAGTACAATAAGGTTAAATCTTCTCATGATTAGTGGTTTGCTTTGAGCGTTTCCTGGGAGATCAATATTAGATTCCGATGCACTTCTGCAGCTTTACTCTATCCCTTGTACCTTAACATTGACGAAGAAACACAGAAATTGCGTCGGGATTTAATGCAAAAGTTACAATGCCGACTTAAGTACAAAAAGAGTAAATCTTCTCATATTTCATGGTTTGCTTTGAGCGTTTTCTCGGAGATCAGCATTAGATTCTGATGTACTACTGCAGCTTTACTCTATCCCTACAACCATGACATTGACGATGAAACTCAGAATTTGCGTCGGGATTTAATACAAAGGGCACAATGCCGACTTAAGTGCAAGAAGAGGAAATACTCTTTTAGTTTGTGGTTTGCTTAGAGCGTTTCCTGGCAAATCATTATTAGATTCCGATGCACTACTGCAGCTTTACTCATTCCCTTGGACCTTCACATTGACGATGAAACACAGAAATTGCGTCGCGATGTAATGTAAAAGCCACAATGCCGACTTAAGTACAAGAATAGTAAATCTTGTCATTGTTCGTGGTGTGTTTGAGCGTTTCCCGGGAGATCAGCATTAGATTCCGATGCACTACTGCAGCCTTATTCATTCCCTTGGACCTTCAATTGACGATGAAACACAGAAATAATGTCGCGATGTAATGTAAAAGGCACAATGCCGACTTAAGTACAAGAATAGTAAATCTTACCATTGCTCGTGGTTTGTTTGAGCGTTGCCTGGGAGATCAGTTTTAGATTCCGATGGATTACTGCAGCTTTACTCTATCCCTTGGATCTTCACATTGACGATGAAACACAGAGATACCTTCGGGATTAATTACAAATGGCACAATGGAACCTTAAGTTCAGGAAGAGTAAATCTTCTCATTGTTTGTGGTTTGCTTTGAGTGTTTCCTGGGAGATCAGTATTAGATTCCGATGCACTACTGAAGGTTTACTCTATCCCTTGGACCTTCAGATGTGACGACGAAACACAGAAAGTGCGTCGGAATGTAATACAAAAGACACAATGCCGTTTTAAGTACAAGAAGAGTAATCTTCTCATTGTTTGTGGTTTGCTTTGAGCGTATCAGGTGAGTTCAGTATTAGATTCCGATGCACTACTGCAGCATTACTCTATCCCTTGGACCTTCACATTGACGATGAAACACAGACATTGCGTCGGGATTTAATACAAAAGGCACAATGCCGCCTTAAGTGCAAAAAGAGGAAATCTCCTCATTGTTTGTTGTTTGCTTTGAGCGTATCCTGGGAGATCAATATTAGATTGCGATATACTACTGCAGCTTTACTCTATCCCTTGGAACCTCACATTGCAGTTGAAAAACAGAAATAGCGTCGGGATTTAATACAAAAGGCACAATGCCGACACAAGTACAAGAAGAGTATATCTTATCATTGTTTGTGGTTTGTTTTGAGCGATTCCTGGGACATCAATATTAGATTCCGATGCACTACTGCAGCTTTACATCATCCCCTGGGCCATCGGATTGACGATGAAACACAGATATTGCGTCGGGATTTAAAATATAAGGCACAATGGCGACATCCGTACAAGAAGAATAAATCTTCCCATTGTTTGTGGTTTGTTTTGAGCGCTTAATGGGGGGATAAGTATTAGATTCCGTTGCACTACTGCAGTTTTACTCTATCCCTTGGACCTTCACATTGACTATGAAACACAGAAATTGCGTCGGGATTAAAACAAAGTACAAGAAGTGTAAATCTACTCATTGTTTGTAGTATGCTTGGAGCGTTTCCAGGGAGATCAGTATTAGATTCCGATGCACTACTGCAGCTTTACTCTATCCCTTGGAACCTCACATTGATGATGAAACACAGATATTGCGTCGGAATGTAATACAAAAGGCACAATGCCGACTTAAGTACAAGAAGAATAAATCTTCTCGTTGTTTTGTGGTTTGCTCTGAGCGTTTCCCGGGAGATCAGTACTAGATTCCATTGCTCTACTGCAGCTTTACTGTATCCCTTGGACCTTCACACTGACGAAGAAACACAGAAATTGCGTTGGGATTTAATACAAAAGTACAATGCCGACTTAAGTACAAGAAGAGTAAATCTTCTCATTGTTCATGGTTTGGTTTGAGCGTCTCCTGGGAGATCAGCTTTAAATTCCGATGCACTACTGCAGCTGTACACTATCCCGAGAACCTTGATATTGACGATGAAACTCTGCTTCGGGATTTAATACAAAAGGCACAATGCCGACGTAAGTACAAGAAGGGTAAATATCCTTTTAAATTGTGGTTTGCTTTGAGCGTTTCCTGGGAGATCAGTATTAGATTCCGACGCACTACTGCAGCTTTACTCATTCCCTTGGTCCTTCACACTGACGATTAAACACAGAAATTGCGTCGCGATTTAATGCAAAAGGCACAATGCCGACATAAGTACAAGAATAGTAAATCTTCCCATTTTTCGTGGTTTGTTGGAGCGTTTCCCGGGAGATCTGTATTACATTCCGATGCACTACTTGAGCTTTACCCTATCCCTTGAACCTTCACATTGACGATGAAACACAGAGATTGCGTCAGGATTTAAAACATACAGCACGATGCCGACATAAGTACAAGTAAAGTATATCATCTCATTGTTTGTGGTTTGCTTTGAGCGTTTCCTGGGAGGTCAGTATTAGAGTCCGATCCACTACTGCAGCTTTACTGATTCCCTTGGAGCTTCACATTGACGAAGAAACACAGAAATTGCGTCGCGATTTAATGTAAAAGGCTCAATGCCGTTTGAAGTAAAAGAATAGTAAATCTTCTCATTGTTCGTGGTTTTTTATGCGTTTCCTGGGAGATCAGTATTACATTCCGATGCACTACAGCAGCTTTACTCTATCCCTTGGACCTTCACACTGACGATGAAACGCAGAAATTGCGTCGGGATTTAATACAAAATGCACAATGCCTCCTTAAGTACAAAAAGAGTAAATGCTCTCAATGTTTGTTGTTTGCTTTGAGCGTTTCCTGGGAGTTCAGTATTAGTTTCCGATGCACTACTGCAGCCTTACTCTATCTCTTGGACCTTCACATTGACGATGAAACACAGAGATTGCGTCGGGATTTAAAACAAACGGCACGAGGCCGACTTAAGTACAAGAAAAGTGTACCTTCTCATTGTTTGTGGTTTGGTTTGAGCGTTTCCTGGGAGATCAGTAATAGATTCCGATGCACTACTGCAGCTTTACTCTATCCCTTGGACCTTCATATTGACGATGAAACACAGAAATTGCGTCGGAAATTAATACAAAAGACACAATGCCGCCTTAAGTACAAGAGGAGTAATCTTCCCATTGTTTGTGGTTTGCTTTAAGCGTTTCCTGGGAGATCAGTATTAGATTCCGATGCACTACTGCAGCTTTACTCATTCCCGTGGACCTTCACATTGACAATGAAACACAGAAATTGCGTCGCGATGTAATGTAAAAGGCACAATGCCGACCTACATACAAGAATAGAAAATCTTCTCATTGTTCGTGGTGTGTTTGAGCGCATCCTGGGAGATCAGTATTAGATTCCGATGCACTACTGCAGCTTTACTCTATCCCCTGGACCTTCACATTGACGATGAAACACAGAGATTGCGTCAGGATTTAAAACAAAGGTACAATGCCGACTTAATTACAAGAAGGGTATATCTTCTCATTGTTTGTGGTTTGCATTGAGCGTTACCTGGGAGATCAGTATTAGACTACGGTGCACTACTGCAGCTTTACTCTATCCCTTGGACCTTCACATTGTCGATGAAACACAGAAATTGTGTTCGAATTTAATACAAAAGACACAATGCGGACTTGAGTACAAGAAGAGTAATCTTCTCATTGTTTGTGATTTGCTTTGAGCGTTTCACGTGAGATCAGTATTAGATTCCGATGCACTACTGCAGCTATACTCTATCCCTTGGACTTTCATATTAACGATGAAACGCAGAAATTGCGTCGGGATTTAATACAAAAGGCACAATGCCGCCTTAAGTACAAAAAGAGCAAATCTTCTCATTGTTTGTTGTTTGCTTTGAGCGTTTCCTGGAGATCAGTATTAGATTCAGATACACAACTGCACCTTTACTGTATCCCTTGAACCCTCACATTGACGATGAAACACAGAAATTACGTCGCGATTTAATGTAAAAGGCAGAATGCCGACTTAAGTACAAGAATAGTAAAGTTTATCATTGTTCGTGGCTGGCTTTAAGCGTTTCCTGGGAGATCAGCATTAGATTCCGATGCACTACTGCAGCTTTACTCATTGCCTTGGACCTTCAATTGACGATGAAACACAGAAATAGCGCCGCGATGTAATGTAAAAGGCACAATGCCGACTTAAGTACAAGAATAGTAAATCTTCTCACTGCTCGTGGTTTGTTTGAGCGTTTCCTGGGAGATCAGTATTAGATTCCGATGGACTACTGCAGCATTACCCTATCCCTTGGAACTTCACATTGACGATGAAACACAGAGATACCGTCGGGATTAATTACAAAAGGCACAATGGCGACTTAAGTTCAGGAAGAGTAAATCTTCTCATTGTTTGTGGTTTGCTTCGAGCGTTTCAAGTGAGTTCAGTATTAGATTCCGATGCACTACTGCAGCATTACTCTATCCCTTGGACCTTCACATTGACGATGAAACACAGAAATTGCGTCGGGATTTAATACAAAAGGCCAATGCAGCCTTAAGTACAAAAAGAGTAAATCTCCTTATTGTTTGTTGTTTGCTTTGAGCGTTTCCTGGGAAATCAGTATTAGACTGCGATACACAACTGCAGCGCCACTCTATCCCTTGGACCCTCACATTGCAGGTGAAACACAGAAATAGCGTCGGGATTTAATACAAAAGGCACAATGCCGACTCAAGTACAAGAAGAGTATATCTTATCATTGTTTGTGGTTTGTTTTGAGCGATTCCTGGGAGATCAGTAATAGATTCCGATACACTACTGCAGCTTTACATTATCCCTTGGACCATCACACTGACGATGAAACGCAGAAATTGCGTCGGGATTTAATACAAAAGGTACAATGCCGCCTTAAGTACAAAATGAGTAAATCTTTCCATTGTTTGTTCTTTGCATTGAGCGTTAATGTGAGATGAGTTTTAGATTCCGATGCACTACTGCAGCTTCACTCTATCCCTTGGACTTTCAGATTGACGACGAAACGCAGAAAATGCGTCGGGATTTAATACAAAATGCACAATGCCGCCTTAAGTACAAAAAGACTAAATCCTCTCAATGTTTGTTGTTTGCTTTGAGCGTTTCCTGGGAGATCAGTATTAGATTCCGATGCACTACTGCAGCTTTACTCATTCCCTTGGATCTTCACATTGACGAAGAAACACAGAAATTGCGTCGCGATTTAATGAAAAAGGCTCAATGCCGGCTGAAGTAAAAGAATAGTAAATCCTCTCATTGATCGTGGTTTGTTTGTGCATATCCTGGGAGATCAGTATTACATTCCGATGTACTACTGCAGCTTTACTCTATCCCTTTGACCTTCACATTGACGATGAAACACAGAAATTGCGTCGCTATTTAAAACAAAACGCACAATGCCGACTTAAATACATGAAGAGTAAATCTTCTCTTTGTTTTGTGGTTCGCTTTGAGCGTTTCCTGGGAGATCAGCTTTAGATTCCGATGCACTACTGCAGCTTTACTCAATCACTTGGACCTTCACATTGACGATGAAACTCAGAAATTGCGTCGCGATATAATGTAAAAGGCACAATGCCGACTTAAGTACAAGAATAGTAAATCATCTCCTTGTTCGTGGTTTGTTTTGGCGTTTCCTGGGAGATCAGTATTAGATTCCGATGCACTACTGCAGCCTTACTCTATCTCTTGGACCTTCACATTGACGATGAAACACAGAGATTGCGTCGGGATTTAAAACAAACGGCACGAGGCCGACTTAAGTACAAGAAAAGTGTACCTCCTCATTGTTTGTGGTTTGCTTTCAGCGTTTCCTGGGAGATCAGTAATAGATTCCGATGCACTACTGCAGCTTTACTCTATCCCTTGGACCTTCATATTGACGATGAAACACAGAAATTGCATCGGAATTTAATACAAAAGACACAACGCCGACTGAAGTACAAAAGGAGTAATCTTCTCATTGTTTGTGGTTTGCTTTAAGCGTTTCCTGGGAGATCAGTATTAGATTCCGATGCACTACTGCAGCTTTACTCATTCCCTTGGGCCTTCACATTGACAATGAAACACAGAATTTCCGTCGCGAAGTAATGTAAAGGCACAATGCCGACCTACGTACAAGATTAGTAAATCTTCGCATTGTTCGTGGTGTGTTTGAGCGCATCCTGGAAGATCAGTATTAGATTCCGATGCACTACTGCAGCTTTACTCTATCCCTTGGACCTTCACATCGACGATGAAACACAGAAATTGTGTCGGAATTTAATACAAAAGACACAATGCCGAATTGAGTACAAGAAGGGTATATCTTCTCATTGTTTGTGGTTTGCATTGAGCGTTACCTGGGAGATCAATATTAGACTACGGTGCACTACTGCAGCTTTACTCTATCCCTTGGACGTTCACATTGACGATGAAACACAGAAATTGTGTCGGAATTTAATACAAAAGACACAATGCCGACATGAGTACAAGAAGAGTAATCTTCTCATTGTTTGTGGTTTGCTTTGAGCGTTTCACGTGAGATCAGTATTAGTCTCCGATGCACTACTGCAGCTATACTCTATCCCTTGGACTTTCACATTGACGATGAAACGCAAAAATTGCGTCGGGATTTAATACAAAAGGCACAATGCCGCCTTAAGTACAAAAAGAGCAAATCTTCTCATTGTTTGTTGTTTGCTTTGAGCGTTTCCTGGAGATCAGTATTAGATTGAGATACACTACTGCACCTTTACTCTATCCCTTGAACCCTCACATTGATGATGAAACACAGAAATTGCGTCGCGATTTAATGTAAAAGGCAGAATGCCGACTTAAGTACAATAGTAGTAAATTTTCTCATTGTTCGTGGTTGGCTTTGAGCGTTTCCTGGGAGATCAGCATTAGATTCCGATGCACTACAGCAGCTTTACTCATTCCCTTGGACCTTCAATTGACGATGAAACACAGAAATAGCGTCGCGATGTAATGTAAAAGGCACAATGCCGACTTAAGTACAAGAATAGTAAATCTTCTCACTGCTCGTGGTTTGTTTGAGCGTTTCCTGGGAGATCAGCATTAGATTCCGATGGACTACTGCAGCTTTACTCTATCCCTTGGATCTTCACATTGACGATGAAACACAGAGATACCGTCGGGATTAATTACAAAAGGCACAATGGCGACTTAAGTTCAGGAAGAGTAAATCTTCTCATTGTTTGTGGTTTGCTTCGAGCGTTTCAAGTGAGTTCAGTATTAGATTCCGATGCACTACTGCAGCATTAGTCATTCCCTTGGACCTTCACATTGACGATAAAACACAGAGATTGCGCCGGATTTAAAACAAACAGCACGATGCCGACTTAAGTACAAGAAAAATATATCTTCTCATTGTTTGTGGTTTGCTTTGAGCGTTTCCTGGGAGGTCAGTATTAGACTCCGATGCACTACTGCAGCTTTACTCATTCCCTTGGACCTTCACATTGACGAAGAAACACAGAAATTGCGTCGGGATTTAATACAAAAGGTACAATGCCGACTTAAGTACAAGAAGAGTAAATCTTCTCATTGTTCGTGCTTTGTTTGTGCGTTTCCTGGGAGATCAGTATTACATTCCGATGCACTACTGCAGCTTTACTCTATCCCTTGGACCTTCACATTGACGATGAAACGCAGAAATTGCGTCGGGATTTAATATAAAAGGTACAATGCCGCCTTAAGTACAAAAGGAGTAAATCTTCTCATTGTTTGTTCTTTGCTTTGAGCGTTTCCTGGGAGATCAGTATTAGATTGCGATACACTACTGCACCTCTACTCTATCCCTAGAACCTTCACATTGACGACGAAACACAGAAATTGCGTCGAAATTTAATGCAAATACACAATGCCGACTTAAGTACAAGAACAGTATTCTTCTCACTGTTTGTGGTTTGCTTTGAGCGTTAATGTGAGATCAGTATTAGATTACGATGCACTACTGCAGCTTCACTCTATCCCTTGGACTTTCAGATTGACCGCGAAACGTGGAAAATGCGCCGGGATTTAATACAAAATGCACAATGCCGCCTTAAGTACAAAAAGAGTAAATCCTCTCAATGTTTTTTGTTTGCTTTGAGCGTTTCCTGGGAGATCGGTATTAGATTGCGATACACTACTGCACATTTACTCTATCCCAAGGACCCTCACATTGACGATGAAACACAGAAATTGCGTCGGGATTTAATTAAAAAGGCACATTGCCGACTTAAGTACAAGAAGAGTATATCTTATCATAGTTTGTGGTTTGCTTTGAGTGTTTCCTAGGAGATCAATATCAGATTCAGATGCACCATTGCAGCTCTACATTATCCATTGGACCATCAGATTGACGATGAAACACAGAAATTACGTCGGGATTTAAAACAAAAGGCACAATGGCGACTACAGTACAGGAAGAGTAAGTCTTTTAATTGTTTGTGGTTTGCTTTGAGCTTCTCCTGGGAGATCAGTATTAGATTCCGATGCACTACTGCAGCTTTACTCTATCCCTTGGACCATCACATTGATGATGAAACACAGAAATTGCGTCGGAATTCAAAACAAAAGGCACAATGCCGACTTAAGTACATGAAGAGTAAATCTTCTCATTGTTTTGTGGTTTGCTTTGAGCGTTTCGTGGGAGATCAGCTTTAGATTCCGATGCACTACTGCAGCTTTACTCTATCCCTAAAACCTTCACATTGACGATGAAACTCAGATATTGCGTCGGGATTTAATACAAAAGGCACATTGCCGACGTAAGTACAAGAAGAGTAAATAGTCTTTTAAATTGTGGTTTACTTTCAGCGTTTCCTGGGAGATCAGTATTAGATTCCGATGCACTACTGCAGCTTTACTCTATCCCTTGGACTTTCACATTGACGATGAAAAGCAGAAATTGCGTCGGGATTTAATACAAAAGGCACAATGCCGCCTTAAGTACAAAAAGAGTAAATCTTCTCATTGTTTGTTGTTTGCTTTGGGCGATGCATGGGAGAACAGTATTAGATTGCGATACACTACTGCAGCTTTACTCTATCTCTTGGACCTTCACATTGACGATGAAACACATAGATTGCGTCGGGATTTAAAACAAACGGCACGATGCCGACTTAAGTACAAGAAAAGTGTACCTTCTCATTGTTTGTGGTTTGCTCTGAGCGTGTCCTGGGAGATCAGTATTAGATTCCAATGCACTACTGCTGCTTTACTCTATCCCTTGGACCTTCACATTGACGATGAAACACAGAAATTGCGTCGGAATTTAATACAAAAGACACAATGCCGATTTAAGTACAAGAGGAGTAATCTTCTCATTGTTTGTGGTTTGAATTGAGTGTTTCCTGGGAGATCAGTATTAGATTCCGATGCACTACTGCAGCTTTACTCATTCCCTTGGACTTTCACATTGACGATGAAACCCAGAAATTGCGTCGCGATTGAAATTAAAAGGCACAATGCCGACTTAAGTACAAGAATAGTAAATCTTCTCATTGTTCGTGGTTTGTTTGAGCGTTTCCTGGGAGATCAGTATTAGATTCCGATGCACTACTGCAGCTTTACTCTATGCCTTGGACCTTGACACTGACGATGAAACACAGAAATTGCGTTGGGAAATAATACAAATGGCAAAATGCCGACATAAGTACAAGAAGAGTATATCTTTTCATTGTTTGTGGTTTACTGTGAGCGTTTCCTGGGAGATCAATATTATATTCCGATGCACTACCGCAGCTCTAAATTATCCCTTGGACTATCAGATTGACGATAATACTCAGAAATTGCATCGGAATTTAAAACAAAAGGCACAATGCCGACTTAAGTTCAAGAAGAGTATATCTTATCATTGTTTATGGTTTGCTTTGAGCGTTTCCTAGGAGATCAATATTAGATTCCGATGCACTACTGCGGCCCTTCATTATTTCTTGGACCATCAGAATGACGATGAAACACAGAAATTGCGTCGGGATTTAAAACAAAAGGCACAATGGCGACTTCAGCACAAGAAGAGTAAATCTTCTCATTGTTTGTGTTTTGCTCTGAGCGTTTATTGGGAGTTCAGTATTAGATTCCGATGCACTACTACAGCTTTACTCTATCCCTTGGACCTTCACATTGACGATGACACACAGAAATAGCGCCGGGATTTAATACAAAAGGCACAATGCTGCCTTAAGAACAAGAAGAGTAAATCTTCTCATTGTTAATGGTTTGGTTTGAGCGTTTCCTGGGAGATCAGCTTTAGATTCCGATGCACTACTGCAGCATTACTCATTCCCTTGGACCTTCACATTGACGATGAAACACAGAGATTGCGTCGGGATTTAAAACAAACAGCACGATGCCGACTTAAGTACAAGAAAAATATATCTTCTCATTGTTTGTGGTTTGCTTTGAGCGTTTCCTGGGAGGTCAGTATTAGACTCCGATGCACTACTGCAGCTTTACTCATTCCCTTGGACCTTCACATTGACTAAGAAACACAGAAATTGCGTCGCGATTTAATGTAAAAGGCTCAATGCCGGCTGAAGTAAAAGAATAGTAAATCTTCTCAATGTTCGTGGTTTGTTTGTGCGTTTCCTGGGAGATCAGTATTACATTCCGATGCACTACTGCAGCTTTACTCTATCCCTTGGACCTTCACATTGACGATGAAACGCAGAAATGGCGTCGGGATTTAATACAAAAGTACAATGCCGCCTTAAGTACAAAAGGAGTACATCTTCTCATTGTTTGTTCTTTGCTTTGAGCGTTTCTTGGGAGATCAGTATTAGATTGCGATACACTACTGCACCTCTACTCTATCCCTAGAACCTTCACATTGACGATGAAACACAGAAATTTCGTCGAAATTTAATGCAAAAGACACAATGCCGATTTAAGTACAAGAACAGTAATCTTCTCACTGTTTGTGGTTTGCTTTGAGCGTTAATGTGAGATCAGTATTAGATTACGGTGCACTACTGCAGCTTCACTCTGTCCCTTGGACTTTCAGATTGACGACGAAACGCAGAAAATGCGTCGGGATTTAATACAAAATGCACAATGCCGCCTTAAGTACAAAAAGAGTAAATCAACTCAATGTTTTTTGTTTGCTTTGAGCGTTTCCTGGGAGATCAGTATTAGATTGCGATACACTACTGCACATTTACTCTATCCCTAGGACCCTCACATTGACGATGAAACACAGAAATTGCGTCGGGATTTAATTAAAAAGGCACATTGCCGACTTAAGTACAAGAAGAGTATATCATATCATAGTTTGTGGTTTGCTTTGAGTGTTTCCTGTGAGATCAATATCAGATTCAGATGCACCACTGCAGCTCTACATTATCCATTGGACCATCAGATTGACGATGAAACACAGAAATTGCGTCGGGATTTAAAACAAAAGGCACAATGGCGACTACAGTACAGGAAGAGTAAGTCTTTTAATTGTTTGTGGTTTGGTTTGAGCGTTTCCTGGGAGATCAGTATTAGATTCCGATGCACTACTGCAGCTTTACTCTATCCCTTGGACCTTCACATTGACGATGAAACACAGAAATTGCGTCGGAATTCAAAACAAAAGGCACAATGCCGACTTAAGTACATGAAGAGTAAATCTTCTCATTGTTTTGTGGTTTGGTTTGAGCGTTTCGTGGGAGATCAGCTTTAGATTCCGATGCACTACTGCAGCTTTACTCTATCCCTAAAACCTTCACATTGACGATGAAACTCAGAAATT
This sequence comes from Schistocerca piceifrons, assembly GCF_021461385.2. Taxonomy (NCBI): domain Eukaryota; kingdom Metazoa; phylum Arthropoda; class Insecta; order Orthoptera; family Acrididae; genus Schistocerca; species Schistocerca piceifrons. Next base: position 13,941,217 of record NC_060138.1, read on the forward strand.
GCGTCGGGATTTAATACAAAAGGCACATTGCCGACGTAAGTACAAGAAGAGTAAATATTCTTTTAAATTGTGGTTTGCTTTCAGCGTTTCCTGGGAGATCAGTATTAGATTCCGATGCACTACTGCAGCTTTATTCAATCCCTTGGACTTTCACATTGACGATGAAACCCAGAAATTGCGTCGCGATTTATAGTAAAAGGCACAATGTCGACTTAAGTACAAGAATAGTAAATCTTCTCATTGTTCGTGGTTTGTTTGAGCGTTTCCTGGGAGATCAGTATTACATTCCGGTGCACTACTGCCACTTTACTCTATCCCTTGGACCTTCACATTGACGATGAAACGCGGAAATTGCGTCGGGATTTAATACAAATGCATAATGCCACCTTCAGTACAAAAAGAGTAAATCTTCTCATTGTTTGTTGTTTGCTTTGAGCGTTTCCTGGGAGATCAGTATTGATTGCGATACACTAATGGACCTCTACTCTATCCCTAGAACCTTCACATTGACGATGAAACACAGAAATTGCTTCGGAATTTAATACAAAAGACACAATACCGACCTAAGTACAAGAGGAGAAATCTTCGCACTGTTTGTGGTTTGCTTTGAGCGTTTCATGTGAGATCAGTATTAGATTCCGATGACCTACTGCAGCTTTACTCTATCCCTTGGGCCTTCACATTGACGATGAAACACAGAAATTGCGTCGGAATTTAATACAAAAGACACAATGTCGATTTAAGTACAAGAGGAGTAATCTTCTCATTGTTTGTGGATTGAATTGAGCGTTTCCTGGGAGATCAGTATGAGATTCCGATGCACTACTGCAGCTTTACACATTCCCTTGGACTTTCACATTGACGATGAAACCCAGAAATTGCGTCGCGATTTAAATTAAAAGGCACAATGCCGACCTAAGTACAAGAATAATAAATCTTCTCATTGTTCGTGGTTTGTTTGAGCGTTTCCTGGAAGATCAGTATTAGATTCCGATGCACTACTGCAGCTTTATCCTATGCCTTGGACCTTCACACTGACGATGAAACACAGAGATTGCGTCGGGATTTAAAACAAACGCCACGATGCCGACTTAAGTACAAGAAAAGTATGTCCTCTCATAGTTTTTGGTTTGCTTTGAGCGTTTCCAGGGAGATCAGTATTAGATTCCGATGCACTACTGCAGCTTTACTCTATCCATTGGACCTTCACCTTGACGACGAAACACAGAAATTGCGTTGGAATTTAATACAAAAGACACAATGCCGACTTAAGTACAAGAGGAGTAATCTTGTAATTGTTTGTGGTTTGCTTTGAGCGTTCCCTCGGAGATCAGTATTAGATTCCGATGCACTACTGCAGCTTTAGTCTATCTCTTGGACCCTCACATTGACGATGAAACACAGAAATTGCGTCGGGATTTAATACAAAAGACTTAATGCCGACTTAAGTACAAGAAGAGTATATCTGCCCATTGTTTGTGGTTTGCTTTGAGCCTTTCCTGGGAGGTCAGTATTAGATTCCGATACACTACTGCAGCTTTACTCTAACCTTGGACATTGACATTGACGATGAAACACAGAAATTGCGTCGGGATTTAATATAAAAGGCACAATGCCGACTTAAGTGCAAGAAGAGTATATCTTCTCATTGTTTGTGGTTTGCTCTGAGCTCTCCTGGGAGATCAGTACTAGATTTCATTGCACTACTGCAGCTTTACTCTATCCCTTATACCTTCACCTTGACGATGAAACACAGAAGTATGCGTCAGGATTTAATACAAAAGCCACAAGGACGACCGAAGTACTAAAAGAGTCAATCTTCCCATTGTTTGTTGTTTGGTTTGAGCGTATCCTGGGACATCAGTACTAGACTCAAATGCACTACGGCAGATTTACTCAATGCCTTGGACATTCACATTGACGACGAAACACAGAAATTGCGTCGGGAGATAATAAAAAAGCACAATAACAACTTAAGTAAAAGAAGAGTATATCTTTTCATTGTTTGTGGTTTACAGTGAGCGTTTCCTGGGAGATCAATATTATATTCCGATGCACTACCGCAGCTCTAAATTATCCCTTGGACCATCAGATTGACGATGAAACACAGAAATTGCATCGGGATTTAAAACAAAAGGCACAATGGCGACTTCAGTACAAGAAGAGTAATTCTTCTCATTGTTTGTGCTTTGCTCTGTGCGTTTCCTGGGAGATCAGTGTTAGATTCCGATGCACTACTGCAGCTTTACTCTACCCCTTGGTCCTTCACATTGACGATCAAACACAGAAATTGCGTCGGGATTTAAAACAAAAGGCACTATGCCAACTTAAGTACAAGAAGAGTAAATCTTCTCAGTGTTTGTAGTTCGCTTTGAGCGTTTCGTGGTAGATCAGTATTAGATTCCGATGCGCTACTGCTTCTTTAGTCTATCTCTTGGATCTTCAAATTGACGATGAAACACAGAAATTGCGTCGGGATTTAATACAAAAGTCACAATGCCGACTTAAGTACAGGAAGAGTAAATCTTCTCATTGTTCATGGTATGCTCTGAGCGTTTCCTGGGAGATCAGTATTAGATACCGATGCACTACTGCAGCTTTACTCTATCTTTTGGACCTTCAGATTGACGATGAAACATAGATATTGTGTCGGGATTTAATGCAAAAGGCACAATGCCGACTTAAGTACAATAAGGTGAAATCTTCTCATTGTTTGGGTTTTGCTTTGAGCGTTTCCTAGGAGATCAGTATTCGTTTCCGATGCACTTCTGCTGCTTTACTCTTTCCCTTGGACCTTCACATTGACGATGAAACACAGAAACATGCGTCAGGATTTATTCCAAAGGCACAAGGACGACTGAAGTACTAAAAGAGTCAATCTTCATATTGTTTATTGTTTGGTTTGAGCGTTTCCTGGGACATCAGTACTAGATTGAAATGCACTACGGCATCTTTACTCTAGCCCTTGGACCATCGCATTGACGATGAATCACAGAAATTGCGTCGGGATTTAATACAAAAGGCACAATTCCGACTTAGGTACAAGAAAATTAAATAATCTCATTGTTTGGGGTTCGCTTTGAGGGTTTCCTGATAGATCAGTATTAGATTTCGATGCACTACTGCAGCTTTGCTCTATCGCTTGGACCTTCACATTGACGACGAAACACAGAAATTGCGTCGGGCAATAATACAAAAGGCAAAATGCCGACATAAATACAAGAAGAGTATATCTTTTCATTGTTTGTGGTTTACTTTGACAGTTTCCTGGGAGATTAGTAATAGATTCCGATGCACTACTGCCGCTTTACTCTATCCCATGGACTTTCACATTGACGATGAAACGCAGAAATTGCGTCGGCATTTAATACAAAAGGCACAATGCCACTTTAAGTACAAAAAGAGTAAATCTTCTCATTGTTTGTTGTTTGCTTTGAGCGTTTCCTGGGAGATCAGTATTAGATTCCGATGCACTACTGCGGATCTTCATTATTTCTTGGACCATCAGATTGACGATGATACACAGAAATTGCGTCGGGATTTAATACAAAAGGCACAATGCTGCCTTAAGTACAAGAAGAGTAAATCTTCTCATTGTTTGTTGTTTGTCTTGAGCGTTTCCTGGGTGATCAGTACAAGATTCGGATGCACTACTGCAGCTTTACTCTATCCCGTAAAACTTCACATTGACGATGAAACTCAGAAATAGCGTCGGGATTTAATACAAAACGCACAATGCCGACTTAAGTACAAGAAGAGTATATCTGCCCATTGTTTGTGGTTTGCTTTGAGCGTTTCCTGGGAGATCTGTATTAGATTCCGATGCACTACTGCCGCTATACTCTATCCTTCGACCTTCACATTGACGATGAAACACAGAAATTGCATCGCTATTTAATACAAAAGTCACAATGCCGAATTAAGTACAAGAAGAGTAAATCTTCTCATTGTTTGTGGTTTGTCTAGAGCGTTTCCTGGGTGATCAGTAAAAGATTCTGATGCACTACTGCAGCTTTACTCTATCCCGTGAAACTTCAGATTGACGATGAAACTCAGAAATTGCGTCGGGATTTAATACAAAATTCACAATGCCGAGTGAAGTACAAGAAGAGTAAATATTGTTTTTGTTTGCTGTTTGCTTTGAGCGTTTCCTGGGAGATCAGTATTAGATTGCGATGCACTGCTGCAGCTTTACTGTATCCCTTGGACCTTCACATTGAAGATCAAACACAGAAATTGCGTCGGGATTTAATACAAAAGGCACAATACAGACTTCAGTACAAGAAGAGTATATCTTATCATTGTTTATGGTTTGCTTTGAGCGTTTCTCAGGAGATCAATATTAGATTCCGATGCACTACTGCAGCTGTACATTATCCCTTGGACCATCAGATTGATGATGAAACACAGAAATTGCGTCGGGATTTATACAGAAGGCACTATGCCGACTTAAGTACAAGAAGAGTAAATCTTATCATTGTTTGTAGTATGCTTTGAGCGTTTCCTGGGAGATCAGTATTAGATTCCGATGCACTACTGAGCTTTATTCTATTTCTTGGACCCTCACATTGACGATGAAACACAGAAATTGCGTCGGGATTAAATACAAAATGCACAATGCCGACTTAAGTACAAGAAGAGAATATCTGCCCATTGTTTGTGGTTTGCTTTGAGCGTTTCCTGGGAGATCTGTATTAGATTCCAATGCAATACTGCCTCTTTAGTCTATCCTTGGACCTTCACATTGACGATGAAACACAGAAATTGCGTCGGGATTTAATACAAATTGCACAATGCCGAGTTAAGTACAAGAAGAGTAAAACTTTTCATTGTTTGTTGTTTGTCTTGAGCAATTCCTGGGTGAACAGTACAAGATTCCGATGCACTACTGCAGCTTTACTCTATCCCGTGAAACTTCACATTGACGATGAAACAAAAAATTGCGTCGGAATTTAATACAAAAGGCACAATGCCGTCTTAAGTACAAGAATAGTAAATATTCTTTTTGTTTGTTGTTTGCTTTGAGCGTTTCCTGGGAGATCAGTATTAGATTCCCATGCTCTACTGCAGCTTTACTCTATCCCTTGGATTTTCACATTGACGATGAATCGCAGAAATTGCGTCGGTATTTAATACAAAAGGCACAATGCCGCCTTAAGTACAAAAAGAGAAAATCTTCTCATTGGTTGTTGTTTGCTTTGAGCGTTGCCTGGGAGATCAGTGTTAGAATCCGATGCACAACTGCAGCTTTACTCTATCACTTGGACCCCCACATTGACGATGAAACACAAAAATTGCGTCGGGATTTAATACAAAAGGCACAATGCCGACTTAAGTACTAGAAGAGTAATTCTTCTCATTGTTTGTGGTTTGGTTTAATCGTTACCTGGGAGATCGGTATTAGATTCCGATGCGCTTATGCAGCTTAACTGTATCGCTTGGACCTTCACATTGACGATCAAACACAGAAATTGCGACGGGATTTAATACAAAAGGCACAATGCCGACGTAAATACAAGAAGAGTAAATCTTCTCATTGTTTAAGGTTTGTTTTGAGCGTTTCCTGGGAGATCAGCGTTAGATTCCGATGCACTACAGCAGCTTTTCTCTATCCCTTGAACTATCACATTGACGATGAAACTCAGAAATTGCGTCAGGATTTAATACAAATGGCACAATGCCGACTCAAGTACAGGAAGAGAAATTATTCTTATTCTTTGTGGTTTGCATTGAGCGTTTCCTGGGAGATCAGTATTAGATTTCGATGCAGATATTGTGTCCGGATTAAATACAAAAAGCACAATGCCGACTTTAGTACAAGAAGAGCAAATCTCCTAATATTTTGTGGTTTGCTTTGAGAGTTTCCTGGGAGATCAGTATTAGATTACGATGCACTTCTGCAGCTTTACTCTATCCCTTGGACGTTCAGATTGACGATGAAACACAGAAAATGCGTCGGGATTTAACAGAAAAGGCACAATGCCGACTTGAGTACAAGAAGAGTAAATCATCCCATTGTTTGTGGTTTGCTTTTGAGCGTTTCCTGGGAGATCAGTACTAGATTCCGATGCACTACTGCAGCTTTACTCTATCCCTTGGACCTTCACATTGACGATGAAACACAGAAATTACGTCGGGATTTAATACAAAAGGCACAATGCCGACGTAAGTACAAGAAGAGTAAATCTTCTCATTGTTTGTGGTTTGCTTTGGGTGTTTCCTGGGAGTTCAGTGTTAGAATCTGATGCACTACTGTAGCTTTACTCTATCCCTTGGACCCCCACATTGACGATGAAACACAGAAATTGCGTCGGGATTTAATACAAAAGGCACAATGCCGACTTAAGTACAAGAAGAGTAAATCCTCTCATTGTCCGTGGTTTGCCTTGAGCGTTTCCTGGGAGATCAGTATTAGATTCCGATGCACTACTACAGCTTTACTCTATCCCTTGGACCTTCACATTGACGATGCAACACAGAAATTGCGTCGCTATTTAATACAGAAGGCACAATGCCGAATTAAGTACAAGAAGAGTAAATCTTCTCATTGTTTGTGGTTTGCTTTGAGCGTTTCCTGGGAGATCAGTATTAGATTGCGATACACTACTGCACCTTTACTCTATCGCTTGGACCCTCACATTGACGATGAAACACAGAAATCGCGTCGGGATTTAATACAAAAGGCACAATGCCGACTTAAGTACAAGAAGAGTATATCTTATCATCAATTATGGTTTGCTTTGAGCGTTTCCTAGGAGATCAATATTAGATTCCGATGCACTACTGCGGCCCTTCATTATCCCTTGGACCATCAGATTGACGATGAAACACAGAAATTGCGTCGGGATTTAAAACAAAAGGCACAATGGCGACTTCAGCGTTTCCTGGGAGATCAGTATTAGATTCCGATGCACTACTGCAGCTTTACTCTATCCCTTGGACCTTCAAATTGACGATGAAACACAGAAATTGCGTTGGGATTTAATACAAAAAGCACAATGCCGCCTTAAGTACATGAAGAGTAAATCTTCTCATTGTTTGTTGTTTGTCTTGAGCGTTTCCTGGGTGACCAGTACAAGATTCTGATGCACTACTGCAGCTTTACTCTATCCCGTGAAACTTCACATTGACGATGAAACTCAGAAATAGCGTCGGGATTTAATACAAAAGGCACAATGCCGACCTAAGTACAAGTAGAGTATATCTGCCCATTGTTTGTGGTTAGCTTTGAGCGTATTCTGGGAGATCTGTATTAGATTCCGATGCACTACCGCCGCTTTACTCTATCCTTCGACCTTCACATTGACGATGACACACAGAAATTGCGTCGCTATTTAATACAAAAGGCACAATGCCGAATTAAGTACAAAAAGAGTAAATCTTCTCATTGTTTGTGGTTTGTCTTGAGCGTTTCCTGGGTGATCAGTACAAGATTCTGATGCACTGCTACAGCTTTACTCTATCCCGTGAAACTTCAGATTGACGATGACACTCAGAAATTGCGTCGGGATTTAATACAAAATTCAAAATGCCGACTGAAGTACAAGAAGAGTAAATATAATTTTTTTTGTTGTTTGCTTTGAGAGTTTCCTGGGAGATCAGTATTAGATTCCGATGCACTACTGCAGCTTTACTGTATCCCTTGGACCTTCACATTGAAGATCAAACACAGAAATTGCGTCGGGATTTAATACAAAAGGCACAATACAGACTTCAGTACAGGAAGAGTATGTCTTATCATTGTTTATGGTTTGCTTTGAGCGTTTCCCAGGAGATCAATATTAGATTCTGATGCACTACTGCAGCTGTACTTTATCCCTTGGACCATCAGATTGACGATGAAACACAGAAATTGCGTCGGGATTTATACAAAAGCACTATGCCAACTTAAGTACAAGAAGAGTAATTCTTCTCATTAATTGTAGTATGCTTTGAGCGTTTCCTGGGTGATCAGCATTAGATTCCAATGGACTATTGCAGCTTTATTCTATCTCTTGGACCCTCACATTGACGATGAAACACAGAAATTGCGTCGGGATTAAATACAAAATGCACAATGCCGACTTAAGTACAAGAAGAGAATATCTGCCCATTGTTTGTGGTTTGCTTTGAGCGTTTCCTGGGAGATCTGTGTTAGATTCCAATGCATTACTGCCGCTTTAGTATATCCTTGGAACTTCACATTGACGATGAAACACAGAAATTGCGTCGGGATTAAATACAAAAGGCACAATGCCGACTTAAGTACAAGAAGAGTAAATCTTCTCATTGTTTGTTGTTTGTCTTGAGCATTTCCTGGGTGATCAGTACAAGATTCCGATTCACTACTGCAGCTTTACTCTATCCCATGAAACTTCACATTGACGATGAAACGAAGAAATTGCGTCGGAATTTAATGCAAAAGGCACAATGCCGTCTTAAGTACAAGAATAGTAAATATTCTTTTTGTTTGTTGTTTGCTTTGAGCGTTTCCTGGGAGATCAGTATTAGATTCCGATGCTCTACTGCAGCTTTACTCTATCCCTTGGACCTTCACATTGACGATGAAACGCAGAAATTGCGTCGGAATTTAATACAAAAGACACAATGCCGACCTAAGAACAAGAGGAGTAAACTTCTGAATGTTTGTGGTTTGCTTTGAGCGCTTCATGTGAGGTCAGTATTAGATTCCGATGCACTACTGCAGCTTTACTCTATCCCTTGGACTTTCACATTGACGATGAATCGCAGAAATTGCGTCGGGACTTAATACAAAAGGCACAATGCCGCCTTAAGTACAAAAAGAGAAAATCTTCTCATTGTTTGTTTTGAGCGTTGCCTGGGAGATCAGTATTAGATTGCGATACACTACTGCACCTTTACTGTATCCCTCGGACCCTCACATTGACGAAGAAACACAGAAATTGCGTCGGGATTTAATACAAAAGGCACAATGCCGACTTAAGTACAAGGAGAGTATACCTTCACATTGTTTGTGGTTTGCTTTGAGCGTTTCCTGGGAGATCAGTATTATACTCCGATGCCCTACTGCAGCTTTACTCTATGCCTTGGACCTACTCATTAAGTAAAAGAAGAGTAAATCTTCTCATTGATTGTGGTTTGTCTTGAGCATTTCCTGGGTGATTAGTACAAGATTCCGATGCACTACTGCAGCTTTACTCTATCCCGTGAAACTTCACATTGACGATGAAACTCAGAAATTGCGTCGGGATTTAATACAAAAGCCACAATGCCGACTTAAGTACAAGAAGAGTAAATACTCTTTTTGTTAGTTGATTGCTTTAAGCGTTTCGTGGGAGATAAGTATTAGATTCCGATGCACTACTGCTGCTTTACTCTATCCCTTGGACCTTCAGATTGACGAAGAAACACAGGAATTGCGTCAGGAGATAATACAAAAGGCACAATGGCGACTTAAGTACAAGAAGAGTATATCTTTTCACAGTTTGTGGTTTACTGTGGGCGTTTACTGGGATATCAGTATTAGATTTTGATGCAGTACTACAGCTTCACTCTATCCCTTGGACTTTCACATTGCCGATGAAACGCAGAAATTGCGTCGGGATTTAATACAAAAGGCACAATGCCGCCTTAAGTACAAAAAGAGTAAATCTTCTTATTGTTTGTTGTTTGCTTTGAGCGTTTCCTTGGAGATCAGTATTAGATTGCGATACACAACAGCACCTTTACTCTATCCCTTGGACCCTCCCATTGACGATGAAACAGAGAAATTAAGTCGGGATTTAATACAAAAGGCACAATGCCGTCTTAAGTACAAGAAGAGTCTATCTTATCATTGCTTGTGGTTTGCTTTGTGCGTTTCCTAGGAGATCAATATTAGAGTCCGATGCACTACTGCAGCTCTACAATATCCCTTGGACCATCAGACTGACGATGAAACACAGATATTGCGTCGGGATTAAAAACAAAAGGCACTATGCCGACTTAAGTACAAGAAGAGTAAATCTTCTCATTGTTTGTGGTTTGCTTTGAGCGTTTCCTGGGAGATCAGTATTCGATTGCGATACACTACTGCACCTTTACTCTATCCCTTGGACCCTCACAATGACGATGAAACACAGAAATCGCGTCGGGATTTAATACAAAAGGCACAATGCCGACTTAAGTACAAGAAGAGTATATCTTATCATTGTTTATGGTTTGCTTTGAGCGTTTCCTAGGAGAACAATATTAGATTCCGATGCACTACTGCGGCCCTTCATTATCCCTTGGACCATCAGATTGACGATGAAACACAGAAATTGCGTCGGGATTTAAAACAAAAGGCACAATGGCGACTTCAGCGTTTCCTGGGAGATCAGATTTGGATTCCGATGCACTACTGCAGCTTTACTCTATCCCTTGGATTTTCACATTGACGATGAAACACAGAAATTGCGTCGGGATTTAATACAAAAGGCACAATGCCGCCTTAAGTACATGAAGAGTAAATCTTCTCATTGTTTGTTGTTTATCTTGAGCGTTTCCTGGGTGACCAGTACAAGATTCGGATGCACTACTGCAGCTTTACTCTATCCCGTAAAACTTCACATTGACGATGAAACTCAGAAATAGCGTCGGGATTTAATACAAAAGGTACAATGCCGACTTAAGTACAAGAAGAGGATATCTGCCGATTGTTTGTGGTTTGCTTTGAGCGTTTTCTGGGAGATCTGTATTAGATTCCGATGCACTACTGCCGCTTTACTCTATCCTTCGACCTTCACATTGACGATGAAACACAGAAATTGCGTCGCTATTTAATACAAAAGGCACAATGCCGAATTAAGTACAAGAAGAGTAAATCTTCTCATTGTTTGTGGTTTGTCTTAAGCGTTTCCTGGGTGATCAGTACAAGATTCTGATGCACTGCTACAGCTATACTCTATCCCGTGAAACTTCAGATTGATGATGACACTCAGAAATTGCGTCGGGATTTAATACAAAATGCACAATGCCGACTTAAGTACAAGAAGAGAATATCTGCCCATTGTTTGTGGTTTTCCTTTGAGCGTTTCCTGGGAGATCTGTGTTAGATTCCAATGCATTACTGCCGCTTTAGTATATCCTTGGACCTTTACATTGACGATGAAACACAGAAATTGCGTCGGGATTAAATACAAAAGGCACAATGCCGACTTAAGTACAAGACGAGTAAATCTTCTCATTGTTTGTTGTTTGTCTTGAGCATTTCCTGGGTGATCAGTACAAGATTCCGATTCACTACTGCAGCTTTATTCTATCCCGTGAAACTTCACATTGACGATGAAACTAAGAAATTGCGTCGGAATTTAATGCAAAAGGCACAATGCCGTCTTAAGTACAAGAATAGTAAATATTCCTTTTGTTTGTTGTTTGCTTTGAGCGTTTCCTGGGAGATCAGTATCAGATTGCGATACACTACTGCACCTTTACTCTATCCCTCGGACCCTCACATTGACGATGAAACACAGAAATAGCGTCGGGATTTAATACAAAAGGCACAATGCCGACTTAAGTACAAGAAGAGTATATATTATCATTGTTTGTGGTTTCCTTTGAGCTTTTCCTTGGAGATCATTATTAGATTCCGATGCACTACTGCAGCTTTACTGTATCCCTTGGACCTTCACATTGACGATCAAACACAGAAATTTCGTCGGGATTTAAAACAAAAGGCAATATGCCGACTTAAGTACAAGAAGAGTAAATCTTCTCATTGTTTGTAGTATGCTTTCAGCGTTTCCTGGGAGATCAGTATTAGATTCCGTTGCACTACTGCAGCTTTACTCTATCCCTTGGACCTTCACATTGACGATAAAACACAGAAATTTCGTCGGGATTTAAAACAAAAGGCAATATGCCGACTTAAGTACAAGAAGAGTAAATCTTCTCATTGTTTGTAGTATGCTTTCAGCGTTTCCTGGGAGATCAGTATTAGATTCCGTTGCACTACTGCAGCTTTACTCTATCCCTTGGACCTTCACATTGACGATAAAACACAGAAATTTCGTCGGGATTTAAAACAAAAGGCAATATGCCGACTTAAGTACAAGAAGAGTAAATCTTCTCATTGTTTGTAGTATGCTTTGAGCGTTTCCTGGGAGATCAGTATTAGATTCCGATGCACTACTGCAGCTTTAGTCTATCTCTTGGACCCTCACGTTGACGATGAAACACAGAAATTGCGTCGGGATTTAATACAAATGGCACGATGCCGACTTAAGTACAAGAAGAGTATATCTTCTCATTGTTCGTGGTTTGCTCTGAGCGTTTCTTGGGAGATCAGTATTAGATTCCGATGCACTACCGCAGCTTTACTCTATCCCTTGAACCTTCACATTGACGATGAGACTCAGAAACTGCGTCGGGATTTATTGCAAAAGGCACAATGCCGACTTAAGTACAAGAAAAGTAAATCATCTCATTGTTTGCAGTATGCTTTGGGCGTTTCCTGGGAGATCAGTATTAGATTCCGATGCACTACTGCAGCTCTAGTCTATCTCTTGGACCCTCACATTGACGATGAAACACAGAAATTGCGTCGGGATTTTATACAAAAGGAACAATGCCGACTTAAGTACAAGAAGAGTAAATATCCTATTTGTTTGTTGTCTGCTTTGAGCGTTTCCTGGTAGATCAGTATTAGATTAAAATGCACTATTGCAGCTTTACAGTATACCCTTGGACCTTCACGTTGAAGATCAAACACAGAAATTGCGTCGCGATTTAATGTAAAAGGCACAATGGCGACATAAGTACAAGAATAGTAAATCTTCTCATTGTTCGTGGTTTATTTGGGCGTCTCCTGGGAGATCAGTATTAGATTTCAATGCACTACTGCAGCTTTACTCTATCCCTAGGACCTTCACATTGACGATGAAAGACAGAGTTTGCGTCAGGATTTAATACAAAAGGCACAAAGCAGACTTAAGTACAAGAAGAGTAAATCTCCTGATTGTTTGTGGTTTGCTTTGAGCGTTTCGTGGGAGATAAGTATTAGATTCCGATGCACTACTGCGGCTTCACTCTACCCCTTGGACCTTCAGATTGACGATGAAACACAGAAATTGGGTCGGGAGATAATACAAAAGGCACAATAACGACTTAAGTACAAGAAGAGTATATCTTTTCATTGTTTGTGGTTTACTGTGAGCGTTTCCTGGGAGATCAATATTAGATTCCGATGCACTACTCCAGCTCTACATTATCCCTTGGACCATCAGATTGACGATGAAATACAGAAATTGCGTCGGGATTTAAGACAAAAGGCACAATGGCGACTTAAGTACAAGAAGAGTAAATCTTCTCATTGTTTGTAGTATGCTCTGTGCGTTTCCTGGGAGATCAGTATTAGATTCCGTTGCACTACTGCAGCTTTACTCTATCCCTTGGTTCTTCACATTGACGATCAAACACAGAAATTTCGTCGGGATTTAAAACAAAAGGCAATATGCCGACTTAAGTACAAGAAGAGTAAATCTTGTCATTGTTTGTAGTATGCTTTGAGCGTTTCCTGGGAGATCAGTATTAGATTCCGATGCACTACTGCAGCTTTAGTCTATCTCTTGGACCCTCACATTGACGATGAAACACAGAAATTGCGTCGGGATTTAATACAAATGGCACGATGCCGACTTAAGTACAAGAAGAGTATATCTTCTCATTGTTCGTGGTTTGCTCTGAGCGTTTCTTGGGAGATCAGTATTAGATTCCGATGCACTACCGCAGCTTTACTCTATCCCTTGAACCTTCATATTGACGATGAGACTCAGAAACTGCGTCGGGATTTATTGCAAAAGGCACAATGCCGACTTAGGTACAAAAAGAGTAATTCTTCTCTTTGCCGTGGTTTGCTTTGAGCGGTTCCTGGGACATTAGTATTAGTTTCCGATGCACTACTGCAGCTTTACTTTATCCGTAGGACCTTCACAATGACGATGAAACACAGAGATTAAATCGGGAATAATACAAAAGACCCAACGCCGACCTAAATACAAGAACAGTAAATCTTCTCATTGTTTAAGGTTTGTTTTGGGCGTTTCTTGGGAGATCAGCGTTAGATTCCGATGCACTACTGCAGCTTTTCTCTATCCCTTTAACTTTCACATTGACGATGAAACTCAGAAATTGCGTCAGGATTTAATACAAATGGCACAATGCCGACTTAAGTACAGGAAGAGAAATTATTCTTTTTCTTTGTGGTTTCCTTTGAGCGTTTCCTGGGAGATCAGTATTAGATTCCGATGCAGATATTGTGTCAGGATTAAATACAAAAGGCGCAATGCCGACTTAAGTACAAGAAGAGCAAATCTCCTAATATTTTCTGGTTTTTTGAGAGTTTCTTGGGAGATCAGTATTAGATTACGATGCACTACTGCAGCTTTACTCTATCCCTTGGACGTTCAGATTGACGATGAAACACAGAAATTGCGTCGGGATTTAATACAAAAGGCACAATGCCGACTTGAGTACAAGAAGAGTAAATCCTCCCATTGTTTATGGTTTGCTTTTGAGCGTTTCCTAGGAGATCAGTACTAGATTCCGATGCACTACTGCAGCTTTACTCTATCCCTTGGACCTTCACATTGACGATGAAACACAGAAATTACGTCGGGATTTAATACAAAAGGAACAATGCGAACGTAAGTACAAGAAGAGTAAATCTTCTCATTGTTTGTGGTTTGCTTTGGGTGTTTCCTGGGAGTTCAGTGTTTGAATCCGATGCACAACTGCAGCTTTACTCTATACCTTGGACCCCCACATTGACGATGAAACACAGAAATTGCGTCGGGATTTAATACAAAAGGCACAATGCCGCCTTAAGTACAAGAAGAGTAAATACTCTTTTTGTTAGTTGATTGCTTTAAGCGTTTCGTGTTAGATAAGTATTAGAATCCGATGCACTACTGCTGCTTTACTCTATCCCTTGGACCTTCAGACTGACGATGAAACACAGAAATTAAGTCGGGATTTAATACAAAAGGCACAATGCCGACTTAAGTACAAGAAGAGTCTATCTTATCATTGTTTGTGGTTTGCTTTGTGCCTTTTCTAGGAGATCAATATTAGATTCCGATGCACTACTGCAGCTCTACAATATCCCTTGGACCATCAGACTGACGATGAAACACAGATATTGCGTCGGGATTTAAAACAAAAGGCGCTATGCCGACTTAAGTACAAGAAGAGTAAATCTTCTCATTGTTAGTTGTATGCTTTGAGCGTATCCTGGGAGATCAGTATTAGATTCCGATGCAATACTGCAGCTTTAGTCTATCTCTTGGACCATCACATTGACGATGAAACACAGAAATTGCAACGGGATTTAATACAAAAGGCACAATGCCGACTTAAGTACAAGAAGAGTAAATCCTCTCATTGTTCGTGGTTTGCTTTGAGCGTTTCCTGGGAGATCAGTATTAGATTCCAATGCACTACCGCAGCTTTACTCTGTCCCTAGGACCTACACACTGACGATGAAACACATAGATTGCGTCGGGATTTAATACAAAAGGCACAATGCCGACTTAAGTTCAAGTAGAGTAAATCTTCTAATTGTTTCTGGTTTGCTTTGAGCGTTTCCTGGGAGATCAGTGTTAGATTCCGATGCACTACTGCAGCTTTACTCTATCCCTTGGACCATCAGATTGACGACGAAACACAGAAATTGTGTCGGGATTTAATACAAAAGGCACAATGCCGACTTAAGTACAATAAGGTGAAATCTTCTCATTGTTTGTGGTTTGCTTTGAGCGTTTCCTGGGAGATCGGTATTCGTTTCCGATTCACTTCTGCAGCTTTACTCTATCCCTTGAACCTTCACATTGACGATGAGACACAAAAATAAGCGTCAGGATTTAATCCAAAAGGCACAAAGACGACAGAAATACTAAAAGTGTCAATCTTCATATTGTTTGTTGTCTGGTTTGAACGTTTCCTGGGACATCAGTACTAGATTCAAATGCACTACGGCAGCTTTTCTCTATCCCTTGGACCTTCACATTGACGATGAAACACAGAAATTGCGTCGGGATTTAATACAAAAGGTACAATGCCGACTTAACTATAATAAGTTTGTGGTTTGCTTTGAGTGTTTCCTGGGAGATCAGTATTCGTTTGCGATGCACTACCGCAGCTTTACTCTGTCCCTAGGACCTACACACTGACGATGAAACACATAGATTGCGTCGGGATTTAATACAAAATGCACAATGCCGACTTAAGTATAAGAAGAGTAATTTTTCTCATTGTTTGTGGTTTGTCTTGAGCATTTCCTGGGTGATCAGTTCAAGATTCCGATGCACTACTGCAGCTTTACTCTATCCCGTGAAACTTCACATTGACAATGACACTCAGAAACTGCGTCGGGATTTAATACAAAAGGCACATTGCCGACTTAAGTACAAGAAAAATAAATATTCGTTTTGTTTGTTGTTTGCTTTGAGCGTTTCCTGGGAGATCAGTATTAGATTCACATGCTCTACTGCAGCTTTACTGTATCCTATGGACCTTCACAATGAAGATCAAACACACAAATTGCGTCGCGATCTAAAGTAAATGGCACAAAGCCGACATAAGTACAAGAATAGTAAATCTTCTCATTGTTCGTGGTTTATTTGAGCGTTTCCTGGGAGATCAGTATTAGATTCCGATGCACTAGTGCAACTTTACTCTAGCCCTTGGACCTTCACAATGACGATGAAACACAGAGATTGCGTCGGGATTTAATACAAAAGGCAGAAAGCAGACTTAAGTACACGAAGAGCAAATCTCCTGATTGTTTGTGGTTTGCGTTGAGCGTTTCGTGGGAGATAAGTATTAGATTCCGATGCACTACTGCGGCTTTACTCTATCCCTTGGACCTCCAGATTGACGATGAAACAAAGAAATTGCGTCGGGATTTAAAACAAAAGGCACAATGCCGACCTAGCTTCAACAACATTAAATCATCTCATTGTTTGGGGTTTGCTTTGAGTGTTTCCTGGTAGATCAGTATTTGATTCCGATGCACTACTGCAGCTTTGCTCGATCGCTTGGACCTCCACGTAGACGATGAAACGCAGAAATTGCGTCGGGATTTTTATACAAAAGGCACAGTGAAGCCTTAAGTACAAAAAAAGTAAATCTTCTCATTGTTTGTCGTTTGCTTTGAGCGTTTCTCGTGAGATCAGTATTAGATTGCGATACACTACTGCACTTTACTCTATCCCTTGGACCCTCACATTGACGATGAAACACAGAAATTGCTTCGGGATTTAATACAAAAGGCACAATGTCGACTTAAGTAAAAGAAGAGAATATCTTATCATTGTTTGTGGCTTGCTTTGAGCGTTTCCTAGGACATCAATATTAGACTACGACGCGCTACTGCAGCTCTACATTATCCCTTGGACCATCCGATTGACGATGAAACACAGAAATTGCGTCGCGATTTAAAACAAAATGCACAATGGCGACTTCAGTACAAGAAGAGTAAATCTTCTCATTGTTTGTGGTTTGCTCTTAGCGTTTCCTGGGAGATTAGTATTAGATTCCGATGCACTACTGCAGCTTTAGTCTATCTCTTGGACCCTCACATTGACGACGAATCACGGAAATTGCATCGCGATTAAATACAAAAGGCACAATGCCGACTTAAGTACAAGAAGAGTGTGTCTGCCCAATGTTTGTTGTTAGCTTTGAGCGTTTCGTGGGAGATAAGTATTAGATTCCGCTGCAGTACTCCAGCTTAACTCTATCCCTTGAACCTTAACATTGACGATGAAACTCAAAGATTGCGTCGGGATTTAATACAAGAGGCACAATGCTGACTTAAGTACAAGAAGAGTAATTCTTCTCATTGTTTGTAATTTCTTTTAAGCGTTTCTTGGGAGATCAGTATTGGTTTCCGATGCACTACTGCGGCATTACTCTATCCCTTGGACCTTCACATTGACGATGAAACTCAGAAATTGCGTCGGAATTTAAAACAAAAGGCACAATGCGAACTTAAGTACAAGAAGAGTAAATATTCTTTCTGTTTGTGGTTTCTTTGAGCGTTTCCTGGGAGATCAGTATTAGATTCCGATGCACTACTGCAGCTTTACTCTATCCCTTGGACCTTCAGATTGACGATGAAACACAGCAATTACGCCGGGATTTAAAACATAAGGCACAATGCCGACCTAAGTACAAGAAGGGTATATCTTCTCATTGTTTGTGGTTTGCTTTGAGCGTTTCCTGGTATATCAGTATTGGATTCCGATGCACTACTGCAGGTTTACTCTGTCCCTTGGACCTTCACTTTGACGAAGAAACACAGAAATTGCGTCGGAATTTTATACAAAAGGCACAATGCCGACTTAAGTAGAAGAAGAGTAAATCTTGCCATTGTTTGTGGTTTGCTTTGAGCGTTCCTTGGGAGATCAGTACTAGATTCCGATGCACTACTTCAGCGTTACTCTATCCATTGGACCTACACATTGACGATGAAACACAGAAATTGCCTCGGGATTTAATAAAAAAGGCACAATGCCGACTTAAGTTCAAAAAGATTAAATCTTCTCATTGTTTGTGAATTGCTTTGAGCGTTTCCTGGGAGATCAGTATTAGATTCCGATGCACCACTGCAACTTTACTCTATCCCTTGGACCTTCACTTTGACGATGAAACACAGATTTACTCATCTTGTACTTAACTCGGCATTGTGCCTTTTGTATTAAATCCCAACACAATTTCTGTGTGTCATCGTCAATGTGAAGGTCCAAGGGATACAGTAAAGCTGAAGTAGTCCATCGGAATCTAATACAGATCCCAGGGAACGCTTAAAACAAACCACAAACAGAAATTGCCTCAGGAATTAATACAAAAGGCACAATGCCGACTTAAGTACAAAAAGAGCCAATCTTCTATTTATTTGTGGTTTGCTTTGAGCGTTTCTTGGGAGATCAGTATTAGATTCCGATGCACTACTGCAGCTTTACTCTATCACTTGGACCATCACATTGACGATGAAACACAGAAATTGTGTCGGGATTTAATACAAAAGGCACAATGCCGACTTAGGTACAAGAAGAGTAAATTTTCTCATTGATTCTGGTTTGGTTTGAGCGTTTCCTTGGAGATCAGTATTAGATTCCGATGCACTACTGCAGCTTTACTCTATCCCTTGGACCTTCACATTGACGATGAAACACAGAAAATGCGTCGGGATTTTATATAAAAGGCTCAATGCCGACATAAGTACAAGAACAGTAAATCTTCTCATTGTTCGTGGTTTGCTTTGAGCGTTTTCTGGGAGATCAGTATTATATTCCGATGCACTACTGCAGCCTTACTCTATCCCTAGGACCTTCACATTGACGATGAAACAAAGAGAGTGTGTCGGGTATTAATACAAAATGCACAATGCCAACTTAAGTTGATGAAGAGTTGATTTTCTCATTGTTTGTGGTTTGGTTTGAGCGTTTCCTGGTAGATCAGTATTAGATTCCGATGCACTACTGCAGCTGTGCTCTATCGCCTGGACCTTCACATTGACGATGAAACACAGATTTTGCGTCGGTATAAAATACAAATGACATAATGCCGACTTAGGTACAAGAGGAGTATATCCCTTCTTTGTTTGTGGTTTGCTTTGAGCGTTTCGTGGGAGATCAGTATTAGATTCCGATGCACTACTGCAGCTTTACTCTATCCCTTGGACCTTTATATTGACGATGGAACACAGAAATTGCGTCGGTATTTAATACAAAAGGCACAATGCCGACTTAAGTACAAAAAGAGTCAAACCTCTCTTTATTCGTGGTTTGCTTTGAGCGGTTCCTGGGAGATCAGTATTAGATTCCGATGCACTACTGCAGCTTTACTCTATCCCTTGGACCTTCACATTGACGATGAAACACAGAAAATGCGTCGGGATTTTATATAAAAGGCTCAATGCCGACACAAGTACAAGAATAGTAAATCTTCTCATAGTTCGTGGTTGGTTTGAGCGTTTCCTGGGAGATCAATATTAGATTCCGATGCACTACTGCAGCTTTACTCTATCCCTTGGACTTTCAGATTGACGATGAAACACAGAAATTGCGTCGGGATTTAAAACAAAAGGCACAATGCCGACGT
Source organism: Schistocerca piceifrons (assembly GCF_021461385.2). Lineage (NCBI taxonomy): Eukaryota > Metazoa > Arthropoda > Insecta > Orthoptera > Acrididae > Schistocerca > Schistocerca piceifrons. The sequence goes on from NC_060138.1 coordinate 13,961,302, forward strand.
AAGTATAAGAAGGGTATATTTTCTCATTGTTTGTGGTTTGCTTTGAGCGTTTCCTGGTAGATCAGTATTGGATTCCGATGCACTACTGCAGGTTTAGTCTGTCCCTTGGACCTTCACTTTGAGGAAGAAACGCAGAAATTGCGTCGGAATTAAATCCAAATGACACAATGCCGACTTAAGTACAAGAAGAGTAAATCTTCCCATTGTTTGTGGTTTGCTTTGAGAGTTTCCCGGGATCAGTATTAGATTCCGATGCACTACTGCAGCTTTACTCTATCCTTAGGACCTTCACATCAACGATGAAACGCAGAAATTGCGTCGGGATTTAATACAAAAGGGACAATGCCGACTTAAGTACAAAATGAGTAAATCTCCTCATTGTTTGTGGTTTGCTTTGAGCGTTTCCTGGGAGATCAGTATTAGATTCTAATGCACTACTGCAGCTTTGCCCTATCCCTTGGACCTTCAGATTGACGATGAAACACAGAAATTGTGTCGGGATTTAATACAAAAGGCACAATGCCGACTTAAGTACAAGAAGAGTAATTCTTCTCATTGTTTGTGGTTTCTTTTAAGCGTTTAGTGGGAGATCAGTATTAGTTTCCGATGCACTACTGCAGCATTACTCTATCCCTTGGACCTTCACATTGACGATGAAAAATAGACATTGTGTCGGGATATAATACAAAAGCTCAATTCCGACTTAATTAAAGAAGAGTAAATCTTCTCATTGTTTGTGGTTTCGTTTGAGCGTTTCTTGGGAGATCAGTATTAGATTCCGATGCACTACTGCAGCTTCACTCTATCCCCTTTACCTTCACATTGACGATGAAACACAGAAATTGCGTTGTGATTTAATACAATGGGCACAATGCCGAGTTAAGTACAAGATGAGTAAATCTTCCCATTGTCCGTGGTTTGCTTTGAGCGTTTCCTGGGAGATCAGTATTAGATTCCGATGCACTACTGCATCTTCACTCTATCCCTTGGACCTTCACATTGACGATGAAACACAGAAATTGCGTCGCTATTTAATGTTAAAGGCACAATGCCGACTTAAGTACAAGAAGAGTAAATCGTCTCTCTTTCGTGGTTTGCTTTGAGCGTTTCCTGGGAGATGAGTATTAGATTCCGATGTACTACTGCAGCTTTACTCTATCATTAGGACTTTTAGATTGATGATGAAACACAGAAATTGCGTCGGGATTTAAAACAAGAGGCACAATGCCGACCTAAGTACAAGAAGGGTATATCTTCTCATTGTTTGTGGTTTGCTTTGAATGTTTCCTGAGATCAGTATTAGGTTCCGAAGCACTACTGCACCTTTACTCTATCCCTTAGACCTTCAGATTGACGATGAAACACAGAAATTGCGTCTCGACTTAATACAAAAGGCACAATGCCAACTTAAGTGCAAGAAGAGTAAATCTTCTCAATGTTTGTGGTTTGTTTTGAGCGTTTCCTGGGATATCAGTATTAGGTTCCGATGCACTACTGCAGCTTTACTCTATCCCTTGGACCTTCATATTGAGGATGGAAAACAGAAATTGCGTCGGTATGTAATACATAAGGCACAATGCCGACTTAAGTACAAAAAGAGTCAAACCTCTCTTTTTTTGTGGTTTGCTTTGAGCGCTTCCTGGTAGATCAGTATTAGATTCCGATGCATTACTGCAGCTTAACTCTATCCCTTGAACCTTCTCATTGACGATGAAATTCAGAAATTGCGTCGGGATTTAATACAAAAGGCACAATGCTGACTTAAGTACAAGAAGATTAAAATTTCTTTTTGATTTTGGTTTGCTTTGAGCGTTTCCTGGGAGATCTGTATTAGGTTCCGATGCACTATTGCAGCTTTACTCTATCCCTTGGACCTTCACATTGACGATGAAACACAGATATTGCGTCGGGATTTAATACAAAATGCACAATGCCGACATAAGTAGAAGAAGAGCAAATCTTCTCATTGTTTGTGGTTTGTTTTTAGCGTTTCCTGGGAGATCACCATTAGTTTCCGATGCACTACTGCAGCTTTATTCTATCCCTTGGACCTCCAGATTGACGATGAAACACAGAAATTGCGTCGGGATTTAAAACAAAAGGCACAATGCCGGCCTAAGTACAAGAAGGGTATATCTTCTCATTGTTTGTGGTTTGCTTTGAACGTTTCCTGAGATCAGTATTAGATTCCGAAGCACTTCTGCAGCTTTACTCTATCCCTTAGACCTTCAGATTGACGATGAAACACAGAAATTGCGTCTGGACTTAATACAAAAGGCACAATGCCAACTTAAGTACAAGAAGAGTGATTCTTCTCATTGTTTGTGGTTTCCTTTAAGCGTTTCCTGTGAGATCAGTATTAGTTTCCGATGCACTACTGCAGCATTACTCTATCCCTTGGACCTTCACATTGACGCTGAAACACAGACTTTGCGTCGGGATTTAATACAAAAGGCTCAATTCCGTTTTAATTACAAGAAGAGTAAATTTTCTCATTGTTTGTGGTTTTGTTTGAGCGTTTCTTTGGAGATCAGTATTAGATTCCGATGCACTGCTGCAGCTTCACTCTATTCCTTGGACCTTCACATTGACGATGAAACACAGAAATTGCGTTGTGATTTAATACAAAAGGCACAATGCCGAGTTAAGTACAAGATGAGTAAATCTTCTCATTGTCTGTGGTTTGCTTTGAGCGTTTCCTGGGAGATCAGTATTACATTCCGATGCACTATTGCAGCTTTACTCTATCCCTTGGACCTTCACAATGACGATGAAACACAGAAATTGGGTGGGGGTTTAATACAAAAGGCACAATGCCGACTTAGTACAAGAAGAGTAAAAATTTAAATTGTTTGTGGTTTGCTTTGAGCGTTTCCTGGGAGATCAGTATTAGATTCCTATGCACTACTGCAGCTTTACTCTATCCCTTGTACCTTCACATTGACAATGAAACACAGAAGTTGCGTCGGGATTTAAAACCAAAAGCACAATGCAGACTTAAGTACAAGAAGAGTATTTCTTCTCATTGTTTGTGGTTTGGTTTGAGTGTTTCCTGGGAGTTCAGTGTTAGAATCCGATGCACTACTGCTGGTTTACTCAACCCCTTGGACCCTCACATTGACGATGGAACACAGAAATTGCTTCGGGATTTAATACAAAAGGCACAATGCCGACTTAAGTACAAGAAGAGTAAATCTTCTCATTGTTTGTTGTTTGCTCTGAGCGTTTCCTGGGAGATCAGTACTAGATTCCATTGCACTACTGCAGCTTTACTCTATCCATTGGACCTTGATATTGACGATGAAACACAGAAATAGCATCGGGATATAATACAAGTGGCACAATGCCATATTAAGTACAAGAAGAGTTAATCTTATCATTGTTTGTGGTTTGCTTTGGGCGTTTCCTGAGAGATCAGTATTAGATTCCGATGCATACTGCAGCATTACTCAATACCTTGTACCTTCACATTGACGATGAAACACAGCAATTGTGTCGGGACTTAATACAAAAGCCACAATTCCGACTTAAGTTCAAGAAGAGTAAACCTTTTCATTGTTACGGTTTGCTTTGAGCGATTCCTGGGAGATCGGTATTAGATTCCGATGCACAACTGCAGCTTTATTCTATCCCTTGGACCTTGACATCGGAGATGAAACACAGGTATTGCGTCGGGATTTAACCCGAAGGGCACAATGCCGACTGAACAACAAGAAGAGTAAATCTTCTCATTGTTTGTGGTTTGGTTTCAGCGATTCCTGGAGATCAGTATTACATTCCGATGCATACTGCAGCATTATTCTATACTTTGGACATTCACATTCACGATGAAACACAGAGATTGCGTCGGGATTTAATACAAAAGGCAAAACGCCAACTTAAGTTCAAGAAGAGTAAATCTTCTCATTGTTTCTGATTTGCTTTGAGCGTTACGTGGGAGATCAGTATTAGATTCCGATGCACTACTACAACTTTACTCTATCCCCTGGACTTTTAGATTGATGATGAAACACAGAAATTGCGTCGGGATTTAAAACAAAAAGTACAATGCCGCCTTAAGTACAAGAACAGTAAATCTTTACATTGTTTGTGGTTTGGTTTAAGCGTTTCCTGGGAGATCAGTATTAGTTTCCGATGCACTATTGCAGCATTACTTTATCCCTTGGAAATTTACATTGATGATGAAACACAGAAATTGCGGGGGGATTTAATACAAAGGCACAATGCCGACTTAAGTACAAGAAGAGTAAATCATCTGATTGTTCGTGATTCGTTTTAGCGTTTCCTGTGATATCACTATTAGATTCCGATTCACTACTGCAGCCTTACCTTATCCATTGGACCTTCACATTGGCGATGAAACACACAGATTGCGACGGGATTTAATACAAAAGGCACAATGCCGACTTAAGTACAAGAAGAGTAAATCTTCTCATTGTATGTGGTTTTCTTTGAGCGTTTCCTAGGAGACCAGTATTACATTCCGAAACACTACTGCAGCTTTACTCTATCCCATGGACCTTTATGTTGACGATGAAGCACAGAAATTGCATCCGAATTTAATACAAAAGGCACAATGCCGACTTAAGTACAAGAACAGTAAATCTTCTCATTGTTTGTGGTTTGCTCAGAGCATTTCCTGGGAGATCAGCATTAGATTACGATGCAATACTGCAGCTCTACTCTATCCCTTGAACATTCACATTAAAGATGAATCTCAGAAATAGCGTCGCGATGTAATACAAAACGCCCAATGCCGACTTAGGTACAAGAAGTATAATTCTTCTCATTGTTTGGGGATTGTATTGAGCGTTTTCTGGGAGATCAGTATTAGATTCCGATGCACTACTGTAGCTTTAGTCAATTCCATGGACCTTCGGATTGACGATGAAACACAGAAATTGCTTCGGGGTTTAAAACAAAAGGCACAATGCCGACTTAAGTACAAGAAGGGTATATCTTCCCATTGTTTGTGGTTTGCTTTGAGCGTTTCCAGGGAGATCAGTATTAGATTTCGATGCACTACTGCAGGTTTAGTCTATCCCTTGGACCTTCACACTGACGATGAAACACAGAAATTGCGTAGGAATTTAATACAAAAGGCACAACGCAGACGTAAGTACAAGAAGAGTAAATCATCTCATTGTTGTGGTTTGCTTTGAGCGTTTCCTTGGTGATCAGTATTGCATTCCGATGCACTACTGCAGCTTTACTCTATCCCTTGGACCTTCACATTGACGATGAATCGCAGAAATTGCGTTCGGATTTAATACAAAAGACACAATGCCGACATAAGTACAAATTGAGTAAATCTTCTCATTGTTTGTGGTTTGCATTGAGCGTTTACTGGGAGATCAGTATTAGATTCCGGTGCACTACAGCAGCTTTACTCTATCCCTTGTACCTTCACATTGACGATGAAACACAGAAATTGCGTAGGAATTTAATACAAAAGGCACAATGTCGACTTATGTACAAGAAGAGTAAATGTTTTCATTGTTTGTGGTTTGCTTTGAGCGTTTCCTGGGAGTTTAGTATTATATTCAGATGCACTACTGCAGCTTTACTCTACAGGTATTCCTACGACCTTCACATTGACGATGAAACACAGAAATTGCTTCGGGATTTAGTACAAAAGGCACAATGTCGACTTCAGTACAAGAAGAGTAAATATTCTTTGTGTTTGTAGTTTGCTAGAGCGTGTCCTGGGAGATCAGTAGTTGATTCCGATGCATTACTGCAGCTTTACTCTATCATTTGGTCCTTACCATTGACGATGAAACAGAGAAATTGCGTCGGGAATTAATTCAAAAGGCACAATGCCGACAAAAGTACAAGCAGAGCTAAACTTCTAATTGTTTTTGGTTTGCCTTGAGCGTTTCCTGGGAGATCAGTATTAGATTCCGATGCACTACTGCAGATTTGCTCTATCCCTTGGACCTTCACATAGACGATGAAACACAGGATTTGCGTCGGGATTTAATACAAAAGGCACAAAGCCTACTTAAGTACAAGCAGAGTAAATCTTCTCTTTGTTTAGGTTTGCTTTTAGCGTTTCATGGGGCATCAGTAATAGATTCCGATGCACTACTGCAGCTTTAAACTATCTTGGACCTTCACATTGACGATGAAACACAGAATTCGCGTCGGGATTTAATACAAAAGGCAATTGTTGACTTAAGTACAAGATGTGTAAACCTTCTCATTGTTTCTAGTTTCATTACAGCGTTTCATGGGAGATAAATATTAGATTTCGATGCACTACTGCAGCTTTGCTCTACACGTATCCCTTGCACCTACATATTGACGATAAAACACAGAAATTGCGACAGGATTTAATACAAAAGGGACAATGCCGACTTCAGTACGAGAAGAGTAAAGTTTCTCATTGTTTGTGGTTTGCGTTGTGCGTTTCCAGGGAGATCAGAATTACATTCCGATGCACTACTGCAGCTTTCCTCTGTCCCTTGGACCTTCACATTGACGATGAAACACTGAAATCGCGTCGGGATTAAAGACAAAAGGCACATTGCCGACTTGCGTACCAGAAGAGTAAATCTTCTCATTGTTTCTGCTTTGATTTGAGCGTTTCCTTGAAGATAAGAATTAGATTTCGATGCACTACTGCAGCTTTAGTCTACAGGTATCCCTTGGACCTTCACATTGACGATGATACACAGAAATTGCGTCGGGATTTAATACAAAATGGACAATGCCGACTTAAGTACAGGAAGAACAAATCTTCTCATTGTTTGTGGTTTTCTTTGAGCGTTTCCTGGGAGATCAGTATTAGATTCCGATGCACTACTGCAGCTTTACTCTATCCCTTGGAAATTCACATTGACGGTTAAACGCCGAAATTGCGACGGGATTTAATACATAAGACACAATGCTAACTTAAGTACAAGAAGAGATAATCTTCTCATTGTTTGTGGTTTGCTTTGAGCGTTTCCCTGGGGATCAGTATTAGATTCCGATGCATTACTGCAGTTCTACTCTATCCCTTGGACCTTCACATTGACGATGTAACACAGAAATTGCTTCGGGATATAATACAAAAGGCACAATGTCGACTTTAGTACAAGAAGAGTAAACATTCTTTTTGTCTGTAGTTTGCTTTGAGCGTTTCCTGGGAGACTAGTAATAGATTCCGATGCACTACTGCAGCTTTACTCTATCCCTTGGACCTTCACATTGCCGATTATTCACAGAAATTGCGCCGGGATTTAATATAAAAGGCATAATGCCGAATTAACTACAAGAAGAGAAAATCTTCTCTTTGTTTGTGGTTTGCTTTGAGCGTTTCCTGGGAGATCAGTATTAGATTCCGATGCACTACCGCAGCTTTACTCAATCCCTTGGACCTGAACATTGACGATGTAACACAGAAATTGCGTCGGGACTTATTACAAAAGGCACAATGCCGACTTAAGTACAAGAAGAGTGAATCTTCTCATTGTTTGTGGTTTGCTTGTGGCGTTTCCTGGGCGATCAGTATTAGATTCCGATGCACTACTGCAGCTTAACTCCATCCCTTGGAACTTCACATTGATGATGAAACACAGGATTTGCGTCGGGATTTAATACAAAAGGCACAATGCCGACTTAAATGCAAGAAGAATAAATCTTCTCATTGTTTCTGGTTTGCTTTGAGCGTTTCCTGGGAGGCCAGTAATAGATTTCGATGCACCACATCAGGTTTACTCTATCACTTGGACTTTCCCATTTACGATGAAACACAGAAATTGCGTCGGGATTTAATACAAAAGGCACAATGACGACTTAAGTACAAGATGAGCTAATCTTCTCATTGTTTGAGGTTCGATTTGAGCGTTTCCTGGGAGATCAGAATTAGATTCCGATGCACTACCGCAGTTTTACTCTATCCCATGGACCTTCACACTGACGATGAAACGCAGATATTGTGTCGGGATTTAATACAAGAAGCACAATGCCGACTTAGGTACAAGAAGAGTAAATCTTCTCATTGGTTTTGGTTTGCTTTAGCGTTTCCTGGGACTTCAGTATTAGATTCCGGTGCACTACTGCAGCTTTACTCTATCCCTTGGACCTTCGCAATGACGTTGAAACACAGAAATTGCGTCGGGATTTAATACAAAAGGTGCAATGCCGACTTAAGTACAAGAAGAGTAAATCTTCTCATTGTTTGTGCTTTACTTTGTGCGTTTCTCGGGAGATCAGCATTAGATTCCGATGCACTACTGCAGCATTACTCTATCCCTTGGACCTTCACATTGACGATGAAACACAGAAATTGTGTCGGGATATAATACAAAAGGCACAATGCCAACTTAGTAACAAGAAGAGCATATCTTCACATTGTTTGTGGTTTTCTTTGAGATTTTCCTGGGAGATCAGTACTACATTCCGATCCACTGCTGCAGCTTTACTCTATCCCTTGGACCTTCACATCGACGATGAAACACAGAAAATTGAGTCGGGATTTAATTCAAGAGGCACAATGCCGACTTAAGTTCAAGAAGAGTAAATCTTCTCATTGATTGTGGTTTTCTTTGAGTGTTTCCTGGGAGATCAGTATTAGATTCCGATGCACTACTGCAGCTTTACTCTATCCCTTGGACCTTCACATTGACGGTGAAACACAAAAATTGCGACGGAACTTAATACAAAAGGCACAGTGCCGACTTAAGTACAAGAAGAGTAAATCTTCTCATTGTTTCTGGTTTGCTTTGAGCGTTTCCTGGGAGATCAGTAATAGATTCTGATGCACTACTGCAGCTTTACTCTATCCCTAGGACCTTCACATTGACGATGAAACACAGAGATTGAGTCGGGATTTAATTCAAAAGGCACAATGCCGACTTAAGTACAAGAAGAGTAAATCTTCTCATTGTTTGTGGTTTTCTTTGAGCGTTTCCTGGGAGATCAGTATTACGTTCCGAAACACTACTGCGGCTTTACTCTATCCCTTGGACCTTCATATTGACGATGAAACGCAGAAATTGCATCGGAATGTAATCCAAAAGGTACAATGCCGACATAAGTACAAGAACAGTAAATCTTCTCGTTGTTTGCGGTTTGCTTTGAGTGTTTTCTGGGAGATCAGCATTGGATTCCGATGCACTACTGCAGCTTTACTCTATCCCTTGAACATTCACATTGACGATGACACTCAGAAATTGAGTCGGGATTTAATACAAAATGCACAATGCCGACGTAAGTACAAGAAGAGTAAATCTTCTCATTGTTTTTGGTTTGCTCTGAGCGTTTCCTGGGAGATCAGTACTAGATTCCATTGCACTACAGCAGCTTTACTCTATCCCTTGTCTACCGTATCTTCCTTCGCCGTCGGCGTTGTCGTGGTTACCGTGAGACACCGTTATACCAAGAGGAAAGTCGCGTCGATCTTAGAGCATGAGATATGACGACCTTAAGCCATAGACAACACACAAGGGTCACGGTAGCACCTGATTCCAGAATAGCTGCAGTAGTTAAGATCTACGAACTATCCCCTGTTGACCAGGTCCCCAAAACTTAACTCATAACGAGATCCCTCAAAGCAAATTGTCATAACGATCGTCTATAAAGGCTTCGTACAACGAGAATAAATGTTACGGTTTATGGAATAATAACAGATACGACCAAACTGTCTTGTCTCTTCTGCTTTATTTAACATAACTCCGTTCACAGTTTCATTTCGCATTTACCCCTCATTCACCGAAACGCTTTGATGAACAGTTTTGGTTGCATAACACCAACAGTCAAGATAATGATACAGCTTTTCTCCTTTTTATAAATTGAAGCCCGCTCTCCGTGATATAATAAAAAAAACCGGTCTCAATACCGCGTGTCTCGTGAGACGCAAATAGACTTATCCTGGAATTGACCGCCCTGTAGGTGTACTCAATTTAATGACCACACTTCACTGTCCGCTATTTCGCGTAACTGAATGTCCATTTGTTAGTCTGATTATACACTGTAGCTATTTAAAATTCGCCCCTATATTTTTCACAACGCACAATTAGCACTTAGTTACTGGTTTTCTTTTTTTTTCTAAGAGTAAACGAAAAAAAAAGACGCCGTATCATCGGCTTAGTCGATATAAAGCAAAACACCTTAATATGCCCAATTTTACCTCTTCTTATAGGATCGGCTACCTTCATCATTAATTTATTACGTATTATTTCCAATAACGCTAAACAGGTATCGCCGCTATATTTTAATTGTATTCAAAAGCATGTTACTACTATTATGACCGACCAAATCATAACAAATTGCGCGGCGTGCGTTTTTAAGGATAACTTTACGCTATTCAATTTCAGTTACAGCTGTCTTGACTCGTAATGTTACACGGCCCCCCAGACTGTGATGTCTTGAAGAGGGTTCCAGACAGAACAGGCTTATTTTTTTTTTGTGTACTGTGACAGGAGAGGGTATTTGTTTCGGCGAATACACACACTCTCAGATTCACTCTACAAGTCAGTACATACATTCTACAATTTTTAAGCTGAGTTAATGGGCCTAGACAAAATGCCCTTAACTAAATTCCACATTTGTTTATAGGTTGTCTTAGAAGCACTTCGCACTAATCACTTCATATTCACACCACATTTTTTTTCTTGGATGAAGCCCTCAGTTCTTCAACCGACTGTGCAAGGCAGGGATCACAGCTGGGTTCGACGATTGGCATCCTAGGCCAAAACCCTTATTAGGCCACTTGTTTAACCAGAGAGGATTTGGTCCTTTTCTTTTCCTCTTAATTCCACTTTTAAATCATCCAACCTCGCTGTTCGGTGAGAGGATAAATCGTATTTCAGCGTCGTCATTGTTGCTGATACCAAGAAGGTATCTCATGGAAATCGTCAGTACATTCTTTAATTTTCTTTGTAAGTTAGTATAAGTTCGTATTTATCCATTGGTGCTTTTATTTAGTCCACTGAGTGTAGTCTTGGTATCATTCAGTGTTTCTTGAATCTATATTTTGCTCATTATTGATAATACTTCTTCAGGTCTATGTGAGGGAACAAGCCTTTAATTACATCAGTATCACAATCTGCCAGGAGGTAGCTCCCTTCATGAGGTATTTTCATTATTTTATATGGACCTGTATATAAATATTGCCATTTCTTATTCAGTCTTTTCTTGGTTGATGCTTTTGGGTGATTTCTCAATAAAATTTCTTCCCCTACATCATATGTGACTACTTTCTTCACATTTTTATCAAAAACGGGTTTTTCTCAATTGTGCTTGATGCTTCAGGTTTTCGTAGACCTTCTTCACCATATCTCCTTTCTTGGTAATCTTTTGTTCTATTGCAGGTAATTTCTTCATCCATTCTGGCACAATACTTTCACCAAATACTATTTGGTTAGGTGAATAACTATAAATAACTATAAATTGAAGTCGGTCGTGTTCTGACCAGCTACGCGGAAATATTCTTTTGAAATTATTGATAAAGATTTTTGGATGCAAGTTGTTCTTTTCAGTGGAGAATGTTGGGAATTGTCTACTTTTAAAAATGCTGTTCTCCACCTTTAAAGAAGACAAATATCCTCGCTGACCAATAGAATCATCATCTTTACCAACCGAATCATCAACTTTCCAATGCAAATTTTCACCACAATTGTACTTTGTATTATCACATGTTCGGTTGTTTTCGACCTATTCTCCGAACGTTCGTCCTCTGTCAACAAATTTTGTGATGACTTCCGTTCTAACTCCGCCAATTTATGATTGGTTTCCTTTTGCCATTTTATTTTCTGAAATTCGCTAGTGAAGAGCTTAATTAATTCATCATTTCTAGTTAGGTGCTCATTGATATTTTCATTTGGCTGGGATCCAATAGTAGTCTTAACCTTGTCTACAATTTCATTTCCTTTTATTTCTATCCATTCAGATAGATCTTCGTCAAGTCTTTTAGTTTGATCTACTAAATACTTGTAATCCCCTTACGAGCATCAGACTCAAACTCGACTATTTGTTTCGAAAGCTCTTCTATCTGTGCGCTAGCATTGAAACAGCTGCATTCACACTTAACCATCCTATTGGACAGGCCATCATAACTCTTTGAAACTACCTCATATTTCTTTTCTACGTCATGAAGTTTTCCCATTAAATTATTATATTGCCTTTCTAAGGTGTTAGAAAACTCTACATCTAGTTCTCCAAATTTCGCATTTAATTGAGTCTCCCAGTCCGCCTTTAATTCTTTCTTAGTATTTACCAGTTTATAATCAAAGGTGTTCAGTTTGCTTTCCAAAGAATCCATTTTAACTTCTAATGAACCAAATTTGGCCTCAAAATTTTCATTTAACTTTTGATTGTCCTCTTTTAATTGCTTATTATCTTTTTCTAGTAAACCAAGTCTTCCATTCATTACACCCATTTGGGTACTTATTGATACCAGCATATCAAACATTTTTTGATTAATATTTCCATTTTGAGGATAAACTTGCTGATCTACTTCCGAAACCTCAAGATCTTTATGTTCTCCCACGCTGCTTACCTTACTTATCATTGTATTTGAATCTCCTAACGGCTCTAAATCAATAACTGTATTATTATCTGTACATGTCTCCTGTCCCACATTGAGCTCATGGGATGCATCATCCCTTTCCTCTTCACTTTCCTCTCTCTCTCTACTCATTACTCTACTCAACTGCACATTATCATGTATTCTTTTCGTTCGTTTTGACATAATTATTCACTACCAAGGCATACACTTATTTTCACTACGTATTTATATATATTTATCTACCGAAATCACAAGTCTCAGCTTCCTTTTTTGTTTTATAATTATACAGTTATTTTAATCATACCTGGTAGTATCGCTCACTTTTAGCGATTATTGTAGAAGACCTCTTTCATTGGACAGATTCACTGGCTGCTACAATATTTTCCAACTCTAGGGTTCGTGAATCCGGATGACACTCAACTCGATGCAGCAATCCTCCTCGATCGAGCCGCACGTTGTGGCGCCACTTCTACCGTATCTTCCTTCGCCGTCGGCGTTGTCGTGGTTACCGTGAGACACCGTTATACCAAGAGGAAAGGCGCGTCGATCTTAGAGCATGAGATATGATGACCTTAAGCCATAGACAACACACAACAGTCACGGTAGCACCTGATTCCAGAATAGCTGCAGTAGTTAAGATCTACGAACTATCCCCTGTTGACCAGGTCCCCAAAACTTAACTCGTAACGAGATCCCTTCAAAGCAAATTGTCATAACGATCGTCTATAAAGGCTTCGTACAACGAGAATAAATGTTACGGTTTATGGAATAATAACAGATACGACCAAACTGTCTTGTCTCTTCTGCTTTATTTAACATAACTTCGTTCACAGTTTCATTTCGCATTCACCGAAACCCTTTGATGAACAGTTTTGGCTGCATAACACCAACAGTTAATGATAATGATACAGCTTTTCTCCTTTTTATAAACTGAAGCCCGCTCTCCGTGATATAATAAAAAAAACCGGTCTCAATACCGCGTGCCTCGTGAGACGCAAATAGACTTATCCTGGAATTGACCGCCCTGTAGGTGTACTCAATTTAATGACCACACTTCACTGTCCGCTATTTCGCGTAACTGAATGTCCATTTGTTAGTCTGATTATACAGTGTAGCTATTTAAAATTCGCCCCTATATTTTTCACAACGCACAATTAGCACTTCGTTACTGGTTTTCTTTTTTTTTTTTTTCTAAGAGTAAACGGAAAAAAAAGACGCCGTATCATCGGCTTAGTCGATATAAAGCAAAACACCTTAATATGCCCAGTTTTACCTCTTCTTATAGGATCGGCTACCTTAATCATTAATTTATTACATATTATTTCCAATAACGCTAAACAGGTATCGCCGTTATATTTTAATTGTATTCAAAAGCATGTTACTACTATTATGACCGACCAAATCATAACAAATTGCGCGGCGTGCGTTTTTAACGATAACTTTACTCTATTCAAGTTCCGTTACAGCTGTCTTGACTCGTAATGTTACACTAGGACCTTCACAATGACGATGAAACACAGAAATTGCATCGGGATTTAATACAAAAGGCGCAATGCCGACTTAAGCAGAAGAAGAGTAAATCTTCTCATTGTTTGTGCTTTATTTGTGCGTTTCTCGGGAGATCAGCATTAGATTCCGATGCACTACTGCAGCTTTACTCTATCCCTTGGACCTTTACATTGACGATGAAACACAGAAATTGCATCGGGATTTAACCCAAAAGGCACAGTGCAGACTTACGTACAAGATGAGTTAATCTTCTCATTGTTTGTGGTTTGGTTTGAGCTTTTCCTGGGACATCAGTACTAGATTCCGATGCACTACTGCAGCTTTACTCTATCCCTTGGACCTTCTCATTGACGATGGACAACAGAAATTGCGTCGGGATTTAATACAAAAGGCACAATGTCGACTTCAGTACTAGAAGAGTAAATATTCTTTGTGTTTGTAGTTTGTTTGAGCGTGTCCTGGGAGATCAGTAATAGATTCCGATGCACTACTGCAGCTTTACTCTATCCCTTGGACCTTAACATTGACGATGAAACAGAGAAATTGCGTCGAGATTTAATTCAAAAGGCACAATGCCGACAAAAGTACAAGAAGAGCTAATCTTCTGATTGTTTTTGGTTTGTTTTGAGCTTTTTCTGGGAGATCAGTATTAGATTCCGATGCACTACTGCAGCTTTGCTCTATCCGTTGTACCTTCACTTGACGATGAAACACAGGATATGCGTCGGGATTTAAAACAAAAGGCACAATGCCGACTTAAGTACAAGCAGAGTAAATCTTCTCATTGTTTATGGTTAGCTATTAGCGTTTCCTGGGGGATCAGTAAGAGAATCCGATGCACTACTGCAGCTTTAAACTATCTTGGACCTTCACATGGACGATGAAACACAGCAATTGCATCGGGAATTAATACAAAAGGCTCCAAGCCGACTTAAGTTCAAGATGACTAAATCTTTTCATTGTTTGTGGTTTGCTTTGAGCGTTTCCTGGGAGATCAGAATTGGATTCCGATGCACTACTGCAGCTTTAATCTATCACTTGGACCTTCACATTGAAGATGAATCACAGAATCCGCGTCGGGATTTAATACAAAAGGCAATTGTTGACTTAAGTACAAGAAGTGTAAACCTTCTCATTGTTTCTAGTTTCATTACAGCGTTTCACGGGTGATAAGAATTAGATTCCGATGCACTACTGCAGCTTTGCTCTACTGGTATCCCCTGGACCTTCACATTGACGTCAAAACACAGAAATTGCGACGGGATTTAATACAAAAGGCACAATGCCGACTTAAGTACAAGAAGAGTAAAGTTTCTCATTGTTTCTGAATTGCTTTGCGCGTTTCCTGGGATACCAGTATTAGATTCCGATGCACTAATACAGCTTTACTCTATCCCTTGGACTTTTAGATTGATGATGAAACACAGAAATTGCGTCGGGATTCAAAACAAAAACCACATCAGGTTTACTCTATTACTTGGACCTTCACATTGACGATGAAACACAGAAATTGCGTCGTGACTTAATACAAATGGCACAATGACAACTTAGGTACAAGAAGAGGTTATTTTCTCATTGTTTGTGGTTTGCGTTGAGCGTTTCCTGGGAGATCAGAATTACATTCCGATGCGGTACTGCAGCTTTCCTCTGTCCCTTGGACCTTCACATTGACGATGAAACACTGAAATCGCGTCGGGATTAAACACAAAAGGCACATTGCCGACTTACGTACCAGAAGTGTAAATCTTCTCATTGTTTCTGCTTTGATTTGAGCGTTTCCTGGGAGATAAGCATTAGATTCCGATGCACTACTGCAGCTTGACTCTAGAGGTATCCCTTGGACATTCACATTGACGATGAAACACAGAAATTGCTTCGGGATTTAATACAAAATGCACAATGCCGACTTAAGTTCAAGAAGAATAAATCTTCTCATTGTTTGTGGTTTGCCTTGAGCGTTTCCTGGATGATCAATATTAGATTCCGATGCACTATTGCAGCTTTACTCTATCACTTGGACCTTCACATTGACGATGAAACACAGAAATTGCGTCGGGACTTAATACAAATGGCACAATGACAACCTAAGTACAAGGAGAGTAAATCTTCTAATTGTTTGTGGATTTCTTTGAACGTTTCCTGGGGGATCAGTACAAGATTCCGAAGCACTACTACAGTTTTACTCTATGCCTTGGACCTTCACGTTGACGATGAAACTCATAAATTGCTTCGGGATATAATACAAAAGGGACAATGTCGACTTCAGTACAAGAAGAGTAAATATTCTTTTTGTCTGTAGTGTGCTTTGAGCGTTTCCTGGGAGATCAGTATTAGATTCCGATGCACTACCGCAGCTTTACTCTATCCCTTGCACCTGAACATTGACGATGTAACACAGAAATTGCGTAAGGATTTAATACAAAAGGCACAATGCCGACTTAAGTACAAGAAGAGTAAATCGTCTCATTGTTTGTGGTTTGCTTTTAGCGTTTCCTGGGAGATCAGTATTAGATTCCGATGCACTACTGCCGCTTAACTCTATCCCATGTGCCTTCACATTGATGATGAAACACAGGATTTGCGTCGGGATGTAATACAAAAGGCACAATGCCGACTTAAGTGCAAGAAGAATAAATCTTCTCATTGTTTGTGGTTTGCTTTGAGCGTTTCCTGGGAGACCAGTAATAGATTTCGATGCACCACATCAGGTTTACTCTATCACTTGGACATTCCCATTTACGATGAAACACAGAAGTAGCGTCGGGATTTAATACAAAAGGCACAATGCCGACTTAAGTACAAGAAGAGAAAATCTTCTCATTGTGGTTCGCTTTGGGCGTTTCCTGGGAGATCAGTATTAGATTCCGATGCACTACTAAAGCTTTACTCAATCCCTTTGACCTTCACATTGACGATGAAACGCAGATATTGCGTCGGGATTTAATACAAGAGGCACAATATCGACTTAAGTACAAGAAGAGAGAATCTTCTCATTGTTTGTGGGTTGCTTTGAGCGTTTCCTGGGAGATCAGTATTAGATTCCGATGCACTACTGCAGTTTTACTCTATTCCATGGACTTACACATTGACAATGAAACACAGTAATTGCGTCGGGATTTAATACAAAAGGCTCAATGCCGGCTTAAGTACAAGAAGAGTAAATTTTCTCATTGTTTGTGGTTTGTTTTGAGCGTTTCCTGGAAGATCAGAATTAAATTCCGATGCACTACTGCAACTTTAATCTGTCCCATGGACCTTCACATTGACGATGAAATTCCGAAATCGTGTCGGAATTTAATACAACAGGCACAATGCCGACTTAAGTACAAGAAGAGTAAATCTTCTCAATATTTCTTTTTGGTTTGAGCGTTTCCTGGGAGACCAGTATTAGATTCCGATGCACTACTGCAGCTTTACTCCATCCCTTGGACCATAAAATTGACGGCGAAACAAAGTAATAGCGTCGGGATATAATACAAAAGGCACAATGCCGACTTAAGTTAGAAAATAGTATATCTTCTCATTGTTTGTGGTTTACTTTGAGCGATTCATGAGAGATCAGTATTAGATTCCGATGCACTACTGGAGCGTTACTCCATCCCTTGGACCTTCACATTGACGATGAAACAGAAATTACGACGGGATAAAATACAAAATGCACAATGCCGACTTAAGTACAAGAAGAGCAAATCATCTCATTGTTAGTTGTGTGCTTTGAGCGTTTCCTGGGAGATCAGTATTACAACTCGATGCACTACTGCAGCTTTACTGTATCCCTTGGACTTTCACATTGCCGATGAAACACAGAAATTGCGTCGGGATTTAATACAAAAGGCACAATGTCGAGTTGAGTAAGAGAAGAGTAAATCTTCTCATTGTTTGTGGTTTGCTTTGAGCGTTTCATGGGAGATCAGTATTGGATTCCGATGCACTACTGCAGCTTTCCTCTATCCCTTGGAGATTTACATTGACGAAGAAACATAAGAATTGCGTCGGGATTTAATACAAAAGGTACAATGATGAATTAAGTACGAAAATAGTAAATCTTCTCATTGTCAGTGGTTTGCGTTGTGCGTTTCCTGGGAGATCAGTTTTACATTCCGATGCACTACTGCAGCTTTCATGTATGCCTTGGACTCTCACACTGTCGGTGAAACACAGAAATTGCGTCGGGAATTAATTCCAAATGCACAATGCTGACATAAGTACAAGAAGAGTAAATCTTCTCTTTGTTTGTGGTTTGCTTTGAGCGTTTGCTGGGAGATCAGTTATAGATTACGATGCACTATTGCCGCTTTACTCTATGCCTTGGACCTTCACATTGACGATGAAACACAGCAATGGCGTCGGGATTTAATACAAAATCCACAATGCCGACTGAAGTACAAGAATAGTAAATCTTCCCATTGTTTCTGGTTTGCTTTGATCGTTTCCTAAGAGATCAGTATTAGATTCCGGTGCACCACTGCAGCTTTACTCTATTCCTTGGACCTTCACACGGACGATGAAACACAGGAAGCGCGTTGGGATTTAATACAAATTGCACAATGCTGACTTAAGTACAAGTAGAGTAAAACTTCCCATTGTTTCAGGTTTGCTTTGAGCGTTTCCTGGAAGATCAGTATTAGTTTCCGATGCACTACTGCAGCTTTACTCTATCCCTTTTACCTTCACATTGACGATGAAACACAGAAATGGCGTCGGGATATAAAATAAAAGGCACAATGCCGACTTAAGTACAAGTAGAGTAAAACTTGTCATTGTTTCTGGTTTGCTTTGAGCGTTTCCTGGGGGATCAGTATTAGAGTCCGTTGCACTACTGCAACTCTACTCTATCCCATGGACCTTCACATTGACGATGAAATATAGAAATGGCGTAGGGATTTAATACAAAAGGCACAATGCCAACTTAAGGACAAGAAAAGTCAATCTTCTCATTCTTTGTGGTTTGCTTTGAGCGTTTCCTGGGAGATCAGTATTAGATTCCGATGCACTACTGCAGCTTTACTCTATCCATTCGACCTTCACATTGACGATCAAACAGAAATTGCGTCGGGATTTAATGCAAAAGGCACAATGCCGACTTAAGTACAAGAAGAGTAATTCTTCTCATTGTTTGTGATTTGCTTTGACCGTTTCCTGGGACATCAGTATTAGATTCCGACGCAAAACTGCAGCTTTGCCCTATCCGTTGGACCATCACATTTACGATGACACACTGATATTTCGTCGGGATTTAAAACAAAAGGCACAAAGCCGTCATAATTACAAGTAGAGTAAATCATCACATTGTTTATGGTTAGCTTTGAGCGTTTCCTGGGAGATCAGTATCAGATTCCGACGCACTACTGCAGCTTTACTCTATCCCTTGAACACTCACATTGACGATGAAACTCAGAAATTGCGTCGGGATTTAATACAAAATGCACAATGCCGACTTAAGTACAAAAAGGTTAAATCCTCTCATTATTTCTGGTTTGCTTGGAGCGATTTCTGGGAGATTTTTATTAGATTCCGATGCACAACTGCAGCTTTACTCTATATCTTGGACCTTCACATTGACGGTGAAACACAGAAATTGCGTCTTGATTTAATACAAAAGGCACAATGCCGACTTAAATACAAAAAGAGTAAATCTTCTCATTGTTTGTGGTTTGTTTTTGCGTTTCCTTGGAGATCAGTATTAGATTCCGATGCACTACTGAAGCTTTACTCTATATCTTGGACCTTCACATTGACGATGAAACAGAAATTGCGTCGGGATTTAATGCAAAAGGCACAATGCCGACTTACGTTCAAGAAGAGTAAAGCTTCTCATTATTCGCTGTTTGCTTTGAGCTTTTCCAGGGAGATCAGTATTAGATTCCGATGCACTACTGCTGCTTTACTCTATCCCTTGGACCAACACATTGACGATGAAACACAGAAATTGCGTCGGGATTTAATGCAAAACTCACAATGAAGACTTCAGTACTAGAAGAGTAAATCTTCTCATAGTTTGTGGTTTGCTTTGAGCGTTTCCTGGGATATCACTATTAGATTCCAATGCATCACTGCAGCTTTACTCTATCCGTTGGACTTCCACATTGACGATGAAGCACAGAAATTGCGTCTGGATTTAATGCAAAATGCAGAATGTTAACTTCAGTACAAGAAGAGTAAATCTTCTCATTGTTTGTCGTTTGCTTTGAGCGTTTCCTGGGATATCACTATTAGATTCCGATTCACTACTGCAGCTTCACCCTACCTCTTGGACCTTCACAATGACGATGAAGCACAGAAATTGCGTCGGCGTTTAATACAAAACGCATAATGCCGACTTAAGTAGAAGAAGAGAAAATCCTCTCACTGTTTGTGGTTTGCTTTGAGCGTTTCCTGTGAGATCAGTATTAGATTCCGTCCGACGCACTTCAGCAGCTTTACTCTATCCCTTGGACCTTCATATTGACGATGAAACACATAAATTGCGTCGGGACTTAATACAAAAGGCACAATGCCGATTTAAGTACAAGAAGAGTAAATCTTCTCATTGTTTCTGGTTTGCTTTGAGCGTTTCCTGGGAGATCAGTATTGGAATCCGATGCACTAATGCAGCTTTACTCTATCCCTTGGACCCTCACATTGACGATGAAACACAGAAATTGCGTCGGGATATAATACATAAGTCACAATGCCGACGTAAGTACAAGAATAGTAAATGATCTCATTGTTTATGGTTTGCTTTGAGCGTTTCCTGGGAGATCAGTATTAGATTCAAGTGCACTACTCCAGCTTTACTCTATCCCTTGGACCTTTGCTTTGGCGATGAAAGACAGATATTGCGTTTGGATTTAACACAAAAGGCACAAAGACGACTTAAGTACAAGAAGAGTAATTCTTGTCATTGTTTGTGGTTTGCTTTGAGCGTTTCCTGGGAGATCAGTATTAGATTCCAAAGCACTACAGTAGCGTTACTTTATCCCTTGGACCTTCACATTCACGATGAAACACAGAAATTGCGTCGGGATTTAATACAAAAGGCACAATGCCAACTTAAGGACAAGAAAAGTCAATCTTCTCATTCTTTGTGGTTTGCTTTGAGCGTTTCCTAGGAGGTCAGTATTTGTTTCCGATGCACAACTGCAGCTTTACTCTATCCCTTGTATCTTAACATTGACGATGAAACACAGAAATTGCGTCGGGAATTAATAACAGAGGCACAATCCCGACTTAAGTCCAAGAACAGTAAATCTTCTCATTGTATGTGGTTTGCTTTGAGCGATTCCTGGGAGATCAGTATTGGATTCAGATGCACTACTGCAACTTTACTCCATCCCTTGGACCTTCACATTGACGATGATACACAGAAATTGCGTCGGGATTTGATACAAATTGCACAAAGCCGACTTAAGTGCAAGAAGAGCCAATCTTCTCATAGTTTGTGGTTTGCTTTGAGCGTTTCCTGGGAGATCAGCATTAGATTCCGATGCAAAATTGCAGCTTTATCCCTTGGATCTTAACATTGACGATGAAACACAGAAATTGCGTCAGGATTTAATAGAAATGGCACAATGCCGACTTAAGGACAAGAAGAGTATATCTTCTTATTGTTTGTTATTTCCCTTTGGCGTTTCCTGGGAGATCAGTATTGGATTCCGATGCACTACTGCGGCTTTATTCTATTCCTTGGACCTTCACATTGACGAAGATACACAGAAATTGCGTCGGGATTTGATACAAAAGCACAGTGCCGACTTAAGTACAAGAAGAGTAAATCATCTCATTGTTTGTGGTTTGCTTTGAGCGTTTCCTAGGAGATCGGTATTTGTTCCAAAGCACAACTGCAGCTTTACTCTATCCTTTTGAGCATCACATTGACGATGAAACCCCGAAATTGCGTCGGGATTTAATACAAAAGGCACAATACCGAGTTAAGTACAAGAGGAGTAAATCATTTCTTTGTTTGTGGTTTGCTTTAAGCATTTCCTGGGGGATCAGTTTTAGATTCCGATGCACTACTGCAGCATTACTCTATCCCTTGGACCTTCGCGTTGACGATGAAACACAGAAATTACGTCGGGATTTAATACAAAAGGCACAACACCAACTTATGTAGAAAAAGTGTAAATCTTCTCATTGTTCGTGGTTTGTTTCATTGTTTCCTCGGAGATCAGTATTAGATTCCGATGCACTACTGCAGCTTTAGTATATCCCTTGGAGCTTCACATTGAAGATGAAACTCAGAAATTGCGTCGGGATTTAATACAAAAAGCACAATGACGACTTAAGTCCAAGAACAGTAAATCTTCTAATTGTTTGTGGTTTGCTTTGAGTGTTTCCGGGGAGCTCAGTATTAGATTCCGATGCACTACTGCAGCGACACTCTATCCCTTGGACCTTCACATTGCCGATGAAACACAGAAATTGCGTCGCGATTTAATACAAAAGGCACAATGCCGACTTAAGTACAAGAAGAGTAAATGTTCTCATTGTTTATGGTTTGCTTTGAGCGTGTCCTTGGAAATCAGTATTAGTTTCCGGTGAACTATTCCAGCTTTACTCTATCCCTTGGACCTTCACTTTGACGATGATTTACAGATATTGCGTCGGGATGTAACACAAAATACACAATGACGACTTAACTACAAGAAGGAGGAATCTTGTCATCGTTTGTCGTTTGCTGTGAGCGTTTCTTGCAAGATCAGTATTAGATTACAATGGACTACAGCAGCCTTACTATATCCCTTGGACCATCACATTGACGATGAGACACAGAAATTGCGTCGGGATTTAATTCAAATGGCAGAATGGCGACTTAAGTCTAGGAACAGTAATTCCTCTCATTGTTTGTGGTTTGCTTTGAGAGTTTCCTGGGAGCCAGTATTATATTCCGATGCACAAATGCAGCTATACTCTATCCCATGGACCTTCACATTGACGATGAAACACAGAAATAGCGTCGGGATTTAATACAAATGGCACAATGCCGACTTAAGGACAAGAGGAGTAAATCTTCTCTTTGTTTGGTATTAGCCTTGAGCGTTTCCTGGGAGTTCAGTATTGGATTCCGATGCACTACTGCAGCTTTACTCTATCCCTTGGGCCTTCACATTGACGGTGATACACAGAAATTGCGTCGGGATTTAATACAAAAGGCACAATGCCGACTTAACTACAAAAACAGTAAATCTTCTCATTATTTATGGTTTGCTTTGAGCGTGTCCTGGGAGTTCAGTATTAGTTCCGAGGCACTACTGCAGCTTTACTATATCCCCCGGATCTTCGCATTGACGATGAAAAACAGAAACTGTGTCGGGATTTAATACAAAAGGCACAATACCGACATAAGTACAAGAGGAGTAAATTTTCTCAACGTTTATGGTTTGCTTTGAGCGTTTCCTGGGAGATGAGAATTAGATTCCGATGCACTACTGCAGCTATACTCTATCTCTTGGACCTTCACATTGACGAAGAAACATAGATATTGCGTCGGGATTTAATACAAAAGGCACAATGACGACTAATGTACAAGAAGAGTAATTCTTTTCACTGTTTGTGGTTTGCTTTGAGCGTTTCCTGAGAAATCAGTATTAGTCTCCGGTGTACTACTCCAGTTTTACTCTATTCCTTGGAACTCCACTTTGACGATGAAATACAGATATTCCGTCGGGATTTAGAACTGAAGGCACAATGACGACTTAAGGACAAGAAGAGTAAATCTTGTCATTGTTTGTGGTTTGCTTTGAGCGCTTCCTGGGAGATCAGTATTATATTCCGATGCACTACAGCAGCGTTACTATATCCCTTGGACCCTCACATTGACGATTAAACACAGAAATTGCGTCGGGATTTAATACAAAAGGCAGAATGCCGACTTAAGTACAAGAAGAGAAAATCTTCGCAATGTTTGTTATTTGCCTTGAGCGTTTCCTGGGAGATCAGTATTGGATATCGATGCACTACTGCAGGTTTACTCTATCCCTCGGACCTTCAAATTGACGAAGAAACACAGAAATTGCGTCGGTAATTGACACAAAATGCACAAAGCCGACGTAAGTACAAGAAGAGAAAATTTTCTCATTGTTTTTGGTTTGCTTTGAGCGTTTCCTGGGAGATCAGTATTAGATTCCGATGCAATACTGCGGCTTTACTCTATCCGTTGGAACTTCACATTGACGATGAAACACAGAAATTGCGTCGGGATTTAATACAAAAAGCATAATGCCACTCAAGTACAAGAACAGTAAATCCTCTCATAGTTTGTGGTTTGCTTTGAACGTTTCCTGGGATCTCAGTATTATATTCCGATGCACAAATGCAGCTATACTCTATCCCTTGGACCTTCACATTGACGATGAAACACAGAAATTGCGTCGGGAATTAATACAGAAGGCACAATGCCGACTTATGTACCAGAAGAGTAATTCTTCTCACTGTTTGTGGTTTGCTTTGAGCGTTTCCTGGGAGATCAGCATTAGTTTCCGATGCACTACTGCAGCTTTACTATATCCCTTGGGCCTTCATATTTACGATGAAACACAGAAATTGCGTCGGGATATAATACAAAATGCACAATGCCGACCTAAGTACAAGAAGAGTAAATCTTCTCATTGTTTGTGGTTTGTTTGAGCGTTTCCTGGGTGATCAGTATTAGCTTCCGATGCCATACTCCAGCTTTTGCTCTATCCCTTGGACCTTCACAAGAATGATGAAACACAGAAATTAGTTCGGGATCTAATACAAAAGGCACAACGACGACTATAGTACAAGAAGAGTAAATCTTCTCATTGTTTGTGGTTTGCTTTGAGCGTTTCCTGGGGGATCAGTATTAGATTCCGATGCACTACTGCAGCTTTACTGTATCCCTTGGACCTTCACTTTGACCATGAAACACAGAAATTGCGACGGGATTTAATGCAAAATGCACAATGCCGACTTAAGTACAAGAAGAGTAAATCTTCTCATTGTTTGTGGTTTGCTTTGAGCGGTTCCTGGGAGATCAGTATTAGTTTCCGATGCACTACTGCAGCTTTACTCTATCCCTTTGACTTTCACATTTACGATGAAAAACAGAAATTGCGTCGGGATTCAATACAAAAGGTAAATGGCCGACTTAAGTACATGAAGAGAAAAGCTTATTGTTTGTGGTTTGGTTTGAGCGTTTCCTGGGAGATCAGTATTAGATTTCGATGAACTACTGCAGCTTTCCTCTATCCCTTGGAACTTCACATTGACGATGAAACACAGAAATTGCGTCGGGAATTAATACAAAAATCTCAATGCCGACTTATGTACAAGAAGAGAAAATGTTCACAATGTTTCTGGTTTTTCTTAGCGTTTCCAGGGAGATCAG
The DNA here is from genome assembly GCF_021461385.2 of Schistocerca piceifrons. Classification (NCBI taxonomy): domain Eukaryota; kingdom Metazoa; phylum Arthropoda; class Insecta; order Orthoptera; family Acrididae; genus Schistocerca; species Schistocerca piceifrons. The sequence goes on from NC_060138.1 coordinate 13,986,639, forward strand.
TATTGGATTCCGATAAACTACTGCAGCTTTCCTCTATCCCTTGGACCTTCACATTGACGATGAAACACAGATATATCGCCGGGACATAATACAAAAGGCTCAATGCCGACTTAAGTACAAGAAGAGTAAATCTTCACATAGTTTGTGGTTTGCTTTGAGCGTTTCCTCGGAGATCGGTTTTTGATTCCGATGCACAACTGCAGCTTTACTCTATCTCTTGGACCTTCAAATTGACGATAAAACACAGAAATTGCGTCGGTATTTAATACAAAAGGCAAAATGCCGAGTTAAGTACAAGAACGGTAAATCTTCTCATTGTTTTTGGTTCGCTTTGAGTGTTTCCTGGGAGATCAGTATTAGATTCCGATTCACTACTGCAGCTTTACTCTATCCCTTGGACCTCCACATTGACGATGAAACACAGAAATAGCGTCGAGATTTAATACAAGAGGCACAATGACGACTTAGGTACAAGAAGAGTAAATCTTCTCATTGATTTAGGTTTACTTCAAACGTTTCCTGGGAGATCAGTATTAGATTCCGAAGCACTACTGCAGCTTTACTCTATCCCTTGCTCCTTCACGTTGACGATGAAGCAGAGAAATTGCCTCGGGATTTAATACAAAAGGCACAATGCCGACTTAAGTACGCGAAGAGTAAATCTTCTCTTTGTTTGTGGTTTGCTTTGAGCGTTTCCTGGGAGATCAGTATTAGATTCCGATGCTCTACTGCATCTTTTCTCTATTCCTTGGACCTTCCCATTGACGCCGAAACACAGAAAATGCGTCGGGATTTAATACGAAAGGCACAATGCCGACGGAAGTACAAGAAGAGTAAATCTTCTTATTGTTTCTGGTTTGCTTTGAGCGTTTCCTGCGAGATCAGTATTAGATTCCGATGCACTACAGCAGCTTTACTCTATCCCTTGGAACTTCACATTGACAATGAAACAGAGAAATTGCGACGGGATTTATTGTTTTGGTTTGTTTGAGAGTTTCCTGGGAGATCAGAATTAGATTCCGATGCCCTACAACAGCTTTACTCCATCCCTTGGACATTCACATTGACGATGAACACACAGATATTGCGTCGGGATTTAATACAAAAGGCACGATGCCGACTTAAGTACAAGAAGTTTAAATCTTCTCATTGTTTGTGGGTTGTTCGAGCGTTTCCTGGGAGATCAGTATTAGAATTCGATGCACTACTACAGCTTTACTGTATCGCTTGGACCTTCACATTGACGATGAAACACAGAAATATCGCCGGGATATAATACAAAAGGCACAATGGCGACTTAAGTACAAGAAGCGTAAATCTTCTCTTTGTTTGTGGTTTGCTTTGAACTTTTCCTCAGAGACCGAAATTCGATTCCGATGCACTACTGCAGCTTTGCTCTACCCCTTGGACCTTCAAATTGATGATGAAACACAGAAATTGCGTCAGCATTTAATACAAAAGGCACAATGCCGTCTTAAGTACAAGAAGTGTTAATCTTCTCATTGATTTTGGTTCGCTTTGAGCGTTTCCTGGGAGATCAGTATTAGATTGCGATGCACTACTGCTGCTTTACTCTATCCCTTGGTCCTCCACATTGACGATGAAACACAGAAATTGCGTCGGAATTTAAAACAAGAGGCACAATGACGACGTAGGTACAAGAAGAGTAAATCATCTCATTGTTTTAGGTTCGCTTCGAGCGTTTCCTGGGAGATCAGTATTAGCATCCGATGCACTACTGCAGCTTTACTCTATGTATTGGTCCTTCACATTAACGATGAAATAGAGAAATGACGTTGGTATTTAGTACAAGAGGCACAATACCGACTCTAGTACATGAAGAGTAACTCTTCTCATTGTTTGTGGTTTGCTTTGAGCGTTTCCTGGGAGATCAGTATAACATTCCGATGCACTACTGCAGCTTTACTCTATCCCTTTGACTTTCACATTTACGATGAAACACAGAAATTGCGTCGGGATTTAATACAAAAGGCACAATGCCGAATTAAGTACAAGAAGAGTATATCTTCTCATTGTTTGTGGTTTGCTTTGAGCGCTACCTAGGGGGATCAGTATTACATTCCGATGCATTACTGAAGCTATACTATATCCCTTGGACCTCCACATTCACGATGAAAAACAGGAATTGCGTCGGGAATTAATACAAAAATCTCAATGCCGACTTAAGTACAAGATGAGTAAATGTTCACATTGTTTCTGGTTTTTCTTAGCGTTTCCAGGGAGATCAGTATTGGATTCCGAGAAACTACTGCAGCTTTCCTCTATCCCTTGGACCTTCACATTGACGATGAAACACAGATATATCGCCGGGATATAATACAAAAGGCACAATGCCGACTTAAGTACAAGAAGTGTAAATCTTCTGATAGTTTGTGGTTTGCTTTGAGCGTTTCCTCGGAGATCGGTTTTTGATTCCGATGCACAACTGCAGCTTTACTCTATCTCTTGGACCTTCAAATTGACGATGAAACACAGAAATTGCGGCGGGATTTAATACAAAAGGCACAATGCCGACTTATGTACAAGAAGAGTAATTCTTTTCACTGTTTGTGGTTTGCTTTGAGCGTTTCCTGGGAGATCAGCATTAGTTTCCGATGCACCACTGCAGCCTTACTTTATTCGCTGGACTTTCACATTGACGATGAAATACAGAAATTCCGTCGGGATTTAATACAAAAAGCACAATGCCACTCAAGTACAAGAACAGTAAATCCTCTCATTGTTTGTGGTTTGCTTTGAGCGTTTCCTGGGATCTCAGTATTATATTCCGATGCACAAATGCAGCTATACTCTATCCCTTGGACCTTCACATTGACGATGAAACACAGAAATTGCGTCGGGAATTAATACAAAAGGCACAATGCCGACTTATGTACCAGAAGAGTAATTCTTCTCACTGTTTGTGGTTTGCTTTGAGCGTTTCCTAGGAGATCAGCATTAGTTTCCGATGCACTACTGCAGCTTTACTATATCCCTTGGGCCTTCACATTTACGATAAAACACAGAAATTGCGTCGGGATTTAATACAAAAGGCACAATGCCGACATAAGTACAAGAGGAGTAAATCTTCTCATTGTTTGTGGTTTGATTTGAGCGTATTCTGGGAGATCAGTATTAGATTCCGATGCACTACTCCAGCTTTCCACTATCCCTTGGACCTTCACATTTACGATGAAACAAAGAAATGGCGTCGGGATTTAGAACAAAAGGCACAATGCCGTCTTAAGTACAAGAATAAATCTTCTCATTGTTTTTGGTTAGCTTCGAGCGTTTCCTGGGAGATCAGTATTAGATTCCGAAGCACTACTGCAGCTTTACTCTATCCCCTGGACCTTCACATTGACGATGAAACACAGAAATTGCGTCGGGATTTAATACAAAATGCACAATGCCGACCTAAGTACAAGAAGAGTAAATCTTCTCATTGTTTGTGATTTGTTTGAGTGTTTCCTGGGTGATCAGTATTAGCTTCCGATGCCATACTCCAGCTTTACTCTATCCCTTGGACCTTCACAAGAACGATGAAACACAGAAATTAGTTCGGGATTTAATACAAAAGGCACAATGACGACTTAAGTACAAGAAGAGTAAATCTTCTCATTGTTTCTGGTTTGCTTTGAGCGTTTCCTGGGGGATCAGTATTAGATTCCGATGCACTACTGCAGCTTTACTGTATCCCTTGGACCTTCACTTTGACCATGAAACACAGAAATTGCGTCGGGATTTAATGCAAAATGCACAATGCCGATTTAAGTACAAGAAGAGTAAATCTTCTCTTTGGTTGTGGTTTGTTTTGAATGTTTCCTCACAGATCGAAATTCGATTCCGATGCACTACTGCAGCTTTGCTCTACCCCTTGGACCTCCAAATTGATAATGAAACACAGAAATTGCGTCAGCATTTAATACAAAAGGCACAATGCCGTCTTAAGTACAAGAAGTGTTAATCTTCTCATTGATTTTGGTTCGCTTTGAGCGTTTCCTGGGAGATCAGTATTAGATTGCGATGCACTACTGCTGCTTTACTCTATCCCTTGGACCTCCACATTGACGATGAAACACAGAAATTGCGTCGGAATTTAAAACAAGAGGAACAATGACGACTTAGGTACAAGAAGAGTAAATCACCTCATTGTTTTAGGTTCGCTTCGAGCGTTTCCTGGGAGATCAGTATTAGCATCCGATGCACTACTGCAGCTTTACTCTATGTATTGGTCCTTCACATTAACGATGAAACAGAGAAATGACGTTGGTATTTAGTACAAAAGGCACAATACCGACTCTAGTACATGAAGAGTAACTCTTCTCATTGTTTGTGCTTTGCTTTGAGCGTTTCCTGGGAGATCAGTATAACATTCCGATGCACTACTGCAGCTTTACTCTATCCCTTTGACTTTCACATTTACGATGAAACACAGAAATTGCGTCGGGATTTAATACAAAAGGCACAATGACGACCTAAGTACAAGAAGAGGAAATCTTCTCATTGTTTGTGGTTTGATTTGAGCGTTTCCTGGGGGATCAGTATTAGATTCCGATACACTACTCCAGCTTTACTCTATCCCTTGGACCTTCACATTGATGATGAAGCACCGAAATTGCGTCGGGAATCAATACAAAAGGTACATGGTCGACTTAAGTACAAGGAAGTTAAGTCTTCTCATTGTTTGTAGTTTGCTTTGAGCGTTTCCTGGGAGATCAGTATTAGATTCCGATGCACTACTGCTGCTTTACTCTATTCCTTTCACCTTCACATTGACGATAAAACACAGAACTTGCTTCTTGATTTAATACATAAGGCACAATGCCAACTTAGGTACAAGAAGAGTAAATTTTCTCATTGTTTGTGGTTAGCTTTGAGCGCTTCCTGGGAGATCAGCATTAGATTCCGATGCACTACTGAAGCTTTACTCTATCCCTTCGACCTGCGCATTGACGATGAAACACAGAAATTGCGTCGGGATTTAATACAAAAGGTACAATGCCGACGTCAGTACAAGAAGAGTAAATCTTCTCATTGTTTGTGGTTTAGTTTGAGCGTTTCCTGGGAGATCAGTATTAGTTTCCGATGCACCACTGCAGCTTTACTCTATCCCTTGGACCTTCACATTGACGATGAAACACAAAGAATGCGTCGGGATTTAATACAAAAGGCTCAATGCCGAAGTAAGTACAAGAAATATAATCTTCTCATTGTTTGTGGTTTGCTTTGAGCGTTTCCTGGGAGATCAGGATTAGATTCCGACGTTTTGCTGCTGCTTAACTCTATCCCTTGGACCTTCACATTGACGATGAAACACAGAGAATGCGTCGGGATTTAATACAAAAGGCTCAATGCCGAAGTAAGTACAAGAAATATAATCTTCTCATTGTTTGTGGTTTGCTTTGAGAGTTTCCTGGGAGATCAGGATTAGATTCCGATTCACTACTGTAGCTTTAGTCTATCCCTTGGACCTTCACATTGACCATAAAGCACAGAATTTGCGTCGGGATTTAATACAAAAGCCACAATGCCGACTTAAGTGCAAGAAGTGTAAATCCTCTCATTGTTTGTGGTTTGCTTTGAGCGTTTCCTGGGGGATCAGTACTAGATTACGATGAACTACTGCATCTTTACTCTATCCCTTGCACCTACACATTGACGATGAAATGCAGAAAGTGCCTCGGGATTTAACACAAATGGCACAATGCAGATTTAAGTACTAGAAGAGTAAATCTTCTTACTGTTTGTGGTTTGCTTTGAGCGTTTCCTGGGAATTTATTATTAGATTCCGATGCACTACTGCAGCTTTACAAAATCCCTTGGCCTTCACATTGACGATGAAACACAGAAATTGCGTCGGGATTTAATAAAAAATGCACAATGCCAACTTTAGTACAAGAAGAGTAAATCATCTCTTTGATTGTGTTTTGCTTTGAGCGTTTCCTGGGAGATCAGTATTAGATTCCGATGAACTACTGCAGCTTGACTCTATCCCTTGGTCCTTCACATTGAGTAAGAAACACAGAAATTGCGTCGGGATTTAATGCAAAAGGCACAATGCCGACTTAAGTACAAGAAGTATAATCTTCTCATTCTTTGTGGTTTGCTTTGAGCGTTTCCTGGGGGCTCAATAATAGATTCGGATGCTTTACTGCTGCTTAACTCTATCCCTTGGACCTTCACATTGACGATGAAACACAGAGAATGCGTCGGGATTTAATACACAAGGCACAATGCCGACCTAAGTACAACAAGAGTAAACATTCTTTGTTTGTGGTTTGCTTTGAGCGTTTCCTTTGAGATCAGTATTAGATCCCGTGGCAATACTGCAGCTATACTGCATCCGTTGCCTCTTCACATTGACGATGAAACACAGAAATTGCGTCGGTATTTAAAACAAATGGCCCAAAGCCGACTTCAGTAGAGGAAGAGTAAATCTGGTCATTGTTTGTGGTTTGCTTTGAGCGTTTCCTGGGAGATCAGTATTAGTTTCCGATGCACCACCACTGCAGCTATACTCTATCCCTTGGACCTTCACATTGACGACGAAACACAGAAATTGCGTCGGGATTTAATACAAAATGTACAATGCCGACTTAAGTACAAGAAGAGTTAATCTTCTCATTGTTTGTGGTTTGTTTTGATCGTTTCCTGGGGCATCTGTACTAGATTCCGATGCACTACTGTGGCTTTACTGCATCCCTTGGACCTTTACATTGACGAAGAAACACAGGAAATGCGGCGGGATTTAATACAAAAAGCACATTGCCGACTTAAGGACAAGTGGAGTAAATGTTCTCTTTGTTTGTAGTTTGCTTTGAGCGTTTCCTGGGAGATCAGTATTTAATTCCGATTCACTACTGCAACTTTAATCTATTCCTTGGACCTTCACATTGACGATGAAACACAGAAATTGCGTCGGGATTTAATACGAAAGGCACAATACTGACTTAAGTGCAAGAAGTGTAAATCATCTCATTGTTTGTGGTTTTCTTTGTGCGTTTCCTGGGGGATCAGTACTAGATTACGATGAACTACTGCAGCTTTACTCTATCCCTTGCGCCATTACATTGACAATGAAATTCAGAGAGTGGATCGGGATTTAACACAAAAGGCACAATGCAGACTTAAGTACAAGAAGAGTAAATCTTCTTATTGTTTGTGGTTTGCTTTGAGCGTTTCCTGAGAATTCAGTATTAGATTCCGATGCACTACTGCAGCTTTACAAACGCCTTTGGCCTTCACATTGACGATGAAAAACAGAAATTGCGTCGGGATTTAAGATAAAAGGCACAATGCCGATTTAAGTACAAGAAGAGTAAAACTTCTCTTTGTCTGTGGTTTGCTTTGAGCATTTCCTGGGAGATCAGTATTAGATTCCGATCCACTACTGCGGCTTTACTCTATCCCTTGGACCTTCACATTGAGTATGAAACACAGATAATGCGTCGGAATTGAATAAACAAGGCACAATGGCGACTTCAGTACAAGAACAGTAAACATTCTCTTTGTTTGAGGTTTGCTTTGAGCGTTTCCTGGGAGATCAGATTCCGATGCAATACTGCAGCTTTACTCTATCCGTTGGACCTTCACATTGACGATGAAACACAGAAATTGCGTCGGGATTTAATACAAAATGCCAAAAGCCGACTAAAGTAGAAGAAGAGTAAATCTTGTTATTGTTTGTGGTTTGCTTTGAGCGTTTCCTGGGAGATCAGTATTAGACTCCGATGCACAACTGCAGGTTTACTCTAGCCCTTGGTCCTTCACATTGACGATGAAACTCTGAAATTGCGTCGGGATTTAATACAAATGCACAATGCCGACTTAAGTAAGAGATGAGTAAATCTTCTCATTGTTTGAGGTTTGCTTTGAGCGTCTCCTGGGAGATCAGTATAAGATTCCGGTGCACTACAGCAGCTTTACTCTATCCCTTGGACCTTCGCAATAACGATGAACCACAGAAATGGAGTCGGGATTTAATACGAAAGGCACAATGCCGACTTAAGTACAAGAATGTTAAATCTTCCCATTGTTCGTAGTTTGCTTTGAGCATTTCCTAGGAGATCAGTATTAGATTCCGAAGCACAACTGCAGCTTTACTTTATTTTTTTCACCTTCACATTGACGATGAAACTCAGAGAGTGCCTCGGGATTTAACACAAATGGCAAATTGCAGACTTAAGTACAAGAAGTATAATCTTCCCATTGTTTGTGGTTTGCTTTGAGCGTTTCCTGGGGGCTCAATAATAGATTCCGATGCACTACTGCCGCTTAACTCTATCCCTTGGACCTTCACATTGACGAAGAAAAACACAGAAAATGCGTCGGGATTTAATACACAAGACACAATGCCGAACTAAGTACAAGAAGAGTAAACATTCTTTGTTTGTGGCTTGCTTGAGCCGTTCCTGGGAGATCAGTATTAGATTCCGATGCACTACTGCAGCTTTACTCTATTCCTTTCACCTTCACATTGACGATGAAACACAGAAATTGCGTCGGGATTTAATACAAAGGTGCAATGCCGACTTAAATACAAGAAGGTTAAATCTTCTCATTGTTTGTGGTTTGTTTGGGCGGTTCCTGGGCGATCAGTAATAGATTCCGATGCACTACTGCTGCTTTACTCTATCCTTTGGACACTCACATTGATGATGGAACATAGAAATTGCGTCGGGATCTAATACAAAAGCCACGTACCGACGTAAGTACAAGAAGAGTAAGTTTTGTCATTGTTTGTGGTTTGCTTTGAGCGTTTTCTGGGATATCAGTATTAGGTTCCGATGCACTACTGCAGCTATACTCTATCCATTGGACCTTCACATTGACGATGAAACACAGATATTGCGTCGGGATTTAATACAAAAGGCACAATGCCGACGTCAGTACAAGAAGAGTAAATCTTCTCATTGTTTGTGGTTTGCTTTGAGCGTTTCCTGGGAGATCAGTATTAGTTTCCGATGCACCACTGCAGCTTTACTCTATCCCTTGGACCTTCACATTGACGATGAAACACAGAAATTGCGTCGGGATTTAATACAAAAGGCACAATGCCGACGTAAGTACAAGAACTATAATCTTCTCATTGTTTGTGGTTTGCTTTGAGTGTTTCCTGGGGGCTCAATATTAGATTCCGATGCTTTGCTGCTGCTTAACTCTATCCCTTGGACCTTCACATTGACGATGAAACACAGAGAATGCGTCGGGATTTAATACAAAAGGCTCAATGCCGAAGTAAGTACAAGAAATATAATCTTCTCATTGTTTGTGGTTTGCTTTGAGCGTTTCCTGGGACATCAGGATTAGATTCCGACGTTTTGCTGCTGCTTAACTCTATCCCTTGGACCTTCACATTGACGATGAAACACAGAGAATGCGTCGGGATTTAATACAAAAGGCTCAATGCCGAAGTAAGTACAAGAAATATAATCTTCTCATTGTTTGTGGTTTGCTTTGAGAGTTTCCTGGGAGATCAGGATTAGATTCCGATTCACTACTGTAGCTTTAGTCTATCCCTTGGACCTTCACATTGACCATAAAGCACAGAATTTGCGTCGGGATTTAATACAAAAGCCACAATGCCGACTTAAGTGCAAGAAGTGTAAATCCTCTCATTGTTTGTGGTTTGCTTTGAGCGTTTCCTGGGGGATCAGTACTAGATTACGATGAACTACTGCATCTTTACTCTATCCCTTGCACCTTCACATTGACGATGAAATGCAGAAAGTGCCTCGGGATTTAACACAAATGGCACAATGCAGATTTAAGTACTAGAAGAGTAAATCTTCTTACTGTTTGTGGTTTGCTTTGAGCGTTTCCTGGGAATTTATTATTAGATTCCGATGCACTACTGCAGTTTTACAAAATCCCTTGGCCTTCACATTGACGATGAAACACAGAAATTGCGTCGGGATTTAATAAAAAATGCACAATGCCAACTTTAGTACAAGAAGAGTAAATCATCTCTTTGATTGTGTTTTGCTTTGAGCGTTTCCTGGGAGATCAGTATTAGATTCCGATGAACTACTGCAGCTTGACTCTATCCCTTGGTCCTTCACATTGAGTAAGAAACTCAGAAATTGCGTCGGGATTTAATGCAAAAGGCACAATGCCGACTTAAGTACAAGAAGTATAATCTTCTCATTCTTTGTGGTTTGCTTTGAGCGTTTCCTGGGGGCTCAATAATAGATTCCGAAGCACAACTGCAGCTTTACTTTATTCCTTTCACCTTCACATTGACGATGAAACTCAGAGAGTGCCTCGGTATTTAACACAAATGGCAAATTGCAGACTTAAGTACAAGAAGTATAATCTTCCCATTGTTTGTGGTTTGCTTTGAGCGTTTCCTGGGGGCTCAATAATAGATTCCGATGCACTACTGCCGCTTAACTCTATCCCTTGGACCTTCACATTGACGAAGAAAAACACAGAATATGCGTCGGGATTTAATACACAAGACACAATGCCGAACTAAGTACAAGAAGAGTAAACATTCTTTGTTTGTGGCTTGCTTGAGCCGTTCCTGGGAGATCAGTATTAGATTCCGATGCACTACTGCAGCTTTACTCTAATCCTTTCACCTTCACATTGACGATAAAACAAAGAAATTGTTTCGGGATTTAATACAAAAGGCACAATGCTGACTGAAGTACAAGAAGAGTAAATTTTCTCATTCTTTGTGGTTTGCTTTGTGTGCTTCCTGGGAGATCAGTATTAGATTCCGGTGCACTTCCCCAGTTTTACTCTATCACTTAGATCTTCACATTGACGATGAAACACAGAAATTGCGTCGGGATTTAATACAAAAGGCAAAATGCCGACGTAAGTACAAGAAGAGTAGATCTTCTCATTATTTGTGGTTTTGCTTTGAGCGTTTCCTGGGAGATCAGTATTAGATTCCGATGCACTACTGCAGCTTTACAAAATCCTTCGGCCATCACATTGACGATGAAACACAGAAATTGCGTCGGGATTTAATACAAATGGCCCAAAGCCGACTCAAGTAGAAAAAGAGAAAATCTGGTCATTGTTTGTGGTTTGCTTTGAGCGTTTCCTGGGAGATCAGTATTAGACTCCGATGCACTACTGCAGCTTTACTGTTGCCCTTGGACCATCACATTGACGGTGAAACACAGAAATTGCGTCGGGATTTAATACAAAAGGCTCATTGCCGAAGTAAGTACAAGAAGAGTAAATCTTCCCATTGTTTGTGGTTTGCTTTGAGCGTGTCCTCGGAGATCAGTATTAGTTTCCGATGCACCACTGCAGCTTTACTATATCCCTTGGACCTTCACATTGACGATGAAACACAGAAATTGCGTTTGGATTTAACAAAAATGCACAATGCCGACTAAAGTACAAGAAGACTTAATCTTCTCATTGTTTGTGGTTTGTTTTGAGCGTTTCCTGGGGGATCTGTACTAGATTCCGATGCACTACTGTAGCTTTACTGCATCCCTTGGACCTTCACATTTACGAAGAAAGACAGAAAATGCGTCGGGATTTAATACAAAAGGTACAATGCCGACTTAAGGACAAGTGGAGTAAATCATCTCTTTGTTTGTGGTTTGCTTTGAGCGTTTCCTGGGAGATCAGTATTTAATTCCGATACACTACTGCAACTTTAATCTATCCCTTGGACCTTCACATTGACGATGAAACACAGAAATTGCGATGGGATTTAATACGAAAGGCACAATACTGACTTAAGTGCAAGAAGTGTAGATCTTCTCATTGTTTGTGGTTTGCTTTGAGCGTTTCCTGGGGGATCAGTACTAGATTCCGATGAACTACTGCAGCTTTACTCCACCCCTTGCACCTTCACATTGACAATGAAATTCAGAGAGTGCATCGTGATTTAACATAAAAGGCACAATGCAGACTTAAGTACAAGAAAGGTAAATCTTCTTATTGTTTGTGGTTTGCTTTGAGCATTTCCTGAGAGATCAGTTTTAGATTCCGATGCACTACTGCAGCTTTACCCTATCCCTTGGACCTTCACATTGAGAATGAAACACAGAAATTGCGTCGGGATTTAATGCAAAACGCACAATGCCGACTTAAGTACAAGAAGTATAATCTTCTCATTGTTTGTGGTTTGCTTTGAGCGTTTCCTGGGGGCTCAATAATTGATTCCGATGCACTATTGCTGCTTAACTCTATCCCTTGGACCTTTACATTGACGATGAAACACAGAAAATGCGTCGCGATTGAATACACAAGGCACAATGGCGACTTCAGTACAAGAACAGTAAACATTCTCTTTGTTTGTGGTATGCTTTGAGCGTTTCCTGGGAGATCAGTATTAGATTCCGATGCAATACTGCAGCTTTACTCTAACCGTTGGACGTTCACATTGACGGTGAAACACAGAAATTGCGTCGGGATTTAATACAAAAGGCTCATTGCCGAAGTAAGTACAAGAAGAGTAAATCTTCTCATTGTTTGTGGTTTGCTTTGAGCGTGTCCTCGGAGATCAGTATTAGTTTCCGATGCACCACTGCAGCTTTACTATATCCCTTGGACCTTCACATTGACGATGAAACACAGAAATTGCGTTTGGATTTAACAAAAATGCACAATGCCGACTAAAGTACAAGAAGACTTAATCTTCTCATTGTTTGTGGTTTGTTTTGAGCGTTTCCTGGGGGATCTGTACTAGATTCCGATGCACTACTGTAGCTTTACTGCATCCCTTGGACCTTCACATTTACGAAGAAAGACAGAAAATGCGTCGGGATTTAATACAAAAGGTACAATGCCGACTTAAGGACAAGTGGAGTAAATCATCTCTTTGTTTGTGGTTTGCTTTGAGCGTTTCCTGGGAGATCAGTATTTAATTCCGATACACTACTGCAACTTTAATCTATCCCTTGGACCTTCACATTGACGATGAAACACAGAAATTGCGATGGGATTTAATACGAAAGGCACAATACTGACTTAAGTGCAAGAAGTGTAAATCTTCTCATTGTTTGTGGTTTGCTTTGAGCGTTTCCTGGGGGATCAGTACTAGATTACGATGAACTACTGCAGCTTTACTCCACCCCTTGCACCTTCACATTGACAATGAAATTCAGAGAGTGCATCGTGATTTAACATAAAAGGCACAATGCAGACTTAAGTACAAGAAAGGTAAATCTTCTTATTGTTTGTGGTTTGCTTTGAGCATTTCCTGAGAGATCAGTTTTAGATTCCGATGCACTACTGCAGCTTTACCCTATCCCTTGGACCTTCACATTGAGAATGAAACACAGAAATTGCGTCGGGATTTAATGCAAAACGCACAATGCCGACTTAAGTACAAGAAGTATAATCTTCTCATTGTTTGTGGTTTCCTTTGAGCGTTTCCTGGGGGCTCAATAATTGATTCCGATGCACTATTGCTGCTTAACTCTATCCCTTGGACCTTTACATTGACGATGAAACACAGAAAATGCGTCGCGATTGAATACACAAGGCACAATGGCGACTTCAGTACAAGAACAGTAAACATTCTCTTTGTTTGTGGTATGATTTGAGCGTTTCCTGGGAGATCAGTATTAGATTCCGATGCAATACTGCAGCTTTACTCTAACCGTTGGACGTTCACATTGACGATGAAACACAGAAATTGCGTCGGGATTTAATACAAAAGGCCAAAAGCCGACTAAAGTAGAAGAAGAGTAAATCTGGTCATTGTTTGCGTTTTGCATTGAGCGTTTCCTGGGAGATCAGCATTAGACTCCGATGCACTACTGCAGCTTTACTCTATCCCTTGGACCTTCTCATTGACGATGAAACACAGAATTTGCGTCCGAATTTAACACAATGACGACCTTAGTACAAGAAGCTTTAATCTTCTCATTGTTTGTGGTTTCTTTTGAGCGTTTCCTGGGGGATCTGTACTAGATTACGATGTACTACTGCAACTTTACTGTATCCCTTGGACATTCGCATTGACGAAGAAACACAGAAAATGCGTCGGGATTTAATGCAAAAGGCACAATGCCGTCTTAAGTACAAGTGGAGTAAATAATCTCATTGTTTGTGGTTTGTTTCTGTGTTTCATCCTCAATGTGTAGGTCCAAGGAATAGAGTAAAGCTGCAGTAGTGCATCGGAATCTAATACTGATCTCCCAGGAAACGTTCAAAGCAAACCACTAACAAAGAGAAGATTTATTCTTCTTGTACATAAGGCAGCATTGTGCCTTCTGTATTAAATCGAGACCCAATTTCTGTGTTTCAACGTCAATGTGAAGGCCAAGGGATGGATTAAAGCTGCAGTAGTGCATCGGAATCTAATATTGAACTCCCAGGAGGAGCTCAAAGCAAACCACAAACAATGAGAAGATTTACTCATCTTCTACTTAAGTCGGCTTTGGCCCTTTTTATTAATTCCCGACGCAATTTCTGTGTTTCATCGTCAATCTGAAGGTGCAACGGATAGAGTATAGCTGCAGTAGTTCATCGTAATCTAGTACTGATCCCCCAGGAAACGCTCAAAACAAACCACAAACAATGAGAAGATTTACACTTCCTGCATTTAAGTCGGCATTGTGCCTTTTTGTATTAAATCCCGACGCAATTTCTGTGTTTCATCGTCAATGTGAAGGTCCAAGGGATAAATTAAAGCTGCAGTAGTGAATCGGAATCTAATACAGAAATTGCGTCGGTATTTAATATAAAATGCACAATTCTGACTTAATTACAAGAAGAGTTAATCTTCTCTTTGTTTGTGGTTTGCTATGAGAGTTTCCTGTGAGATGAGTATTAGATTCCGATGCACCACTGCAGCTTTACAAAATCCCTTGGCCTTCACATCGACGATGAAACACGGAAATTGCGTCTCGATTTAATGCAAAAGGCACAATGCCGACTTACGTACAAGAAGTGTAAATCTTGTCATTGTTTGTGGTTTGCGATGAGCGTTTCCTGGCGGCTCAGTACTAGATTCCGATGCACAACTGCTGCTTAACTCTATCCCTTGGAACTTCACATTGACGATGAAACACATAAAATGCGTCGGGATTTAATACACAAGGCACAGTGCCGACTTCAGTACAAGAACAGTAAGCATTCTCTTTGTTTGTAGTTTGCTTTGGGAGTTTCCTGGGAGATCAGTATTAGATTCCGATGCAATACTGCAGCTTTACTCTATCCGTTGGACCTACACATTGACGATGAAACACAGAAATCGCCTCGGGATTTAATACAAAAGGCCCAAAGCAGACTTAAGTAGAAGAGGAGTAAATAGCGCTTGGACCTTCACATTGAGGATGAAACACAGAATATGCGTCGGGATTTAATGCAAAAGGCACAATGACGACTTAAGTGCAAGAAGTGTAAATCTTCTCATTGTTTGTGGTTTGCTTTGAGCGTTTGCTGGGAGATCGTATTAGACTCCGATGAACTACTGCAGCTTTACTCCATCCCTTGGACCTTCACATTGACGATGAAACACAGAAAATGCGTCGGGATTTAATACACAAGGCACACAAGTACAAGAAGAGTAAACATTCTCTTTGTTTGTGGTTTGCTTTGAGCGTTTCCTGGGAGATCAATATTAGATTCCGATGAACTACTGCAGCTTCACTCTATCCGTTGGACCTTCACATTGACGATGAATACACAGAAATTGCGTCGGGATTTAATACAAAAGGCACATTGCCGACTTAAGTACAAGAAGAGTAAATATTCTCATTGTTTGTGCTTTGCTTTGTGCGGTTCCTGGGAGATCAGTATTAGACTCCGTTGCACTACTGCAGCTTTACTCAATTCCTTGGACCTTCACATTGACGATGAAACACAGAAATTGCGTCGGGATTTAATACAAAAGGCACAATGCCGACTAAAGTAGAAGAAGAGTAAATCTTCTCATTGTTTGTGGTTTGCTTTGAGCGTTTCCTGGGAGATCATTATTAAATTCCGATGCACTACTGCAGCTTTACTCTATCCCTTGGACCTTCACATTGACGATGAATTACAGAAATTGCGTCGGGATTTAATACAAAATGCACAATGCCGACTTAAGTACAAGTGGAGTAAAGATTCTCTTTGTTTGTGGTTTGCTTTGAGCGATTCCTCTGAGATCAGTATTAGATTCCGATTCACTACTGCAGCTTTAATTTATCCCTTGGACCTTCACATTGACGAAGAAACACAGAAATCGCGTCGGGAATTAATACAAAAGGCACAATGCCGACTTAAGTGCAGGAAGTGTAAATCTTCTCATTGTTTGTGGTTTGCTTTGAGCGTTTCCTGGGGGATCAGTCCTAGATTACGATGAACTACTGCAGCTTTACTGTATCCCTTGGACCTTCACATTGACGAAGAAACACAGAAAATGCGTCGGGATTTAATACAAAAGGCACAATGCCGACTTAAGTACAAGAAGAGTAAATCTTCTCTTTAATTGTGGTTTGCTTTGAGCGTTTCCTGGGAGATCGGTATTAGATTCCGATGCACTACTGCAGCTTAACTCTATCCCTTGGACCTTCACATTGACGATAAAACACTGAAATTGCTTCGGGATTTAATACAAGAGGCACAATGCCGACTTAAGTACAAGAAGAGTAAATTTTCTCATTCTTTGTGGTTTGCTTTGAGCGCTTCCTGGGAGATCATTATTAGATTCCGATGCACTACTGCAGCTTTACTCTATCCCTTGGACCTTCACATTGACGATGAAACACAGATATTGTGTCGGGATTTAATACAAAAGGCACAATGCCGACGTAAGTACAAGAAGAGTAAATCTTCTCATTATTTGTGGTTTGCATTGAGCATTTCCTGGGAGATCAGTATTAGTTTCCGATGCATCGCTGCAGCTTTATTCTATCCCTTGGACCTTCACATTGACGATGAAACACAGAAATTGCGTCGGGATTTAATATAAAATGCACAATTCTGACTTAATTACAAGAAGAGTTAATCTTCTCTTTGTTTGTGGTTTGCTATGAGAGTTTCCTGTGAGATGAGTATTAGATTCCGATGCACCACTGCAGCTTTACAAAATCCCTTGGCCTTCACATCGACGATGAAACACGGAAATTGCGTCTTGATTTAATGCAAAAGGCACAATGCCGACTTACGTACAAGAAGTGTAAATCTTGTCATTGTTTGTGGTTTGCGTTGAGCGTTTCCTGGGGGCTCAGTACTAGATTCCGATGCACTACTGCTGCTTAACTCTATCCCTTGGACCTTCACATTGACGATGAAACACATAAAATGCGTCGGGATTTAATACACAAGGCACAATGCCAATCTAAGTACAAGAAGAGTAAACCTTCTTTGTTTGTGGTTTGCTTTGAGCGTTTCCTGGGAGATCAGTATTAGATTCCGATGCACTACTGCAGCTTTACTCTATCCCTTGGACCTTCACATTGAGGATGTAACACAGAAATTGCGTCGGGTTTTAAAGCGAAAGGCACAATGCCGACTTAAGTACAAGATGTGTAAATTTTCACATTGTTTGTGGTTTGCTTAGAGCGTTTCATGGGGGCTCAGTACTAGATTCCCATGCACTACTGCTGCTTAACTCTATCCCTTGGACCTTTACATTGACGATGAAACACAGAAAATGCGTCGGGATTTAATACACAAGGCACAGTGCCGACTTCAGTACAAGAACAGTAAACATTCTCTTTGTCTGTAGTTTGCTTTGGGAGTTTCCTGGGAGATCAGTATTAGATTCCGATGCAATACTGCAGCTTTACTCTATCCGTTGGACCTACACATTGACGATGAAACACAGAAATCGCGTCGGGATTTAATACAAAAGGCCCAAAGCTGACTTAAGTAGAAGAAGAGTAAATAGCGCTTGGACCTTCACATTGACGACGAAACACAGAAATTGCGTCGGGATTTAATACAAAAGGCACAATGCCGACTTAAGTACAAGAAGAGTAAATCTTGTCATTGTTTGTGGTTTGCTTTGTGCGTTTCCTGGGAGATCAGTATTAGATTCCGATGCTCTACTGCAGCTTTACTCTATCCCTTGGATCTTCACATTGACGATGAAACACAGAGATTGCGTCGGGATTAAATAAAAATGCACAATGCCGACTTAAGTACAAGAAGAGTTAATCTTCTCATTGTTTGTGGTTTGCTTTGAGCGTTTCCTGGCGGTTCAGTACTAGATTCCGTTGCACTACTGTAGCTTTACTGTATCCCTTGGACCTTCTCATTGACGAAGAAGCACAGAAAATTTGTCAGGATTTAATACAAAGGGCACAATGCCGACTAAAGAACAAGAAGAGTAAATCTTCTCATTGTTTGTGGTTTGCTTTGAGCGTTTGCTGGGAGATCAGTATTAGATTCCGATGCACTACTGCAGCTTTACTCTATTCCTTGGATCTTGACATTGACGATGAAACACTGAGATTGCGTCGGGATTTAATACAAAATGCACAATGCCGACTTAAGTACAAGAAAACTTCTCACTGTTTGTGGTTTGCTTTGTGCGTTTCCTGGGGGATCAGTACTAGATTCCGTTGCACTACTGTAGCTTTACGGTATCCCTTGGACCTTCTCATTGACGAAGAAACACAGAAACTTTGTCGGGATTTAATACAAAGGGCACAATGCTGACTAAAGTACAAGAAGAGTAAATCTTCTCATTGTTTGTTCTTTGCTTTGAGCGGTTCCTGGGAGATTAGTATTAGACACCGATGCACTACTGCAGCTTATATCCATCCCTTGGCCTTTACATTGACAATGAAACACAGAAATTGCGTCGATATTTAATACTAAAGGCACAATGCCGACTTAAGTACAAGAAGTGTAAATTTTCACATTGTTTGTGGTTAGCTTAGAGCGTTTCATGGGGGCTCAGTACTAGATTCCGATGCACTACTGCTGCCTAACTCTATCCCTTGGACCTTTACATTGACGATGAAACACAGAAAATGCGTCGGGATTTAATACACAAGGCACAGTGCCGACTTCAGTACAAGAACAGTATACATTCTCTTTGTTTGTAGTTT